>NW_026555331.1:103393693-103858693 GCF_014898055.3 Talpa occidentalis | reverse complement strand
ATCAAACCTGAAGTCCTTATTTCCTTGTCCTGCTAACTAGTTTGTTTAGTTTTTATAACCTGGGAACTTATCACCCACACATAGTCTGCAGTTGGGTTGTCACTGAGTTAGTTGATGAAAAGAAGTTTGTTTTTGTTTTGCTGGCAAAAGCTCAGGAGAAGTGAATGGTCACATGTATTCTCCATCTGACACTGTCTCGCCAGCCTCAGGCCTCTTCTTAGTATTGCTTCTTTATGTCTAGAGAGAAGCAATTAAAAAAAATCACCTGCCAAAATGGAGCTTGGATGTTTGTTTCCTATTTTCTAAAAGCAGGTTGGCTCTTTTGCCCTTGAGCCTTAAGAAATGTTGCTGATTGGCTGTTTGTTATTTTTTTAATAATATATGGCATGTATCCAAGTAAGCATTCCGATGACCTCGACAATAAAATGTGATTCTTGGCTGCAAGGTCTATTGGGGGATGGCAGGCTGCCAGCCACTCATACATCATTTACAGGTGGCTGTTTCTGACAGGCCAGTGTTAGTTATTGTAAATGAGTGACAGTCCCTATAACTCACCTGTAAGCCTCACTCCGCTGGCCCTAGGCTTCCAAGATCCCCTGGCCCCTTTGCCACACGTGCTCCTCCTCTCGAAGACCCACATGCACAGACCCTCCCGGCATGCTGCTGCCTGCCCCGGCTCATCAGTACGTGGAGCTACCTTGTATGTGATTGACGATAATTAGGTTTCAACTGCCTTCTGATGCAGAAATACACGCCATTACAGCATGGCCAATTCTGCTCCCGCAATCTTGCCTCTGAAAGGGTATTGATTCACTCTTTCACATTTTTAAAAGGTCATGGCAATAATTCCATCTGAACTGTGCTAAGTGAAAATAGTTTGTAGAAATAATATGGTTGTTTCTTAGTTCCATTGTAATTGAAAGCCACAATGGCTTGTTTTTTTAGTATATTTTAATTACATGTGTCTTTTTGCCCCATCTTACCCTGATGGAGTGTTTGTAAAGTTATACAGCTGTGCTAATGTCTTCTGACTTTGGGGCAAAGAGAACCTTTCTATTTTCCTCCTGCGCAGGGTGAAGCCTAACCAAACCCTCAAGTCCCGCTACCTTATGAATTTAAGAATTAAAAAGAGAAGACTTGAGCTTTTTCCCTGGCACTGTCATCTGCCTGCCTGTTTTAATAAGATTAGAATATATTGACTTTGGTGAACAGGATAGTAAATTTGCTTACTTTCTGCAAATTTACATTTTAGCTAAACAGCTTTTCTGGGTGACTCAGAACTATCATTCTCGGTGGTTCCCGACCTTGACCCACTGAGGTGGTTGTGAAAGCCCATCGCTGCTGGCGTGTCACCACCACAGGTGACAGGGTGCTATGCTGATGTCACATCCATTACCCAAATCCTCAGGCCGCTCTTGGAGACATTCTTCTCCAGTTTTTCTAAGATAAAAGAGTTTTAAAGTGCTTAAGTTGCACATTTTGGGGAAGTTGGATGACCAGATTTTACACTGTGAGCCACTTTGTACATCTCTCTCCTTTGAGGGGGAATAAGTCTCAGCTGTTTCTGTTCTCAAAAATGAGCCCTCACCGTACTTGCAGACTAAGGGGCAAATTCTCACCCGGAGCATGGGGATTTACGCACATAATTACCATTAATGCTAATGGCATTTATGTCTGTACAGCCCCACACATCAAGATGAGAATATATTTCCATGTCTTCACGCTGTGAAAGTCCATTTAATATCATTCATTTTACAACTTATTTTTTAAGATGATGTCCATATTCTGTCAAGGCCTGCCTATGCCTAGTTAAAAGTAAATGTGGGAGGGCCTCCCCGATGGCGCAGTGGTTGAGCGCTGGGTTGCGAAGCTGCCCGCGGCCTCTGCGGCTCCGGTTCGATCCCCGGCTGCTCCCCGGCCACCGGAGGAGGGTCCCACATGGCGCGCAGACCTCTCCTGCCGCCCGCTGCTCCCCTCAGCAGTGTACTTCGGTCCTTCTGCCTGCTCTGCTCCCCGCTCTGGCTCTGGTGAATTCTCTCGCCCTCCCGCGCTTCTGACTGTACCCAGTGCATGTATAAACAAAACAAAACAAACAAACAAACAAATAAATAAAACATGCCTCTATAAAAAAAAAAAAAAAAAAAAAAAAAAAAAAAAAAAAAAAAAAGTAAATGTGGGAAACATTGGGGAGAATGTGATGATAGCTAAACTTGTTCATGTAGATGAAATATTGCCGAACTCAAATCCATTCATACTCTTTAAACACAACGCTCTTTTCGGCTTCGAAACTGCTGGCACACTTTCCGTGGTGTGATAAATTTGTCAGCCTAATGGGACATTTTGTAGATGTTTTCCTTTTTAAGTGCTTCAACAGACGTAGGTATTCCATTGATCCAAAAATTCAGCTCTGTGCTTCATTTCTTTGAGATGAGAATCATACATTTAATCTTGTATCAGAAATTAAGTGGAAGAAGGTATCCTTCATCTGTTCAAGCAAGGAAAATGCACTCCCCGGATGAACTCTGCTCCTCTCTGTCCTCCGGGAACACCTCAAGGAGCTGGACGTGGTTTGCGGCTGGAAACTTCAGGGATCATCACCACCTGAGGTTGTTCCACTTTTTGCATTGATTATATGATTGTCTTTATGCATCAGGCCCAATAGCCTGTTGAAAGCAGTTTTCGCGTCTATGCTGGCCAAGCAAATTCAGATCTAGGGCTTGATTTTTATCTCTCCTGGGGCTTTGACCATTACAGGAAAATAATGGATCTATCTCACCTGTCCAGTCTTTGAGCCAACCCAGAGCAAAGGAGCTCTGTGTTTAAATCTCAGCAGTAAGATGAGAATGGGAGTATAGAGGTCCTTCCTGAGAGGGCTCTTTGGGTTTCCTCCATGGGTTTTTCCTCTGGGGAAAGAGAAGAACTACACAAAACATCTCAGAAGACTGCTTAAGAGTGCGGCCCCTTCTGAATGAGCTCTAAGTGAGCACCCATAACTGGGTGACGCAGGCAGAATGCTGACCTCTCTGAGCCTGTTTATCAATAAGATTGAACAGAATGAATACTGAATATTTTCCCATCTTGAAGACTCTGTTCATTTGGCTCTTTTTAAAAAAACATTTATTTATTTATGCATGCAAGAACTGGGGTACAGACCAGAGGTGTGGGGAGTAAGAGGATTCACCAGAGACAGAGTGAGGAACTGAACAGGTGGATTGACTGAAATACACTGCTGAAGGGAGCAGCGTGTGAGCCAGGCGAGGTCTGCTGCACCATGTGGGTAGCTCCCTGACCGCAGAGGCTGCAGATAGCGTCACAGTGCTGTGCTTAACCCCGTGCGCCACCAGAGAGGCCTTCATTTAGCTCTTATAAGTATTGGGACTAGGTGAATTGCAGTTAATAACCAGAAGGAAACATTGATTTCCAAGGGATTATGCGATGAGGTGGTGAAGCTCCAGGGTTAGATGTCTTTAAACATGATGGAGCACTCAGGATGCAGTCCCAGAACCTAATTCCCAAGCCCATCCCCACCCTCATGTGTGATTGTGGGTTCCTATGAGCTGGCCACTCATGGGCAACTGTGACCTATTTGCTATCTGCAAATCACAGCAGAGCATTTCGTGACTACCTACGGGTAATAGCCTGCATCACGAGGCAGGCCCGGGGACACCTAGGTAGCCATTGACCTGGTTACATGACTATCTCCATGGTGGTCTTGGGATAACTCTGCCGGAGATATCATCAAATACTTTGCCTTTGCAAATGTCTCTTGATGTATGGTCACCCTGTCCCCTTCTCTGTTCCTTGTAAAACTTCATCCCCCATTCCAATGCCACCCTCCTGACCTTGATCCTCATACCATTGTCACATGACCAGCTCTTACTAGCCTGTATGCTTTCAATAAATGATGTAAGAACTTCTGCTCTAGCAGCAGAGTCTTGCCTTGCAAACCTGCTCTACCACTGCTGTGTCCCTCATCCCATTTCCTGTCACAAAGTGGCAACAAAGTTCCTGTCACAACATATGATAACTTTGCAGTCAGCTTGGTGACTCGCCTGCTCACCTGGCTATGGAAGTGGCTGTGAATGGCACTGACGTTCAATACCAGTGGGCATGTGGTGAGGAAAATGGCCTGGCACTACCACCTTTCCTGGCCTGACCAAGCTGGCAGGCAGGTGCAGCTCACTTGGCCAATCACCAATGTTCTCTGGGCTTTTTCCTTTTGAGAGCACTGCTTCCTCAATCATACTGATCAAAGAACTCTTTAAACCTACAGACGTTGCCCTCCAAATTGCTCTGATTCCAGTAATGTTTTGTTTTGACCCAGTGCCCTAGAGTGCTGCTTTGCATGTCCATGGCTGCTACCATACCTATTACAGGTGTTTTTGAAAAAGACCTTTGCTCCACTTTAATCATGTGGAGTATTTTTTCCTGAACTAGGTCTCCTGCATTAGCTCACCACCGCTGGGGCACCTACATGTATCAGCACTGCGCGAGGACCTAGGGATCAAGTTGAATGAAACACTTCTTGTGACTTTTAGGATTTAAATGATTAATATTTGCTTGTGCTTACCACTTTTAAAAGGCTTTCACATACCTATTCTCATGTGCTTTCCACAACTATTTAGAGAAATAGCCTCACTGATGATATTATTTCCATTTCAGAGAAAAGTAGAGAAAGAAGGACTAGACAGGAGGTCCAGGGGATGGAAGTGTTGAGTATCCCTGCCAACCTGTCTTCTGTGTCCAGCCTCTGGTTCCCACCTCCCCCTATACCCCTCCTCAGAACCACCAGTCAAGACAAGGGTGTTTTTGGAAACTCTCCTCGGTGTGTCCCTGTTTCTGAGATGTGATCTGATATGGGGGGTGGGAGGCGAGGACTTCAAGGGATGTGGTGTGTTCAAGAGGCTGGTCAGGTGTTTGACCCAAGTCAACGCCTTGCTTGTTGGGTGCGTGCCTCCTCCACTCTCGAAGTTTCCAATCTCACAGTTGTGTACTTTTTGAACTTACACCGTTGAAAAATATCAAGGTCAGAACATGATTGAAGAACCTTCTTCTCTTTTAAGTCGCCACGCTTATATGATATTGTTTTCCACTAAAGAAGGTTCTCTTAAAAATGAGGTTGAGATCCCTAAAGAAATTGCTTCAATCAGCAGCAGGGCTTAATGACTGTTAATGGGAAGTGGAGATAGGATAGTAAGTGTTACTTTGATTAATAAGAGAACTGCAGAGAATTTAAATTGTGCCACTGATGGATTATTTTCTTCAAGCTTGATAAGCACTTCTCATTTGTTCTTAAATTTGGTCAATACTGTTAAAGGCAGCAAAATGAAGTATAATTAATTCTATTACCGCTGCTCAGACCAAGTGTTACTAAGAAACAGATTATGATGCAGACGACAGTAGAAGTCACAGTGTTGACAGTTTGATGCTTTGAATACCTGTCACTGCTTGTTAGCCTGAAAGAATGAAGAAAATATTTCTGTATCCTGATTTCAAGATACCTAAGTCTGCTTTTTCATCTGTGCATGTTGCGCTGCCCTAATACAGGGAATATCAATAAGATGGTCAACTGACACTAAAATGATCTTGCTTTGGGAGCATAGAGAGTAAATAAAAGATTGAGAGAATACGTTGGTTTAAACATCGGATGTTCATTTTGAATTAATCACTAAGAAAATGAGATATTGATTTGATGTTGAAAGGACGCTTCATATAGTTCCTCTTTTTTAAAGATTCTGCCCCATATTATGAACCTTTTTTCTTTACCTTTGTTTACCTATTAATTTTACTCAGAACTGTTGATGGGCATATGGCATTTGAGAAAAGATATCTTATTTTGGTAGACAATTTTATTTTCTATGAGTGCTAATGCCTCGGATGGCACAGAAGTAGGCCTGCATCTTCCCTTGTTTTCTGAAATTAGCGGGATGCACCAGTGTTTTCTAAATAGCTTCTTTCCTTGATCTCTTTTTAACTCTATCACTACCTAAGTATTGAAGGCACACACATTGTTTTATGGCAGCTAAAAGTCACGTGTGGATGTGGGTTAATAATATAACCTCGTTTTCAGTTTCTTGATCCAGGGACTCTCCTGGGTATCTGTGGGTCTTCCAACTCCTTAAGCCTTAAAATGAAAATAAATTAACTCCACCACTCGATGTTTTTCAAAAAAATATGAAATGTGTCAATGTTGTTTCACAGAATCTACCAAATAACAGGAGGCTTTAACAACTTCAGCAAGATGAGGAATCAGACTCCCACTGCACATGTGTCCTTCTGTTCACTATTTCTGTTTCCAAGCCTTGTGTTCCTCTGGAAGTGGTAAAGTCATTGGGCGAGTCCTCTTGGATTAATATGAAACCTAAGTGTGGTGGGCTAATAGTGCAGTTATAAAGTTTCTCTGAAGTTCTAATTCTGTTATTAAAAATGTAAACCGTATCTATTACAAATTGAGGACTAATTCTCCTGCCTGGATGTCCCATAAACATAATTTGTAAAGATGGGAAAGTTCTAGGGAGTGTATATCAGAATAGAATGTGAAAGTCAAGTCATTCTAGAAGTTAGTGGTTAGAAAGCTTATCTTTGGCTGTATGAGAAAGAGCCCAAGCCAGCAGGCTGCCAGGAGCCCAGGTCTGGGACTACTTTTGCAGCAACAAATCACTTAACAACCTTGGCCAAGTCTTTTAGTCCCTCTGGTACTAAGTTCTCTGCTCTGTAGGGTGAGGGGTTGGCCCAATTCCTCTCCTATGCCCTTTGACCTTTGAAAATGCTGGTCTTTGAGTAAACCTCCAGCTAGGATATTTAAATGATCCTTTTCAAGCTGCTGGCTCAAAACAGTTGGCCTGTACAGCCAGTAGAAATACCCACTGGGCTTTAAAGTCATGTTCTGCTAGAGTGGATCCTTTACTCTGCAAATTATGGCCCCTGCCACACACCAGGCCCATGTTCTGTGCTGAAGATGGAATGGTGGGTCAGCCTGGCTTGCCTCTGTCCTCAGGGAGCTGGCATGCTGCTGGTGGAGGGGTAGGCAAGAAGCAAGTACACATGCCATCAAGTAGAAAGATATTTTTTCGATAAGTGCATTGAAGAGACACAAACCTGGAAATATTTGCGTGGTAAGGTGGGGTCAGAGAAGGCTGTGTGGCAGGGGAAACTGAGATTTTGAAAACTAACTGCCTGAGGAGGGGTTAGGAGAAATGCCAAAGGACTCATTCTGCTGTCTTGCCTGAACAATTAAGGCAGGAAGAAGCATGGTATTCACTGCATCTTCTCACCCACGTGGCCGGGTTTTTGTCTTCTAGCACAGACACTTGAAAGGTGTTTTTATTCATTCAAGAAAAACCAAACAAAGATGGTCCCCCTGCTTTGCATCTAGATCTTCTTGCCTATAGCAACGCAATCATTTTGACTTTGGTTTTGCAGATTGCTGCAGACTATTCAAGTTTAAAAACGCAGAGTTGGGTTATTTCCACTCATACTGTATCTCTGTGTTTGGTACATAGAATTTGGTACAACTTACAGCTTAAGAATTACTGTGTAATGCTCAGAGGTGTGAAACACCATTTCAGGCAATGCCTTTCTTCAGTTAATATAGATAAATATTGATGGCAGGCAGCAGTAAAACAAGTCATTAAATTCTTGCGTGCAAGTATGTCCCACACATTGCTGGAAGCTACAGAAGTCACACCAGGCTCCGAGACACCAGTGCACATGATTAGAGAGCGCTTACATTCCCCACATCCTCATGCCAAATTGGAAAGCCAGGTTGTGGTAAGGCCCAGCTCCAGCGTGAGAGAGAGAGGCGGGGCTGGGATCATCCTGCCGGTCTATTCTCTCCACCTTCTTTCCGCTACCTCCCTAATGAGTTCCTGGGTGAGCCAGGAAGCTTTGAAAAATGGCAATCAGTGACAAATGGGAGCTCTGGTGCTCTGAAAACAAAGAAACTTTAAATTGAAACTAGTAACCCTATAAAACCAGCTAAAGGTTTGGAGGGGTAATAAACCCCTCCCCACGCGGTTTCGATTATCTGACTTCAGGGTCTCTGTGTCGATGTGGGAACGCCTGGGGTCACAGGAGGCAGGGAGGGGCTTCTGGCCAGATACGTGTTTGTTGCTTGATTCCTCGGATGAAAAATGAAAGAAACTGTTTCCTCATTTTATCACCATCCTCGAGGATTTCAGTCTGGTATAGATCTTGAAGCTCCACAGTGTGGGGTATCCTTCCTTCAAGGTGTTTTTAATGGACTCTGGGTTGTCAAAGACGCGGCTCTGGTAATGAGACTGAGAGCCCCGTGTGAGGAGAAAGCTCTGTAATGAGGGAGGAGGACAATTTGTTACAGTTATGTGGTTACGTGGCCATAATATCTTTTTGAGGTTTATTAAATCATATAAAATTTCAATTTACACTGTAATATTCTATAAAAGATGGAGCACACAGAAGTAATAAGTATGACAACATTTCTTTCATTTATGAATCGTATTGTTGATTGTGTTAACACTGCCACATCCAGCAGCAGGATTATTTATGTCGGGACAGTAATTTTCTATCTCCAATTTAATTTTGTAAAAGTTAATTACAAATTAGAATAAAATGAATGCAGTTATGGAAAGCAGCAAAATGCTGAGATAGGGTGTTATTGGGGGGAAATATTTACTCAGGCTGCTCCTTGTGGAGATTGGTGATGGGAAGCCGGGTGGCTAGCTGGTCTTTGCCACAACATGTCACCCACTTGTTGGTCAAAGAGAAGCTCTCGGTTTTATCTTTCTTTGGGGGGACATAGATCATCTCTGGGGTCACTCAAGTGAAGGCTCTTCCTTTCCCAGACAGCTCACAAAACTTGCCACGCTCACCCAACAAAGTGGTGACAGAATGAGAACTAGAATTCGGGCCTCCTGGCACCACGTAGTCAACTTTCACTTGACTTCAGAGTGGATGTGTGTTTATTTCTGTCTTTAAAAGTTGGGGTGGACCTCCCTGGTGGTGCAAGGAGTTAAGCACAGCACAATGAAGCTATCCACAGTCTCTACAGCACGAGTTCGATTCCCAGCTAGCCAGGGGCACATGACGCAGCAGACCTCTCCTGTATTGCCAGCTGCTCCCCTCAGCAGTGTATTTCAGTCAGTCTGCCTGTTCTGTTCCCCGCTCTGTCTCTGGTGAATCCTCACACCTCCCAAACCTCTGGCCTGTACCCCAGTTCCTGTATGCATAAATCTTTAAAAAAAAAAAAAAAGTCAGGGTGGGATAGAGGAGAGGGAAAATTCCTTCAAGTTTCATCACAAGCCAATTGGTATCTAGGGGGATGAAAAATTGAAAAGCAAGTTCCCTCAGATGGGGAGATTCTCAGTCTATTTTCCTGGCCTGAAAATTCTTTTTCCCTCTTGTCGTTGGTAATGTTTCTTCGATAAATTTTCTACCAAAGCAACACAGGGGAAGAGTCAGGTATAGCTCTGCGGGCGTCACTCTTGCCAACCTCCAGTGCTCACTGGAAGAGAGAAGCTCAGAGACAGAGGCTGAAGCAGAAGGGAGAGGAGCCCCAGACTCCCGGACAGGAAAGCTCAGGCCTTCATTCCCTTCCCCTGTGTTTCTCCCTGCTGCCCTGGGACTTGGTCAAGTGTTTTTGTGTTTCGTGGCTGAGAAGGTGAGTGAGCTCGATGACACCCACTATTTCCCTCCATTTTCGCTCCACCGTTTGCCATCAGATGCCCCCTTCTCGCCCCGCCCCGCCTTCCTCACCAGTGCGCTTGAACCATTTCAGGGCCCTTTGAAATATCAAGATTGACTTGCTAGGTGAAAGACTTTTATATTTAGTTTTTAATAGAGCAAAAGTGACTCTAAATTTGTTAATATTCTTTAGGTTACATAGGACAAATTACAGATAAGTGAATCAGTAATGAAATTTGTAATGAGAATTTCTCAAGTATGAAATGTTGGCGCAAGGAAAGTTAATTGCGGGATTTTACAGCCATTATAGTTTATATCATAAATGCAAAAATGACTGGGGCCATTTAATTACAGTAGGAACACACTAAATTTTTATGGAGTGCCATTTTGTTAAAGAGGTACTCGGAGCATTAAGAGCAAATACCATCCTAACAGCGGGTCCAGGTAGCTTTTGCAACATCAAATAAATATGCTATTGCTACAAAATTGTTCCTTAGATACTATAATTGACACGATGACTAATGAGATGGGTTTATTCTCACAGCTTCACATACTCAATTTACAGTGTCTGAAAGTTATTTTTTCTGCCATCCGTAGACCTGGAAGGAACCAGAAAAATCCCTCTTGGAAAACACTATCTCTGCTGCTTCTCTAATTAACCTTCAAAAATGCATTTTGAAATATAGAAGTTGGTGCCTGGCATAGAAATTGGATTGTCTCAGAAAAAAAAGAACCAAGTGCTAATTTGTTCCTTATTAAATATCTGACATGTCAAAATTACAAGCAGTTAATGTTTTTGTGCCTTTCAGCAGGGCCTGGGACAGCTTTTCCTGCCGACCAGGCACAGTGGGGTGGATCTGGGTATCAGTTACCCCAGAAACTGGTGCTGTTTCCACTGATTGTCCGCCTCCAGCCCAGATTTCCCTTCACTCCTCACCCCCAGCCACCAGGGCCCAGAGAGGGTCACAGCCTCTGATTTCTGATGGAAGAAGGGTATCCAATGGGACACATGTGTGCCCCACTACTGTGGGTGTGCATCCCTCCTCACCTTCTCACCCCAGTCCTCAGAAATGTCCAGAACAGAAAGGAGGTTTTATGGAAAAAGAGCTAAATTCTCTCTGAACCCTGAACACATTTCAGATTGTTTTGGAAATCTAAAGTGGTAGTATCCCCATTGTTTTGGAAAAGTGGGTATTTGTACTTTCCTCCATCATCCATTGAAGTCTGGGGTGGGGGGGGTACGGGGGGGGCATAAATACCCTTTTCCTACTAGAAGCAAATGAAAGACAGATGTGGTTTCCATGTTCAGTCAATGGTATTAAAATTTAGGGACTGTCAGTTTTTATTTATTTTTTTTTTTAATATTAAATTTTATTTTTATATTCCCCCATACAATTGCAAACGCCCCATTCTGACCCCAATCCTTCCCCTCCCGCCCCCCACCCGACTGTCAGTTTTTAAAACCTGCATTCAAGACCCTGTTCTGACTTGCAGCAGCTGTGAAACTTTGAGATTCTGTGTCCTCATCTGAAAAATAAGAAAGTTATCAAATTCTGATTTCCAAGAATTTGATAATCTGGTAAAATATTTGTAATTCTAACAGCAGGTAAGCACCCAATCACAGCATCATTCACAGTAGCCAGGGATGCAAGCCACCCAGGTACCCAGCAGCAGGTGAACGGGTTAATGAAGTATGGTGTCTACAAGCAAAGGAATATAATTCAGCCTTGAATAAGAGGGAGATTTTGAAACACACTATAGCATGGATAATCCTGGAGAACATTATTTGAACTAATTTTTGTTGTTCACAAAAGAACAACATATATGATTTCATTTATATGAGGCGCCAGGCTCAGGGAGGCAGCAGGTAAGATGAGGTTCCCAGAAGAGAATAGGGAGTTAGTGTTTAAGGGGTGCAGCTCCAGTCTTGCAAGATGAAACAAGCTCTGGAGACAGGTAGTGGGATAGTTATACGGCAATATGGATGGCCCAGCACTTAGAAATGGTGGACTTTATGTTATATGTATTTTACCACAGATATTTATGTGTTATATTGTTCATTTAGTTATATCAATGATTTATTTTATTGATAAATTTTTAAAAGTCTAGGTTAGAATCCAATTCTATCTTTATTTTGGTGCTCAGATTATCTCTACTTTTGACTCCTTCGGGTGGGTTCTTGGGTTTGCTTCACAGACTCTCATCTCTTGGGGAACGTTGTTTTATTATCTGGCACTATCAGATGTTCCTGGCTCATGTGGTATTTTCTAAGCTTTGGCTCAGGATCAGCCACTTCTCCAAAGGCCCGATTCCTTCTATTGGAAAGTGGTGTGTAGAGATGCAGAATGGCTGGGTGGTAGATATGTCCATTGTTACTGGGGTAGTATTGTTTTTTAAACCCTCATATCCATCATGATCCCTCTCCCTCCCTCTGTGTGTGTGTGTGTATACATATATATGTATATATATAATATATATATTAAAAACCACAATTTACGCTGATACCTGTGATTCTAAATTAATATCTCAGAGATAATTTTATGCATATCCCTTTTCTAATTTGTAATATCTTTCCCCTACAGTAAAAACCACTCTCATTATTTATGATGGGTTAATTTATTTGTTCAGTTCTATATACATGAAGTAGTTCCCAACCTGCTAGCCTACACTCCCGTGAGAGACCCCTTGGCTAACTAGATCATAGGGTTTATACACTGTTCTGTCTTTAGTGTTACCTTGCCCTCAGGATAGTTTTCCACCCTTGTTTAGATTTCTTCTCTGTCTCTTTGATGTAGCTATTCATTTGCAACAGAGAGTCAATTGTTAGTATTTTTATCCCAATTCCGGTTCTCCCCACTTCTTAGTTACTTTGAATTATTTATCAAAAGCACCTCTGGTTGAAGAGTCAGAGCTGTACCTGACATGTGCACAGAGAAAGCTGGCTCCCCCGCTTTTCCCCCACCCCATCTTCTCTTCACCCTTGCCTGCCCACCCCCTGTAGGTAGCCACCATTCTTAGCCTCTGGGTCATCCCCAGTGCACAAGTGGGCAGACACCAGGGTATTTTCTTATATTCCCTTCTTTCTTACACGAAAACTCACAAATTCTAAATATTCTTTCGGACTTTTCTTTTTTCACTGAACTGTAGGATATGACGTATATTTTTCAAAGTAGGGTATGACTTTCAAAAGATTGAGAACTGCTAGGTAGACTGGACAATCTCTAACCACTTTAAAAGTGAAAATTCTAGTGGAAGACTAGAAAGGTCTTCTATTCCAGAAGACTGGTCCTGAGAGGCAAATGGTCCTTTCAAAGACCCTACAAGGCAACTAAGGAGACAAAACATGTATGCAAAGAAAAAGCTAAATCAACCTTCTGAAAAGAATCACATCTTCCTGATCTGCCAGGAGAAAGGTGTCAACAGTGACAACTCTCTCAAATAAATTCCAAGTGGAAAGAAGGCAAAGCAACAATGCTGCCAAGAGGCTGAAACGTCTGCAAATAGAGAAATCCAGATGCTCAGCCCAAATTGATGGGGCTTCCGGCTTGTGTGGGTCTTGTGTCACTTTATTTCACTTAGCCCACTTCCTGTGCTGGGTCCTTGAGGTTGGTGCTTCTCAGTCTGGGGATCTGGTTAAAATGCAGGTTCGGCTCCAGGAGGTCTGAGGTAGGCCCGAGATGCTGCAGGTCACGCTGATGCTGCTGGTCCACAGAGCGAACTCGAAGCCGCAAGACATGTGCTATCTGACTCAAGTTCCAAAGACCTGCTTCTTTGATAGTGAATCAATCCACTGTCCATGATATCACAAAAAAAAAAATCCCAAGGAAAAGCTGACTCATAACTTTAGTCTTTGCATTCTTTTGTTGACTAAACTGTCTGGAGTTCTTGATCTAATTATAAGACCACAGTATAACACCATTAAAATATGTTTACTGATGCATATGATTCATTATAAAACAAAAGCTTTACATTCACTGAAAAGCAGATCCTAAACCTTTATAGATACACCTGCTGTGCAAGCAGATTAGATGCAGGTATTTACTAAGCTTCTCTGATGTGTGCAAACCGGCACTGAAGATAAAATAACCTTAGTCTCCAGTGGATTTTGATTTTAGTTCTATCTAAAGAGGGTTAAGGGTTCCATCTAAGAGGGTTAATTAGACATCTTCATGATAGTGATGAGTGTGTAACACAGTACTGACTCTGCAAAATTTTCTATAGCCTGGCACAGGCTATAGAATTGAATTCTTGTTCATGCATGTAGAATAAACTCACAGACACACTGTGGCTCCTTCGTGTCTCTATAAACATTTATATAAAATGTGTGCTTCTAAGTTTAAAGAAGACAGGAAACATTTTTGTTTCATCTCCAGCTCCCGACGCTAAGAAAGTACAGGTGGCAAAAGAATTTTCCAGTCAATATCAACATATAAGGGTTAGCACACAAATCCTATAGTATACTTAGTAAACACTGAATTCACTCAGATGTTCCTGGGAGAAGAAAGTATTTTACTGGGTTAGCAGTAAGCTCTTGCTCAGAGAAGACGCCCACACCACCCGGGACATAGTGTCTTCTACAAATGTAAGACTGGGCTTGGCCTCGTTGTAGGCACCACTTGCGGGGGGGAGGGGGGGGACGGGGGAGGCGGGTCTTGAACATACCACTGATGTCCTTCAAGGACATCCTAGGATGACATGTGGTCACGAGTGTACACTTTGCAGGCATGAAATCAGGGAATTTTCTTTCCTTCTCCCACACCCTCAGATTATATTTGGTTCCTTAGTCCAATAACATGGCTGTGTCTGTGGTCTGGGGGTTTTATTTACACCTTGAGCCTTAGACCCTACCCCTGCTTCCATCCTCCTGGGCTCTCAGCCCAGGCCCTCTTCCTCTCTCACCTAAGAAATCATAATGGCCTCCACCTGCCCCTTTGAAGTGACACTATCACGTCAAAATCTCTCTATGCTGAGAAACTTCCTAACACACAGCTTTGTTCATGTCACGGCTGGCCCCGTGAACCATGAACCATGCCTTCCATGGGCCACCACATCAAGAATAGACTGGTGCTCAGGTCTCATGTGGCCTTGGGCCCGGTGTCTACCTTGTCCTCCTCAGGCTTCCGCCCCAACTCTGCTCCCAGCAGAGGGGCCTCCCTCAGTGGCGTCCCCCAGCACCACTTGAAGCCTCTGCTCTTACTCTTCTCTCAGTCTGGGTTCCCATCCCACCCTACCCCAGGCCCCCATCTGCGCCTACTGATGTCTCACTTACCACACAAAGCCCATCTTCCTCCATGGAGCCTTTTCTGATCCCACAAAAGGAAATTATTTCTCAGTCCTTCTTGCCTTGCAGCAGGCAGCTTATGAAGTAGCACTTTCTGCCGTGTGCAGCGAGTCTCCACGGATGGTCGTTAGAGTGGGATTATTCTGCGTGGGCAGGTGGGCCGTGGGCATGGCATGGACATTGTAGTGAGCTGCAATGGGCATGTAGTGAGTGGGAAATAAACTTTGGATGTTTTAGGTCATGCAGGCTTTGCGATTAAGTGCTGTAAGATCCGTGCAGCCAGGAACGTTACCTTTTGGCTACAAACCTCTGTGACGTCTGACACAGTGCCTGCTCACGATAGGCACTCAGAGATGACTTGCAGAATTAAAGTTAACCAAACTGCATCCAGCATCAAGTGATAAGGAAGAAAGTGATAAGGAAGAAATGTCAATGAGCAGGCGGCAGTGAGCCTCATGGTCAGGAGCAGGGGCCTCGCCATCAGGCCGCCGCTTTTCAGCTGCGCCAGTTGGGCAAATGACCCCATTCCAGAAACTTTAGTTTCCCGGTCTATGAAGGGGTATAAATAGGATCTCTGTTCCAATTCTTGTGAGGATGAAATGACATCGTGAATGTACACATCAAAAACAGTCAATAAACATTAACTACTATTCATTGTTTTTATTATTAATGTGGTCAGTCTCCCAGTGTTGTTACTGGGATGTTACTACAGAACTCGACAAAGAAGAAAAGTCTGGAAATCAAGTAACATCAGAATTGGAGTCACAGTGGCCAGGGGTGAGAAGTCCCCACATGGGAGGTCATCTCGGGACCAGAAGTGCCTTTCGAGGCCCCCCACAATCTGCCTCCCAGGTTGCCCAGCTCTTCACAGACAGAGGGCGGAGGATCCGGTGAAGCCTGAAGATCCACAGGCTCCTGAGTCAGAGAGGCTCAGGCTCTTCACTCACCTCTGCTCTCTGAGACCCCCCTTTAAACTCCAAGAACAAGATGTGTGCACTGCTGCCAAAGATAGAGCATAAGCTAATGTCACCAGCAGGGAAGAATAATAAGCAAATGTGTTAATTAAGGCTAATTAGACTTCTATTTTTATCTCTAATCATGTCTTAGAACCAAAGAAGAAGTCATTATAGTCCATTATGTTTCCAGGGAAAGATAGTGTATTTGCAGTTCTGTATATGGGCTACATTTTATACGTCACCCATTTTATCAGGATCCTAGACCTATTTCTTACATGGTTACCTGTAATCACGCCCAAATTTTTTAAGCTAATGCATGATAACAGAATAAACAGAACTCAGATTTCTTCCTTTGCATTTATTCCACTACTGTTTTTTGAGTGGACTCAATCTTTGTTCCCAGGAATCTTCTAGAAAGCGGTTCAGGCAAGCACTGGACTTGGTAACTCTGAAGAATTCTAAATCTAGAAAATGTCACAGGATGTCTTTGACCCTCTTGAATATTTTTTTTTCATTGACTTAGTTGAACACAAAAAAGGACTGCTTACCAAATTCAAAGATATATCCTACCAGTAGGAGAGAGAGCTACTTTGTAGATCACACAGTCATGGTTTAAAAATTTCCTTAGTGGCTGAGACCACAAGGAGAAAAAATAAATGCGAAGTCCTGTATTTAGGGATGCAGAATCCACTATATGCATGCATTCCCCATTGTTCATGCGAAAAGACCTGTGGGTTTAGTTGGCGGGGAGTCCAGAGCGTGCCAGCTGTGTGGGTGATCACTACTTAAATGAAAAGCAGTCTTGGGTGAGGTGACCTTGTTGATTTCAAATAGGTGTTTCTGCTGAAGGGGAAAAAGGAGGGGATTAAGATAGCGAAGTATCTGTAAACTTTCCGAAATGTGGAATATTTAAGCAGAAAAAGAAATGACAACACCATAAAATGCTCAAAAATATCAAGGACATAAAGTTAAAATGGAGAACGCAGGTTCGATCTGTGCCTGACAGTTATGTCAGCTTTGCCTGCCGTCTCCTAATTAGTGCCACCCAGTGGTGATGCGAGGCCTTCACAGGAGTCAGCCTGTCCTGGAAGCTTCACTCCAAGGTGGCCTTAGTGCCCGACCCCCCCAATCTCTGTAAGGGAGAGAGGTCTCACCTGGCACTGCCCTGGTCACCTCTGTCCAGTCCTATGCCAAATTCATATACAGGATTCACTTTACTCTCATGGGATTTTCTGTTTTCTTATTAGGGTGCACTTACAATTTTACAATGGGAAGCAGTGGAAAAATAGGATTTTCTTCGCACACAATTATATGTATGGAATGTATTTAATATATTTATTTATGGTTATACATATAAATATATTTATACAAATACAAATTTGTATTATACATATACAAATATATTTATATGTATAAATATACATTTGAACACAGAAGTACATGGGACATACATTTAAAATAAACAAAAGCCCATCAGTATACAAAAGCTTTTTGCTCTCTTGCCCAATTTATAAGGCAGACCCCGCCATATGTTATAGTGCCGGCAGGAGATGCTACGATTGGATCGTGTGCTGCCGTTCTAGACAGTTGGGATGGCGGGGGTGACTATTTCAGTCTTCTCCAAGCCCACTGGACCACAAATCAGTTAAAATTCCAACATGAAAGGAGTTTATGTGGCTCTTTTCCCCTGTATAATAGATGCTCTGTCGAGTAGTGTGTTTCGTGCTGTGACAATTCATTCCTGCACTTGTGACAGGACCTCCGGCTGATTTCACTATGCTCAATTAGGAGAAAATGCATATTTTAATCTGCCCCGTGGTGAGGTAACACTTTGCTCAGTGGCCTTGGCAAACTGGCCATTTAACCATTTAGGTGGGTGGAGGCTTCCTCTCCAGCCTGTCATTCGGCTGCCAGCAGCCTCCCTATTCTCGTTTTGTTGCCAACACTTCCCAGGTTTCAGAGAACAAACAATTAAAGGCCACTCCATCATCCTTGGAGCCACCGTGCTGCAGCCCAGCCCCATCACCGTGGCCTCCGTCCTGGCTGTTAGCAATTAGCTCGGCTCTGTGTGCACCAAGTTGCAACTGCCTTTCCTCTTGCCTGGTCTGGCCTGGCAGAGTCCAGCATGGGAGCCTGCATAGAGCTGTTCTCCCCTCTATTATTTCTGCCCTCAGGTCAAGGACAGAATTGGGGCCACCCATTGCTGGATCTGGAAGGGTTATGACCACCAGCTCAGCCAGCTCAGCTCTGGCGTTGGAGCCCGGTGCCCATCCTGAAACGCCCACCTCTGCTGCCGACTCCATGAACTGGCCATGTTCACCGCCTTCTTGTCAACATGGCTGCCATCATTCCCATGGAGAGAACAGTTGTCCCCACCCCCACCTTCATGATTTATTTGTTTGCCTTTTCTTGGTTTTCCAATTGATGCGATAATTTCTTTCTTACTGTAGTGCCAGGAAGGGCACAGAGCAGGTTTTCTATGATCCGGCAGACCGGGTAAAGGAGAGTCCTGGAGCCCCGGGTGGCGTTCTCAGGCTTCTATTGAGCTTTTAATGTAGTGCAGCAACCAGGTACACGGCAGGCAGGGGTGCCACAGGCCAGGAGGCCCAAAGACCTCCAAGCCCCGGGCAAGTCTTCACTTTGGGCTCTCTGGTGCTCTTCTTCCCCTTCTCTCCAGTTCTGTCTCCTGCCTCTTTCTAGGTGACTATCTGAATACTGCAGCCATGGCCCACAGAAGTAAACAACACAGGTTACAACAATGTAACAAGTGCGGGTACCCCATGAGGCAGGGCAATCCTAATGTCTAAGGCAGAAAAGCCTGAAAACCATTTACCCTACACTTCCTTTCTAGCCCATCTTCCTTCCCCCATCATGCCATGAGACCTTCAACTGTGTGCTTAGAACTTGGGAATTAGTGAGGGGGACCCCAGAGTGGAATCTTAAGTGGCCCCCTAGTGCTGGTGGGGCATTTAACGTGGTGCTTCCAAGGCTCAGAAGGACCTTGGAACTCCCACTAACTGATTTAAACTATTTATGCTCTTTTTAGTCATATTTTTCTCGTTTTCAAATAAGAGGAATAGCAGCTCCAGCCTCACAGGCTCTCTGGGAGAATGTTGCTTACATCCCTTAGAGCTAATGTTTATTGAGCTCTCCTCTCCCCCTGTGCTCCCAGGAAGCTCTGAGATGGGCACTCTCCTGAGTTAATTCCTGTCATGACCTTCTTGTGATCCTGCTGGGGACAAGGGGCAGTGGCTAGAAAAAGATTCCCTTTGTTCTCTTCCAAATCTCAAACCTGGAGATGAAAGCTGGACCCCCCAAGGGCAGAATCCACAAACTCAAAGCTGAGTGTCCCAATGGTTGATAAAAATGCCCACAGAGAGTCCAGAGCCAAATACTTTCCTCCTCCCATTTTGAAGCTGGGAAGAAACTTGAGATTTTTCATTGCTCCTAATTTTTTTTTTTTTTTTTTAAAACATTCTTCCCACATGTTTTCCTCTAAGTCTGCAGCTGACAGCCGGACCCAGGTCCAGATGCTCTAGGTTTCTGTTGACTGAGCCGAGGTCACTGTGCCCTTTGTGTGAACCTGCCCAGGGACCAAGACCGCATAGGGTTAGGACCAGAGGCTGTAAATTCTGTGCAAGATGACGCCATTTCTGTTTCTTTTGCAGAAACTGTGACTTGTTGCCCCAAGTCCTCGTCACTAAATCATTGTGGCTCAGGGTGGGGGACACCAGCCACAGGACCAGGGGTGTTTTGTAAGGAGATCACAGGCGAAAGCCAGCCTTCCTGCCCTTCTCCATTCCTTTCCCGCCTGCCTCCTCTCTGTTCTAGCAAAGCAGCATTAAAGAATCCAGGTTTCCCAAAGGAGTCCTGGGTCCCACTGAAAGGGTTTAAAAAGGGAAATCAGCATCACCACCACTCATGTCCTTCCTGAAATAGGTGAGCCTCCCCAAAGGGCCTGGGGGAGGCTGTCAATGGGTTGGATTTTCTGGGTCATCATTTTTACCTGGTTTTTCTCTAGAACTGCCATGTGCCTCTCCTTGTTGCAAAATTTCTTTCCATCGCCTCACTGCCTGTCCCGTAAGACCTGTTGGCCTTGCAATTGTCCCCCGTGTGTAACACTTTCCAGCAGAGAATCCCTGTTAGGTGCCGAGGCACCTCCTAGTTCCATGTGTGGATGCACATGTATTGACATGGAATGAAGGGGGTGGGAATGAGTTCTGTACTTAGGTTTGTAAAAGGCTTCTTCGTACCTATCCTTGAGCCTCAAATCCAAGGCATTTTCTCTGCAGAGTCCTCAGCCCTCTTGAGAAGGATGTTGTGAACTCAGCTGGCAGTACACCCTGGCAGTACTAGCTCGGATCTCATTTCTTATTTCCTTTGCCCATCCTGTGAGTTCTTTTTTTATTATTATTATTAATTTCTAATTTTTTACATCATTGTTCATTTTTAAACAATATTTGCTTCTTCCCACCCCGTCAGGTGTAGTCCCCATAGAATTTCCTTCACCAACATCATGTGAGTTCTTTTCCTTTATCATTTAATGTAGGGAATTGCTGTACAGGAAGTGACTCCTATGAACGGAAGGGAGGAGACGAGGGTTAGGTCATGCTCAGACGGCAAGCTTGGTTTAACGCTCTGCTGTCACCATCTTGAAATTCTGAAAAATTTTGGAACAAGTCCGGACAACAGATGTCTGCACCTGGAAAGAACAAACACTTCCTGAGCTCTTGCTACCTTTTAGGCTAATGGCTCCCAAACTGCTACACATTCAAATCACCTGTTGGAGCCTGCTGCCCAGGCCAGCCCCAGACCAATGGAGTCAGCATGTCTGGACCTCAGAATTTTTCACAGCTCCCCAAGGATTGTGACTCCGGGATGTAGCAAGGTTGGGAGTCATTGTTTGGGCACTTTCATGATAAAAGGTGTTATTTACATGGTGCAGATGAGAAAGGTGAGTTTCAAGGAAGCTGATGGATGTATCTAAGAGCACACAGCCTGTCCTAGGGAACGTCGGGATGTGAACGCAGTCTAACCTGACTCTACGTCCTAATTCTTTCCATTCAGTCACATGACTCAAGTCAGCCTGCCTAGCAGGTAATTAAACTTGGTCATTAGTAAATTCTACTGGTTTCTGGACCAAATAGTCAGGTGTCCACCCCTTGCTACACTTAGGATATTTCTCCTAAGCCTTTCTTTGTATCTTGCCAAGAAAAAGGAAGAATTTTGCATAAACTGTCCCCACATGTTCCGAATTCTGTGCGGGACATGTGGGCAGACATCCAAGACTTCCCGTGGCTCGCCAAGCTGCAACCACCTGCAGCCGGTTCTGCTCTGAGGAGAAATGTTTCTGACCATTTCGCCGTCACCCGCACAGGGATGGGCACCTCTTTTTTTTTTTTTTTTTTTTTTGTGGGACCCTCGCTGGTGGCCAGGGATCGAACTGGCACTGCAGAGGCTGTGGGCAGCCTCGCAACCCAGCGCTCAACCGCTGCACCACCAGGGGAGGCCTGGGCACCACTTTTAAATGACAGTCATCTGGCCTCAGGAGATGCCCTGCACCTGCCCTTCATGGTGTTCGCCTTCGCCCTGTCTCTCCCCGTTGGCACACTCGGAGTCCCTGCAATCCACAGGACAAGCAAGAATCAACCCTGCTCCAGTGTGAGCATGGCCTAACTCCTCTGTCTTTCATCTTTGCTATTTTCCCTGAATGAGAACTTTTGTGCAAGGCCCTGGGAGTTCATTTCCTCTAAGTTCATCTGCCCCATGCCAATTTCCCATCTCTGACCAGACCTTTCCTCTCAACCTGGGCCTGCTGCGCGGGGTGTTTGTGTGAGGGAAGCTGGTAGGTGGCCCCTGGTCTCTTCCTGCTGCACATGGTGGCCTCAGTCAGCCTCTTGCAAATGCGTTTGTTGCTACCTGGCACCTGTCCCTGGAGTGACATGCCTGGCTCAGGAAAATAGAAAAAAATGGAGGAAAACCTCACTGCAAAGACAACCTGGTCAGAAGGCACCGGCAGGCCCCTGAAACAAAGCTCCTGCCTCACCCCAGGGTGTGACTAGGGAGCTGTGAGCCTCCCGCACTACTGGTTTGCTTGCTGAGCGGTTTGGCCCCTTCTAGCGTGTTTACTTCTCTCTTGTGCCCACCGATTAAATGGCCTTGGTAGACCTGTGCCACCCTCAGACTTTCAAAGGAAGGACTGTGGGGCCTCAGTGAGCCTGAAGGATTTCAGGTGGAAGGGTCTGAGAAGAGCTGAGGAGAGGAAGTCAGTTATGAAAAGCAGACTTCCTTGGGTTTAATTGAGGATTTGGAAAAGAAGAGTCTAAATTAGACAGGTGCTCAGGATTATTTACCTTGCCTAAATGGGCATTTATACTGAACAGAAAGCTCACCACATAATGAAGGTGCAGTCCATAAAAATCTGTGCTGAGAGCTTTCTTTCTGAGGTGCAGGCCAAGGGCCTGCTCAGGCTTCTTCCTCACCTCCTGGGCTCCTGCCCGTGACTCCCTCCCAGCCAGCCTAAAGAAAACAGACCTTTCCACTGATGAAACTTCAGCAGCTTGCTTTCTTCCTCTCTGTCCAAGAATAGGACCTGAGGTAAATGGAACAATGCTACCGACTTTGAGACTGGCAGCTCATGGCTGTAGTCAGAGGTGCTGGGAGAGATGGTCCCTGCTTGGAGCTGTCAGGCAGGCGGCACCCATGTAAAATGCGCCAGTACCTGTCCATGATGAGCATCAGCGAAACGTCTCTGCTTCTTTGCTTCTTCGGGTAGCTCAGAGTGAATCTCCAGTGTGAATTTGAGGCTAGTTTTCCGGTCTGGCTTTAGCATGAACTAGGCTTTCTGGGCCTCGAGTTGTTGCTTTGGAGCGAAGCTGGCCCAGATGATGAGGGGTGGCACAGGGCAGACCCATCCTAAATCATGCAGGGAGCTCTGAAGTCCAGCTGTCAGAATTCTGGGGAGTTTAGTTACTCTCAGCTCCATTTTCTTGGCCCTTCCAAGTTGCCAAGGAGCATGCCTGCAGTCAGGCACCACTTGCTCACACTGTCTTGGATCTGGGTATGGGAGCTTTATGCCTGTGCGCTTGCAGCGTGCTGTGCAAGGGAGATGGAATTCATTGTTTTCAGCAGCTTGTTGGGTAAGCTCCCTTAGCTGTATTTTGAGAAGTGAACTTGGTAAGAGAAGGGAATCCTTGTTTTTGGATCCCAGAAACTGTGAACCTGGCAGTCTGGGGAATGTTTGGGGTTTGGGAGAATTTCACTTGTTTCATCCAGGACATCCCACTGTCTGATGACTAGTGGAGAGCTGTCTTTGGGGAAGGGAACATGAAGGGGGCTGCTGGCCCTCCTTGCCCTTTGCCTGCAAAGGTTCATTCCATTTCAAACACAAGTGGAAGTTTAGCTGGTAATTAAAGGACTGTTTTTAAAGACTACACTGCCACTTTCTTCCTACTAAGCTACAAGCAGTCATCTGCTTGTTTTTGCTATTTTGGGATAAACTTATCTTCCGTCACGTTTCTGATTGCCTGAACAGTGGTGAAACACATCAGCCAACCTCTCCACGTCCAGCCTGAGGCCAGACACGGAAGTTGTTTTTCACCCTGGAGGGTGGGGTTGAGTGCATGGCTCTATTACTCTTTGCATTGAGATAGTGAAACTCCTTCTTTATGGGTTTAGGGGTTTTCTTTGAATTGCCGCCTAAGTTCGGGCTGCTACAACAAAGTACTCTACGGTGGGTAACTTACAAGCAACAGTTTGGAGGCTGGAAATCAGGGTGCCAGCGTGATTGGGGTCTGACGAGAGCCCTCTTGCAGCATGTATACTGCAAACTCCTCCTCTGTCGACTCCTCTTCTCAGAAGAACACTTATCCCATTCCAGAGAGCTCCACCCTCATCATCTACAAACCCCCAAAGGTCCACCTAATACCATTATATTTGGGGTTAGGATTTCAACATGAATTTTGGGGCTGGGGGCACAAGTGTTCAAACGTAGCCATTGCTATGCCCTCCTGGCTTTCATCTGAGATCAAGGAGAGCTACTGGCAATGCCATATGTGAACTCCCCTTTAATGTGCTAGGTTTCTAACAACTGTTGTCATCTTGTCTTTGTTATAATATAGGTTATACATCCTCGCGTCCCTCACAGTTTAACTGAAATATGCCCAGTCTCCGTGCCTGCGGAATCAATGAGCACAGATGTGTTAAGCTCTAAGACGTCTGGCACATTTGCTGAGAAACGTCCCCTTTTGAGTCCATGAGAAGAAGTGAGTGGACGAGGTCTGGGGTGTTATTGTTCCCATAGGTAGTTTTAATAGTTAGAATCAGCCATCCTATATTCTTCCCAGACACACTGGTGTCTTATTAGAAAAGCAGTAAATAGAATTTAATGCAATTGAAAAGAAATCCAACAGACTCCAATCTAAAGAATGTCATTTCAGGAAAACAGCAGCGACTTACAATTTACTGCGCCTAAATTGGAAAATCAGTTCTAGAACATCATAAACTTTTAATTGCATTTGGCATGAAAACAGATTTAAAACAGAAAGGAGACAAAGGAGAGCTCACATTTACTGAATACCTTCCATTAGGGGCCAACACACTTCTATTATTTAATTTCATCCTTACAACAGCCCAATGAGACTGGAGTCTTTTCTTCTGAGTTATAAATGTGGAAACTGGGGCTCAGCAAGGAAGTGTCTTGCCCAAGGTCACAGGATAGAAAGTCACAGGATTTGGATTTGAATCACATGTGTGGGGACATTTCCTTGCTTCCACAAGTGGCCCCGGCAGTGGCCTCTTAGGTGGCTTGGTGGTGGCTGTCTCTGCTTCTCCTCGCCTTAGATCCACTCACGGGGCTTGTTGCTTAATGGCTAGAGAGAGAAACAAAAAAGAAGGCACTCAAAGGTTCAGTTAACTTCTTTCTGAACTGCATTCTAGTAGATGTCACCTTCACTAGCTCTATCACAACAAATTTGAAAAGTGGGGTATAATAATATGCAAAATCTGCCTCCTCCCAATCTCTGGAACCTCAACTATTGATACTGTAACAGGGTGGTCCCCAGGAAAGGGGGAGGTTCTAGGTTCTCTGCCCCACCCAAGGGAGGGTGCAGCTGAGCAGGGAGAGAAGAAGCTGCAGAGGAGACTGAGACGGAAGGAAGCAGGGTGGAGCCAGAAGGAGACCTGGAGGAGGCACATGGAGCCAAGAGACACGTGAAGAAACTGCACTTGCCTTTTGGTCGTGGACTGGGTGACGCAGATGAGGGTGAGAGACCCGTGGGGAGGTGACAATGGCGGTTATTGTCTTGATTTTGATTTTGCTCTTTTCCTTCCGGGCTTGTCTGGTGGTTTCTGATCCTATTCTGTGGGTCCCCCCTGGAAGATGCTTTAGACTTGTGGCAGGCTTTGGGGCCTTGCTCTGGGCCAATCCCATTTGGATGGAGTTTTACCCATGAGGGGACGGGTAACTTTGGGTGCTTGATTTAGAAACTAGATTCTTTGCCTTTCCTGTATTGTTTCCTAATTGTATTAAAGTTCCTTCCCATTAAAGTCTCATGTGTTTTTTGTTGATGCGTTGGATGGCAGAACCTAGTTAGAGCAGGCAGTTTGGGGGTGAGGGGCCTGGGGTGCCCCTTTCCCTACCCTGTAACAATGCTTTTCCAGATTTATCTCTGCTAATGACCTCCTGGCTCTCCTGCCCAGCTTTGCAGCTTGCTTGACGTTCGTTGCATGCTGATAAATCTCACAAGTTTGGCTGAAGCAGTTTCTCTTCTCTGGAATGATCTTATCCTTTGTCCCTAGCCACTCCTTTCTCTAGGCAGCACTCACACAGTCAGTGTTGCCTGAGGGACATCAGGGGCCAGGCAGAGCAGAGTAATGAAAGATGCTGTATGTCTGTGGCCAGCGTGACTATTCCAGAAGTACAGGCAAATTGGAAGAGCAGTGTCTTCCTCCTCTGTGCCCCAAGACCTTGTGTTTGAATCTTTTGGTGGTCTCGGCTGGGTGTCAGTCTCCCCTCTACATGGCAAGTTCCTATAGCATGGTTCCTTTTGCACTGCACTGAGCATAGCCTGGTGCTTTGCACATGGTGAAAATCATCTATGATTCCAGGATTTTGAGCACATTAAAAGTCCTCCATGAAGTATCTTTCTCTGCTCTGTGAAATTCAGATTTGAGAAGTTTCCAGAAATTGCTGTCGATGTGGGCAATCAGGCTGAGTAAATAAAGGCCCTCTCTTTCAACAACAGGTCATTGGGAGCTGCACCTGTCTCTGCAGCTCATTTTGCCCACATAGACAAAGGAGGAAAGCCAAAAAAAGGTCATTTGCAAAACAATGTTTCTGAGATCACTTATTTGCAACATATTTCTTTGTAGGTGGTCAGAAAAGGAGCAGGGTCAGCTAACACAGGGCCTTCTCTCCCCTTGGCGGGTATGCCCTGTCCAGGAAGGAGTAGGGGACCCTGAATTTTTCTCTGTGGTGTCCATTCAACCTGGGTTTGTACAACAGCGTGTGCCTTTGCTGCAGGTAACCTCATAGCACACATAGCTGCTGGGGTGCACAGCGTCTTGTGACCCCAAGTGACGCCTTAATATGTTGCATTAAATCATGTCCAGCCACTCCTTAGATCCAAAAGAAAGCTGAATAGCTGAGCCAGAAGGAGCGGCCACATTTCTCTTCATTCTCTTTTACCTTCTAATTCATTTTTCCATTGGTTCCTTGATGTCATAAACCATTCATTGTGTGTGCCCCTTCGTAGGTTTTTCTCCTTCCAAGTTATTAACATGTTCAGGGTTTTCTTAGGAAAGTTTCTGGGACTTGGCTGTCTGCTGCCCCCAGGAGAAAGCAGTGGTTATGTGAGAGGTCCTCTGTGTCGAGTGCACGGACAGCATTCTGTGCCAGGCCATCATTATGCTTTTCATCCAGAAATGGCATTGACTGGGGAGGGAGCCAGGAAACAGACCCCCATCCTGTAAGCCGCTATGGCTGAGCCAGCTCTAGAAGTCACTGGCTCAGGTGATACACAGGGGAAAACCCTGACAGGAGCAGCAGGTTCTGAAAAGGGAGAAGACCTGTTCATTAAGGGAGAGGGTTGCCAGTGGAGATGGGAATCACAGTGGGGTGTCCTCCCAGGAGCCAGCGAAGACCTGGAAATCATCATTTGACTTCAACTTTCTCTGAGCTGGGCTTCTCCAGATTTCTCTATGAAATGCTTGGCATGAAAAAACCCCAGTTGGTTGCAATGCCCCCCTTTTCATACCTAATACCATTAGTGGCTACAGCTACTGAGTGTTTACTACAGATTGAGAACCACACATCCACTATCTCATCCAATTTTAACACCAGTGCCAAGAAGGGGGAATCCCATGCCCGTGTTACACAGAGGAGAGAGAAGCTAAGTGACTTACCAGGGCCTAATAGCTGGAAAGAAGGAAACTTGGGGCTTGAACCTGACTCTCCCTGACACCAAAATCATGTCATTCTCGAGTTACACACACAAAGAAGTTATGCCTTGGGCTTTGGCCTTTGTGATACAATTCTAAATTTAGTCTAGCGTGAGGCAACCATTTGGCCAGGGGCGTTTGCTGCTGAACCTTAAAAGATGCCTGCCATTAGATCTAGATTGAACCAGAGCCCTTGCTAGGATGGTTATGATATTTTGGCAGATTCATGCACTTGATATGATTGCTGCTACAAAGAAAGTTGATTCAAGGTCTTGGGATCATTTTTCACGCTCAACCCAGATTTATTAGCAGGGAGAATGTTGTGGGGACACTTGGTCAGAGCTTCATTTGACCTAGTAACCTAGAAACAAGGAATCTCTTAACCAACCCCCGTGAGCGAACCCCCTGCAGGGACATGTGAGGGTGAGCCTCATAAATTCACCATCAGGTCTGCCAGCACCTTGGCTGGGACTGGTTTTATAAGCTATCACAGTGCTGTGCCATGCACCTGTGTGGCTGAGAGCAGTGTGTTTGCTGTGGAGGTGGAAAAAACAGACACTGGAAGGAATTCCAGCACAACCCCCTTTTGTTAGCAATAAAAGGAGCACGTGGCCTGGAGTAACTTTGAGAAAGTTAATTGGAAGGAACTCATGAGTTTCCACTTTACATCCATGTCCTTAATGCTTTGGCTAAAATTTCATGTGCCCAGTGAAAGAACGGGCTTTATTTTGCTCCCTAGTAGTCAAGATTTTAATGGGGTCCTTCAGTTTTCCCCAACTCCCTTTGCCGCTGACCTGGTCATAATTAGCATAGGAATTGCCTCACCTCCAAATACCACACTTACTGGAAAGTGTCCCTGGAATGTTACTGTTCTCCCGTGTAAATCAGAAATCCCCCACGTAAGTGTTTAACCCATTCCATGCCACAACTATATCTTGGGTTTCAAAGAGCAGAGCTCATCGCTGGCCAAGTTAAGGTTAAAGGAAACGTTGAAGTTAGCTCATTTCTTTGGAAAGCCAGCATCAGAGATTCCCACGTGGAGAAGAGAAAAGGAAAACAGAGTAGCAAATCTGCGGGTACCCTTGGTGGTGGCACACTGCTTTCCGGGGGGCTTCCCTGAAGGCCCTGACTTGGAAAGGACTGAGGAAGGCTCGAGAGCCTTGGTTTGTCGGGTGGTTCGCCTTTGCCTCATTCTTCATCTGATCAGAATGACAGATGGCATCCATGATTCAGATGAGAACTCAGAGTCAGAGAATTTAAAATTCATGAAGATCTCCTTATCAACAAGGCCCGCCAGGAGCTTTCCCTCATCTTGGTGGTGGGCAGCTTCTGTGACTTCCTGGAAGGCCTGTTGTCACAGACAGCTTCCCCACCTGTCACTAGCTCAGCCCTCTATTCTGTGCCATTTCCATCGTCTTCTGTAACTATCATTTTGGTTTCTGTATTCTATGTTGACCAACACAGTGAGTCTGTAAGGGCCGGAGATGCAGCCCACAGGGGTTGCCTTGGGACAATCGAGGAAAAAGTCTGAGTCCAGGAAGAGAAAAACTCAATGTTGAATTTGGTGTTCAATCAGCACCAGCTTCTCTGAGCTCACTTTTTGTGGGGATAAAAAAAAAAAACCCTCTCTAGACATTGTGGGTACCTCCTTCTTACTTTTTCCTTTGAGTCTTCAAAGCAAATTATAAAGCATTTGAGAAAAGCCCTACTTGGCTGTGGAGACAAGTGTGGCCTTCACCCAGCTCAGCAGCTTGTCCTTGTTCACTGTCCACAGCAGGTGGCAACCATCCTGCTTTGCCTGAGATGCCCCTGCCTGGCATACCTCCCAGTCTGGGCAACTTGGCCTGATCAGCCCCAGGCAGAGAACAGAACAAGGATCCCTGGCTGATTTGCTTCCATGACCTTCAGCTCATGTAGGCGCGACCCCATTTGGGAGGCTGCGTGGAGCAGACGAAGTGCTTACAATGGGAAGAAAGGAGTCTTGTGATGCTGTCAACTTGCTTCTTCACCTTAGGTCAATCAATTACTTTTCCTGTGTTTCAATTCTTTTTTTCCACCTGTACAGGGGAATAATACCTATTTGCCCAAGTCCTAGGATGCAGGGAAAATTAAATTACATAGCAGCTGCAAAATAATTTGACTCCGCTGGAGTTGGGCGCCGCCTGAACCTGAGTGGAATGATTGTGCAGTTCTTAATGGCCTCCATCTTCCGGTCCTGTAGCCTTGGGGCCAGAGCAATAGTTCAGGCCCTTGTTTCTAGCCTATGGCAATGTAAGGATGTGGCCACCAGGCCAAAGAAAGCCTGGAATCAGAACATAGGATGAGTGCATGCAAATGCTGCAGTGTTACTGCCACCCCATGGCTAGGTGCCCCAATCAGCAAAGATATTGCAGAATTCCAATGGGTGTTGCCAAGGAAATGGGAATAAAACTCCCAGTAGCAGAAACTTTATTATAATTATTATCATGAGATAATACATTGTCATCATTTACCAGTCTCTCCCTGTTTCTAACTCACTTACCCACTCACTCACAAAGAGGTCTCTAAGAGTACTAACAAGCCCCATGCATGTTCCTGCCTTTCCTTGACCCCCTCAGACATGGCTGTGTCTGCTTCTTCGTGCGCATGGTCATGTCAACGTTTTTCATTCCTTGACTGAGCCTCGCTTGCTCTTGCCTCAGATCCTTTGCCCTAACCCTTCCCTCTGCCCGGGACTTTTCTCCCAGATCTTTCATTGGCTGGCATTCAAGTCTAAGATAAAATCTCATCTCTGGAGACTTTTCCTGACTCTCCAGCTAGAGTTTCTCCATCTTCCGTTACTTTCTTTCACATAAAATTTATTATATAACCACGTGATGTTTTTGTTTGCTTATTTTAGGACTACTTCCTACGGCAAAGCAAAAGAGGTTTCTCCTGTTCACCATTTTCTCTTTCTTCCCTAGTGACAGAATCCCATATTCAGTCACCCAGAAAAAGACCACCTAGCCTACCCTCCCTGGCAGTGGAGAGTAGCCACATGACCTAGTTATGGACAATCAAATGATTTTAGAAGAGTCTTTTTTTTAAGATTTATTTATTTATTTATACAAACACTGGGTACAATCAGAAGCACGGGAGGGTGAGAGAATTCACCAGAGCCAGAATGGGGAGCAGGCAGACAGACAAAACACACTGCTGAGGGGAGCAGAGGACGTGGCAGGAGAGGTCTGCATGCCATATGGGACCCTCGCCCGGCGGCTGGGGATTGAACTGGCGCTGCAGAAGCTTCAGGCAGCTTCGCAGCCCAGCTCTCAACCACTGCGCCACCAGGGGAGGCCCTAGAAGAGTCTTTAGAAGGAGGAGGAGCACTCATTTTATTCCCTTTCCTTCTTCCTATCAGCTGGAATGTGAACATGATTGCTAGAACTTACGCAACCATGTTGGACTCTGAGGTAAAAGTCATGCTCAGGGCACAGAGCATCAAGATAATAAAACCCCAAGTCTTTGATTATGTCATCATGCAACTCTACCAAGCCTGGATTACATTCCTCCACCTTTCTTTTATGTGAGAGAGAAGTTAAGTTCTAACTTGCTTAAGCTGTGATCATGTTGTGTTTTCTGTCATTTGCAGTTAAGTTGACACCTAACTAGTGCCAGTTCTCCACCCCAAGCTTCCATCTGGCAAGACATAAGCTCTATAAAAGTAAGGCTCTTGCCTGCCTTGTTTAATGCCATATCCCTGGCACTGAATAACACCTGAACATAGTGTTCATTTGGTAAATGCTTATTCAATAAATAGATTGCTCATCTCTCTTTTTACTTAATTTCTTCCTGTTACTGGCCTCTTTCCCTCTCTGCATTGCACCATTTTAGTACTGAAGCGCCCTCAAATCCTCTTCTCTCTTTGTGTTCCTAAAACATAGGCATTCCCAAGTTTATGTCCTTGACTGAGGTAGAAAGTACTGAGCATGTTCATGATGGTGTCTGCATTCTCACAGCCCCTTCCAAGTGAAACTGCCCTTACCACAGCCTGATTATGGCCTGGCCGTCTGCAGGAACTCAAGCTCCTATCCTCTCTTGACTGACCAGGGGTTATCAGGTGAACCAGACATAGTGACTCCATAGGCTTGTCAGGAAGCCATGTCATTGCCTGAATGAAAGAATAAATTGCATAAGTAAGATTGCTCTCTCAGGGATATTTTAAATTTTTATTTAGTTTATTTTTGCCTTTTTAAAAAATTAATTTATTTCCTTACATCATTGTTACTTTTGGGACAGTATTTTATTTCTCCCCTCAGGTATAGTACTTTATATGACGATTATAGATAAGCACATAAAAGAAGTATCACCTCCTAAAATTTTACCACTTTTAAAAACCATTACCCATAGAGCTGAACTTCCTACTCCCTCCCCTCCCCATGCCTGTCTAAGAAATCTTCCCCTTGAGATGATCAGTGTCAATAGTTTGGTGCATGTTTTTCCTGCTTCCCCTCTCCCCATTGTTAAATAGGCTGACTATGTAAATATCACCATATTTAATATGCTTATCCTCCAGGTATTGCTCTGCAGCATAGAATCTCCTCCCCAGGCCAAGAAATGCAGTTTTACCAAGGGCTGGTCAGTATTCCTTGAGTAGATGCCCCATAATGTATTCCATACCCCCTCTGAATTGAGGTGCTGTTCAGGATGTTGCAATGAGCATCCTTAGATTTCCACACTTGCAAAGTGGTTATTAAAAAGAGGACAACTGAATCAAAGAGTGGGCATGTAAACATTTTAATAAATGCTATCAAATTAACTTACAATGGTTATATCAATCTTATACGCCCACCACATATGTGGGAATTTCTATTCCCTCATACTCTCTTTAGTACTATTATCATGCTTTTTTAATTTTGGTCAATTAGCTAATAAAGGAAGAGTATCTCATGAGGCTTTTATTTGTGGTAAAGTCGCTAGAGAATCAGGTGCTGAGCTGAGGGAGGTGAGGGATGTGTAGTCTGCATTTTCAGGAAGAGACAGAGTTGAGGCCTAGAAGGGTTGTGGCAAGTGAGGTTCTGGGGAAGCAGAAGCAGTGGGAAGGGAGGAGACCTACGTGAGAAGGAAAACTTGTGAATGTGAATGCAAGACCACACAGACACACCAGAGTGCAGCTCCAGTGAGGCCCCAGGGGCCAAGGATCCTTCCCTCTCCTCACGCTTGTCCTTGACATCCTCAGCGCGCCCCACCACAAGGCCTGACTACCGGGACCACTGCTTTTCCAGGATGTCTCCATTTTTTGCAGTGAGGAAAGGCCCTGTCCTCTACCCTCTCTCTGCTGTTCTCAGCCCTGGTGCTGTCTACACAGTTGCCTCTTCCATGCCAGCCTCACGTCAGCCTTAAGCTTCACACTTCTCTCACTGGCACGGTGCTTTCAACACAGCGTCCGCTGCCACTTCCAGATCAATGTGTCCAGACCCACCAGTTCTCCGTCTACCCCCCAGATGGAACCCGCTTTATTTTCCTATTTCTTTGGATGATTCCCACCATATTTTTCCTGGTTACTAAGACTTGAAGCTGTAAAAACATTAAAAAATATTATCTTATATTATCTCAGTATTTTTTATTCTGTCTTTATATGTGGCTAAACTATATATAATGAAACATGACCAACCTAACCATTCTTAGTGTATAGTTTAAAGGTGTTAAATGCAGTCTCAATCTGTGCCTCCAAGGCCCAGCCCTCTCCAGAACTCCCTTTACCTTGCAACACTGAAACTCTGCACCCATTAAACCACACCCATCCTTCCTCAGCAAAGACATATTTGACACCCAGCCATCCTATCCAGTCACCGAGGGCAGAGGTCAGGTGTGTGTACCTGGTACAGTACCTGCCCTGTGCAAACAAGTCAGGAAAAGGCTGATGAATGGATGTCTTACTTATTTCACCTGCGTAACGCCCAATAGTGACTATTTACCTCGTGTCTAGAACTCCATACAGTTTATATTTACTTCTCAAAACAACTCTCTGGTGGTGTTTGTTTTGTTGATGAGGAGACCCAGAGATTAAGTGACAGTCTGGTTAACACACCTTGTAAAAACAAACTCAGATTAAGGCAACGAAGTAGTGATTACAAGAAGAGAAGGGAATCAGGTAACTGGGGTTCGATTATGTGGTGGAGAATGGTAACTAGTTTTGCTGGTGGGGATCTTAATGTACTATATACGGATTCAAAATATAATGCTGTGCACCTGAAACTTCAGTGATGTTATAAACCAATGTTACTTCAATTTAAAAAGAAAAAAGGCAGGGCAGGTAAGGCTGACACAGCCCACATCTTAACCATCATGTGGGTCTGCTACTCCTAAGCAGCCTGTTCAGCCACCATTTTGTTCCAAATCCTAAGCAAGGTTCAAAATGGCCCAGTCAGTTAGGTACAGGAGCCCAACCCCACAAGGTGCCCTTTCATATCAAACAAGAGCACAAAGTTGGATCACGCTGGGAAGCCTATGCATCACCAGGTATGACCGGGAACGCTGGGCAGGGTGGGGGAGCGCTGAGGACCGATGCATAACACGTACTCCCGATTTATACATCACGAGATTTGACTGGGAACGACGGGGGTGGGGGGTGTGTGTGCGGAGGACCAATGTATGACAAGGCACCCCAGAAGCTGATCATTGGAACGTTTTGTTGATAAGATTAAAACCAGGATTGGGGGCAGGGCAGGATTTAGGACTTGGTCTCAATGACAATACCGAGTCATCAAGCAGGTAAGAAGTGCCTGGAGGGCAGACTCACAATCCCTGATCTTCTACATCCTTCCCCTTTCTTTAATCTCCTTCCTCCTTAATCTCCTTCCCCTCTCCTCTTGCTCCTCTCGCTTACAACCAATGTTGTGTATCAATAAAAGGCCAGGGTTTTGCTCTTCAGCAGCATTCTGCATTGTGTAGCCTGATCCACGACTCCCGTCTCTTTGTCATTGTGGTGTTGCCCGACTCCAGCTATTTACTTACCTGTCGCTCCCTCTCTGATCCTTTCTTTGCACTTGCTGCGGGGTCAGGCTCCTGCAGTCATTGCTCTGCCCACACAGTCCCTACCCTGCTTCCCGCACCTTTGCACACACATTGCCTGAATGAAGTTCAAGCTCGTGGCCTGGCACTGGAATCCTCCCACCCGTGCCTCCGACTGCCTTCCCAAATGCCGCTTTCCCATCATCACAGCCACACTCTGACCTGTGTGTTCTTTCTTCTCATCGTTGCTTTTTCTATTTCTTTTGCCCCAAATGTCCTTCTCCACTCTAGTTCCAAGAACTGTGTGTCTGTTTTTGTCTGCCATCGCCTCCCCAGGACCCAGCACAGTGCCTGACACCTGGGAGGTGCTCGATGCCTTTTACTGGATGAGTGAGTGAGCGTTGCAGCCCTTCCTGTCATCTTGTAACAGGGTGGTCCCTGGGAAAGGGGGAGGTTCCAGGTTTCCTGCCCCACCCAAAAGGAGGGTGGAGCTGAGCAGGAAGAGAAGAAGCTGCAGAGGAGACTGAGAAGGAAGGAAGCAGGGTGGAGAGCCAGGAGGAGACCTGGAGGAAGCACATGGAGCCTAGAGACACGTGAAGAAACTATACTTGCCTTTTGGTCGTGGACTGGGTGACACAGATGTGGGTGAGAGACCCGTGGGGAGGTGACAATGGCAGCTTTTATCTTAATTTTGATTTTGCTCTTTTCCTTCCGGGCTTGTCTGGTTGTTTCTGACCCTTTTGTGTGGGTCCCCACTGGAAGACGCTTTAGACTTGTGGCAGGCTTTGGGGCCTTGCTCTGGGCCAATCCCATTTGGATGGAGTTTTACCCACGAGGGGACGGGTAACTTTGGGTGCTTGATTTAGAAACTAGATTCTTTGCCTTTCCTGTATTGTTTACTAGTTATATTAAAGTTCCTTCCTATTAAAATCTCATATGTTTTGTGTTGATGCGGCGGATGGCAGAACCCATTTAGAACAGGCAGGTTTGCGGGGTCTGGGGTAACCCTCTCTGTGCCCTGTAACAATCTGAGCTTCTGTCTTGGGTGCCAAGTCCTCAGGAACTCTTCGTCTGTCCCTCCGGGGGCTGGATGTCCTTTGAACCTCACTGATTGCTACCTTTTCAGAGTCTGAGTTAAATGAAACTTTTTGGCTACTTATACTATCTTCTGGATTAGGTTGTTAGTTCCTTGAGGCAGAAAGTCTTTTTTAAAAAGTTTATTTATATTGACATAATGTTGGTTTATTGTAATTGTTCTTTACGTTTTGGAAGTATAGAACCTGCCCCCTGCTGGCCTGTGACCAAGGTGCTCCCACCACCAAAGCGCCTATAGTCCTCCAGGGCAGTCCACTATGCCCCTCCCCACTTTGTGCTTGTCCCCCACCTTCCCCTCAGAGTGTCTCAGTTCTATAGTCTGCTTTCAAGGGCTAGTTTTTGGGTTTGGCTTCATCTGACCTTTAGTTTGGCTTTTCTATATTCCACATATAAGTGACACCATCCAGTACGAGTCTTTCTCTTTTTGACTTATTTCATTTAGCATGATCCTTCCAGATCCATCCATATTGCCGCAAATGGCGTGAGTTTATCTGTTTTGATCACTGAGTAGCATCCCACTGTGTGTATGTAGCACATCTTCATCTGTTTTGGGGCACTTAAATAATGCTGCAATGAACATGGGAGCGCAAATTTCCTTTCGAATTAGTCTATTCACGTTCTTTGGGTAGATACCCAGGAGAGGGAATGCTGGGTCATATGGTAGATCTTATTTTAAATCTTTTGAGAAGCCTTCATCCTGCTTTCCATAGGGGCTAGAACTGCTTACATTCTCACCAACAACACTTTCTTATTTTTAAACACGCATCTGTCTTTCCCTGCACAGGCTTGTGTTTGTTTTCAGAACTGTACCTGGCACATAGTAGGTGCTTACCAAATGGCTACTGAATAAATGAGTTTCTTTGTTGACATATGTGACTTTGGTGAGATGGCTGCAGCCCTGTCTTAATGACTAGGTGAACCTAATTTTTAAAAAGATCAGAGGGAGAGTTTGCATGTCAATGAGGATGATAGCGGTAATCAATCCTCATCTAGGGCCTGGAGATCCACAGTTCTTGCTACTCCTCACAGGAACCATATCTGCTGAGACTCTTGTTTTCCTGATGATGAGCTTTTTAAAACTGTATCTGTTAAATGATGCTCCTTTTTGATTAGCTTATTCCATCAGGCAGTCACCTAGAATTAAGAGTGTAATTGTGGCATGAATTAGTATGGCTGAACTAGTTTGCTGGGGACTCAGCATGCTCTGGCAGTATGGGCTCCAGTCTGACCATTGGGTACTAACCATTTTCCTACAGAACTCGTAAGTCTTATTTGAAACATTTCCCCTAAGCTGCATTTTAAAGATTATTTGCATTATCAATAAAACATTATATTCTAAACCAAGGGAAATATCAGCTTACCTGGTAATTAAACAGTGTCCAAGGGGAGGGCATATCTATTAAATCTCACTGTATTTTATCCCTCCTCTCCTATCTCTCCTTAAAAGAAATCCATTTTGCATAAAGGCAAATAAAGAGTGTATTTGCAGTCCCACTATGTGCCTGAGAGGAGGGGAAATGAATGGCTCTGATGGCCATGGCTCTTTATTTGCCTTCGTTGATTTAGATTTCCTTGAGTTCTTTCATCGGTTTTATCATTTTTTTCATATAAATCTTAAACATATTTCATTAGATTTATGCCTTAGTATTTTTCCTTTGGTTCTAATGCAAACCAAATCAGCTTTTTGAAAATAAAATTGAACTGAGTTGTTTTTAAAAACAATTTGGACATTTTGTCTACTAATTCTACAAACTAAGATAACTTGGTTTGCAGAAGTAAAAAAATACAGTCATGTTTCCAGCTCCCCTTATTTATACCTAATGATTCTGTTCCTATAAAATAATTATCAACTATAGCTTAGCCTACATTTGGTTATTTGAGTACTCATGAGGTCAGAGGTCCCTGAAGTTGAATATGAGATTAAGACTTTCATGTATTTTAAAAAATAAAATGTATTGCTCTCAGTGCATTTCATTGGGTACTGTATCCCCTGTCTTCTGATGGAATTCAGTAGAATGAGGAAATTCTTATTTCTTCTTGATGGACCCTTCCCTTCCTAGATCTTAGATTTAAAAACTTGGCTGTATGGCTTAAATTTCTATATTTGATTTTAAATTAAGGTAATGGCTAACAGGCCTCCCTGGTGGTGCAAGTGTTAGTTTCAGCACTATCAAGCTATTGCTAGCCACTGCAGCATGAATTTGATCCCCCACCAGGGAGTTAACCCACACGGCGCAGCAGACCTCTCCTGTCTCGCCCACTGCTCCCCTAAACAGTGTATTTCAGTAGATCTGCCTGTTCTGTTCCCCACTCTGTCTCTGGTGAGTCCTCTCATTGCCCCACCTCTGGCCTATACCCCAGTTCTTGTATGCATAAATAAGTAAAATAAATCTTAAAAAAAAGATAATGGCTAGCTATTAATTTGGAAATTAAGAAGGGTGTCCAGCCACATATTTCCACCTCTATTTCTCTACCTAGTGACAAGAATCCCCTCTCTCATTCCTCAGTGTTTAAAGACCAGGGATTTATGGGTAGATATGTCGAGACCCCCTAATCTACCTGCTGTGGAATAGACATAGTGCGGCATCAATCAGAGAGAGATACTTGTCAGACTCCAGTAGGCAAATTTTCATGGATAACATCATTATAGGCAGGTTTTTAAAAGTAACCTAGTTGACGTTCTCTCATCCAGAATATACAACTTGGAATAAAAGCAGCTTAAGAAATGAGCCCCCAGAAACAGCACTCTCTAGACTGTAATGTCAACTTGCCTTTTCTGTCTGGCAGGTACTCAGCTTGCCAGGTGATAAGAGATGGTTGGAGCAACTTTCTTTTCTATCAGTTCTGCAAACATCTCTTCTCCGTGCAATTGACTTCCTGCATTTGGCTCTGGGTTCCAGGAGGGCCTGCCTATTTGGCTTTGGTGCCCTGTGAGGAACCAACCTTGAAAATCTCTAGTGTGGTGCTTCGTGGGTGCCATGTACTCATTTGTTCCAGCTTTCAATCTTGAAGGACGTTTAACTCATGAGCCACGAAGGCTGAGGACCCACCTCTGGTGTCAGGTCAGGTCTTGGTGTGGACTCTCCCTTCACCAGGGCTCGTCCCCTGAAATTTCCTCTCTCTAGAACAGAAGCAGCTTTTTGAAGCAGCAAGGTCAAAACTCATCTCAAAGGTCTGGCCTGAAAACCAATGCCCATCCCAGTATCTCACTCCATAAAACAGGTCTAATAAGTCCCAAGTCCACAAAGCTGCCACTTCGGGGTAATGTGATGAAAAAGTGTTTGGAGTTCTTCAGAGAAAAAGGAATATTTAGCTGCTGAATTGCATTACAGTTAATGGAATAAGAATACGATTTTTAAATTGCAAGACCTGGTGACAGTTTCTCCAGTGAAACTATGTATTATAGCTCACGAATTTCAATTTTCAGGTCAAACATGCCCAGGCTGCTCTGGAACAGTTTATGGCAGCCTTCTGATGTAAGTTCTGTGATTTGAGTTTATTAGTTTCTGGCATTGGATCTTGTGTTTTGAGTGATTCCTATAAAATATACTTGGGAGTTATTATTTTTCTTTAAAGAATGTGACACTAAAACAAGTTTTTAATAAAGTGTTTTGAAAAGGCAAAAGGCTAAAAACAAAAAAGCTGGGCAAAAATTCAACCTAGTAATGAACTGAATATGTCTCTAATTATATTGAATTTATAAGTAATAGGATGAGGCATGGCTAGCAATTACTTGTGAGTGGAATTGCATGCTTGAAGGAAAAGAAAGTGTGCCTTAAAGTTAGGGGAAAAGAATAAAAGTGCTGTTTCATTACATTTGATTTTAAATATCTTTCACTCTGGACTTCAAAGGTCTAATCAGTTCAAAAACATGTTCTTCAATAAACATGTTGTCTTAACTAATAGTTTTCTCAAACCTAAGTGTGCTTTCATTTTGCTTTCTTTCTTACAGAAACTTGAGTGAGAACATCTCTTGGCCAGGTAGTTCAAATGTCCATGAAATTTCAAGATAGTACCTCAAAGTAAAGTTAAAAGTGCTCAGTAGAAGGCCTCCCCTGGTGGTGCAGGCGTTTGAGCGCAGTGCTGTGAAGCTATCCGCAGCCTCAGCATCAAGGGTTCAATCCCGGTCGGCCGGCGAGGGTCCCATGTGGTGCGGCAGACCTCTCCTGTCTCGCCCACTGCTCCCCTAAACAGTGTATTTTGGTCAGTCTGCTTGTTCTGCTCCCCGCTCTGTCTCTGGTGAATCCTCTCACCCTCCCGTGCATCTGGCCTGTACCCCGGTTCTTGTATAAATAAATAAATTTTTTAAAAAAAAAAGTGCTCAGTAGAATTTCTGGACACGAGGCTGAAAACTCCAGGGTCAAACAGGGCTGAGTCCTCCAATAAAGCCATTTAATCAAATGTATAAATAATACATTTCATCCCCATGCTGTCACACTGGTAAGTATGGTTAGTGCTACCTCCATTTTATGGATAAGGAAACCAGATTTAATTTGTGTTATTTTTAAAATTTTTAGATTAAATTTAATTTTAATTTTTAGAATTTTGATTGACTTGCCATTGGTTTTCAATACTACATAAGTTTCAGAGCACAGGTCACAACTCAATATGTGTCTATATCACACCACACCCACCACCCTAGTTCTCAGGCCACTCACCACCATCAGATGGATCCCTGTCTACTCCTCTTATTTATTTTTCTCAGAGTCTAAGATTTATGTATGTTGTGTTTTGTTAGTTCATTTGCTTTGTTTGTTTATGTTCCACAAGTGAGAAAAACCGATGTTTGTTTTTCACCCTCTGACTTAAATTGTTTGACAGAAACACCTCAAGTGCCATCCATGTTGTCACAAAAGGCAAAATTTCATATTTTTTTTAATAGCTGAGCAATATTGCATGGGTAATATGTACCACAATTCCTTATGCGGCCATCCTATAACGGGAAATACCTGATTGTGGTTTTGATTTGCATCTCCTTAATAATAAGTGATGCTGAGTGTTTTTTAAATGTGCCTGTTCTCCTTCTATATGTCTCCTTTGGAGAAGTCTCTATTTAGTTTTTCTGCCATTTTTTTTATTGAGTTGTTTGGGTTTAATGAGTTCTTTGTATTTTTTGAATATTGACCCCATGTCAGACATATCATTTGCAAATGTCTTTTTCCAGTGAGTAGATTCTCTTTTCATTTTTGTGGTGGTTTCTTTCACCGCACAAAACCTTTTTAGTTTGCTAGGAACTAGGATTTAGAAAGGTTCAGCATCTTGTACAATGTGATAACACATGGCACAGTCAGACTTCAATTTAGACAGTCTGGTTTCTTAACTTTCAGACTCTACAGGGGTATCCGTATAGAGTCTCCTCCTAAGATACCCAAGCCTTATAGAAGTATTCTGGAAAAGGGACAAGCACAGACACCAAATCAAATAGCTTCATGGGGAAACTTGGGTGTGGAGACTTCAGCAACTTAACTAGGATCACACATATCTCAAGTCAAGGGCAGATTGGAGATCGTTCTGGGAGCTTGACTCCCAATTGGAGTAGCAGTGGCTTGGCCAGAGCCAGGCACTGTAGCAGAGGATCCCATCTTGATTCTCCCCCCTAGCACTCCCCTCTTTGGATTGGGCCCCAGCTTCCTCATCTGTCCATATGAAGGGATTTTCAAGACTTTTGTGTTCACTTTCATTACTAAAATTGTATAGCCACTACAGCCAAGAATACTCTATATGGAGTCAGCCACACTTGACCCTTCTGGAATGCAGGGTCACGGTGCTATGTGATCCTGGAGGAAACAGAGGGATGGTACTGACCCTCCTCCCCACCCTGTGTTACCTGCTGGTGGGCAAATATGCCCTTTTGCCACCCCCCACCCCCACTTCCTCCATCTGGATGATAAAAGGACGTTGGGAAGTTTAAACTAAAGTATTATGACTGTTCTCTAACTGCTCACTACCATCTTGGGCGAAATTTGTGCTTATACATGAATAACTCCTTACTCCTTTATCCTTCCCTGGAGCCGTTTCATCCACTGGATTATGAGTCCTTGAATCGGGAAGTAAGATTTTACCTTTAACGCCCTAGAAAATCGCTGTAAGATGTGTCACAAGGATGAAACAAAGTCATTTTTACCTGAGGCTTTGATAACCCTTTTAGTCAGATGCTTTTGCATAAAGTGTAATCCCAGGTGAATTTACCCTGCCAGGACTTAATGCTTTAGCAACAATGCATTATGGCAAACTCCACCGTTGTCAGTTATTTAACATCAGGATCGTAAAGAACTTGTCTGCTCCAAATCTCCTTTATCTTTCATCTCCTCCTTGCAGATTGGCACTTATGTCTGTTTTATCAATTCTCGGGTGCAAGACCAGAGGGTTGCTCTGCCAGACTCCGTTGTAAAACTATATTCGCTTTGTAAGCCCAGGTAATCATTTTTTCTCCTTACCAAAACATGATGTAATTTGTATTCTGGTTTCCAAGACACCATTTTAGGTGACCTTTTTGTCACCTTTAGATGACCCTTTAAAATTAGCGACATGCGAGATGGCAGGTTTTCACGTATGAGGGACATTATTTGTCTTTTGATATATTCATCGGTCTGCTTTCTAATGCTTATGTATCTCCAAATAGTTTTAGTACATGTCATCATTCTTATTATCATTGGCATTTGGGTGCCTGTTTTCTTTACTTTATCTGTTAAGCAGAGGTATATTTAGTGTTCAAAGTGATACATCATAAAGGTAGAAAAAGGTGAACCCTTTGATATATTACAAGTCTTTCATAGCATGAAATAACTGCTGCCTATTATTTTACTCTTGACGTTTTTATTTTTAAGGGAATTTCACTTGATTTGTGGTGCTGACACCTCTGATATGTTGTTTCCAGTGACCTTACATCCAAAACCAGTAGTGTGTGACATTTGATGGCCCAGATAAAAAACATTAATGGTGGAAGAGAGGGTTTATTTTCCTGGTCATAAATTAAGTTTAAATAACTCTGAATTTATTTTAAACTCTCCAGTACTTTTTACTGTCCAGGCAATAAATGTATTTATTACTGGGGGCCTACCTGGGTTTCCTATCCAGAGCCCTTTGCTTGGTTGCTTTTAATTCTTTTAAAATTCTCCCTCATGGACAGTCATCTTACCTGTAGTGCTGATTTGCACAGACTGTTGTCTGACTTCTACCAACTGGAATCAAAGAAAGGCCTGCTGATCACAGAAGTAAAGCAAGAGTGTTTTTGTTGTCAATCAAACTAAGAAAAGCAGGAGTTCATAAAATATTCACTGATGCGAGTAATCCAGTTCTGAATGAGTTGTATTTAGAATTAGAGGGAGAGACACAGTCGGGAGCAGGCATGGTCTGACCCCTCCGTAGCCCTGTGTAAAAGCTTTGCTTTAGGTCTCAATTTAATTTGCACAAAATTGGAAGCCTTTTTCCCATTTTGTTCTTTATAACTTTCCTTCTTTATGTGAATGTTTTTTGGTACTCATTCACTAGATGTATCATAAAACTGTATTGAGAACTCAGTTAAAAAATTTTTATGATTTAAAAAATTTTTATCTATATGTTTGAAAATTGCCCTATATATTTTTATTGAGATATAATTCACATACCATAAAATTCATCATTTTAAAGTGTACAATTCACTGATTTTTAGTATATTCACAGGGATGTACGGCCATCACCTCTATCTAATTTCAGAACCTTTTCTTCACCCATAAAAGAAACCCCTACCTGTTAGCAGTCACTGGCCATTCCTCCCTTCCCCAACCCCTGGAGATCATTAATCTACTCTCTGTCTCTGTGAATTTATCTATTCTGGATATAAGTAATATGTGATCTTTATGACTGGCTTCTTTCATTTAACATGTTTCTAAGCTTCATCCATGTTGTAGCATGTATCAGTACTTTGTTATTTTTGTGACTGAATAATATGCCGTGTTATATATATCTATATCATAATAGGCTACTTTGTTTATGGACAGATTTTTCATTTAAAAAAATTTCATCTCTATGTTCAAAAGTTGCCTTGTAATTAATTCTCCAGAAACCTATCCTGTTTGGAATATCTTTAAAAGTTAGATCTTTGAAAAAAAAAAGTGATAAAGCATACATTATTTTAATATCTGCAATAATAACAGTAACTAGTGTTTATTGATTATGTATAAATTTCTTACCGACCTTACCTTGAAATGGAAGAAAAGAAGAATCTAAGAAGTTCTTTAATACATGGGTAGGATAACAAAATAACAAGTCGTTCACTATATGTGAATTCAGTTTAAGGATTGCAAGCTAGTCTTGAATATATGGGATGCTCTTCAGTGACTGCCAGGGCATTTTCCCTTGGAGTGCAGTGATATTCAATGTGTACTTATCCTATATATTCTTTGTGGGCAGCATCCTGTCTGTGCCTTCTTCATTTTTTTCCCCCAGAACTCTAACATAATGCTTGGTACCTAGAAAGCACTCTGAAAACAAATTTGATGAATGAATGAAATTATTTCTCTTCTGTTTTTTGCACTCAATAAGAAAAAAGAAAAGATTTTTATACAAGGCACGGTGATCATTGCAAATTGACTCCCACTTACCATTTATAAATACAAAAGAGCACAATTCATACTTGTTTGGTTTGATAAATGTCTACAAAGCAAATACATCTATGTGGCCGCCACCAGATCAAAAGCTGTGGTAAACCAGTCCTCAGAATCCCTTGAGCTCTCCAGGTCAAGAGCTTCCCCTCTTCTCCAATGGCAATCACTATCCCAATGTCTAACAAAATAGATGATTTTGTGTGGTTTCAAACCTTACACAAATGGAATCATACCATATGTATACATTTTACACTATTAAATTTCCAGAATAAGTATAGAAAGCAAAGTTTGCAGTCTTATAATAAGAATACGCACGATCCATGATTTTTAGATTCTAAGCAGCAAAGACTGAACTAACCTAAGACATGAACACAACCCCATTTTCATTTATGACTACACTGAATTTTTTAAAGTTCTCTCATGTTTTAACTATCATTCATTATACTGCTTAATTTCTGAGCTTAGAAAAGTGTAAAGCAGGCAAAGTTTATCCAATTCCTTCCACCTTTTTCATCCTTTATCTCTTTGTTTTTCTTCAAGGAACTTGCCTTAGTTGATTCAGGCTGCTATGACCAATATAACACTGACTGGGTGACTTAAAAACATCAAACTTTTATTTCCCACAATTCTGAAGACTGGAAAGTCCAAGATCAAGGTGCCAGTTGGTTTGGTGTTTAGTGAGGGCCCACTTACTGTGTTATAAACAGAAGACTGCCTTTCGCTGTATTTTAACATGGCAGAGGAGGCAAGGGAGCTTCTAGTTTCTCTTATAAGGACACTAATCCCATTCATAAGGATGCTGACCTCATGACTTAATCAACTCTCACAGTTGCTAATGCTCCACTGCCCACCTTCCTAATCATTCTGGGGATTGGTTTCAACATGTGAGTTGCGGAGTGGGGGCAGACTAAACACTCAGGTTATAGCAGACCCTATCCTAGTTCCATTGTCCGTAACTCATCCTAAAAGGTTAACTGATAATGAAAATGTAAATAACAATCACTGACTACTTCCTTCTAGTGGATCTCTCAATGTTTGAAAGGTCTTTCATCCTCAGGAGACACTGGAATTTGAAAGTGGGTGGCTGTAGCCTGAGTACCATAAGAACAGGTTGCTCAGAGGAATGTGTATCTTGGGGTCAGTGACCCTTTTGACAAAGTCTATCCTTGAGAACAAGAGGGACAGATGTGTGCCTAGCAGAACAGCCATCAAACACTAAAGGGGGAGGTAAACTACTCCACCAGATGACAGAATTATGATAAAAAATATCTTTTTATTTTTTTGCCTTTTTTAAAAAAAGATTTATTTATTTATACAAGAACCAGAGTACAGGCCATATGTGCGGGAAGGTGAGAGGATTCACCAGAGAGAGCTGGGAATAGAACAGGCAGACTGACGAAATACACTGCTGAGGGGAGCAGCAAGTGAGACAGGAGAGGTCTGCTGTGCCATACGGGAATCTCCCTGGCCGACCAGGAATCGAACCCGCGCTGCTGAGGCTGTGGACAACTTCACAGTGCAGTGCTCAACTACCTGCGCCATCAGGGAAGCCCTTTTTTGCCTTTTTTAAATTTTATATTGACAGACTGAAGGGATAACCCCATACTCACTCAATTTAATGGTGATAAACATAAGATTCTGTTATTAGGAAAAATAACTAGTGACACACCTATAGGACAACAGAGGCTGACTAACATCCTTTCAATTGTAAAAAGTCCTAGGGATTTCACTTGACTGCAAAAGCAACATGGTATTGGCTGCCACTTCTGTGGGAAAAGAAAATGGCTCTCTACGCTCAGTACCTAGTTCAGAACTACCAACAAATATCTATCATATGAATGAGTGATTGAGTGAATGAATGAATGGTTAGTGTCATGCTCAGCTGCGACTTTCGATACTCCCAAATACCAAAGAGATAGGCCAGGAATGCTGTTGCTTCCTGTCTGCCTGAGTCTGAAAGTTAAGTAGACACATTTGTGCAATATGCAGTAATTAAGTCCTCTTATCCATTAAAAAATTATTAATTACGCAAAATAGTTCCCAAGAATTTGTGCAAAGAAGAAGGAGGAGGAGGAGAAAGAAAGTTTGATTCTAGAGATTAGCCCTCATCTTAATCATATAGAAGGCAACTTTGAAAGTTTTCTTGACATATCACATAGTGAGAAATCTGAAGGATCACATCCACTTACTTGTACCATTAGCTCCAGGGTATAAAGGTCCTGCAAAGCAAGAGAATCAAAGGAAGATAGGTAGTAGGGAAAAAAAAAAAAAACCCTATACAGGAAAAATAAAAAGGCAAATCTATCTTCTATCTTCTTCATGTAGGAAGGAAGTCAGGTCATCCTTTATGGTGGAAGACAAAGCACCAGTGGGAAAGTTGACCATCCCCTGCTTGGGGCTGCATCTAATGCTGAGCACTGTGGTATTTTCCAGTGGACGAGCCTCTACTGAGCAGGAATACAACATCTCACTAGTGTGGGGTGCTGACAATGATCAGCTAAGCTCTTTTCATTCGCTTCTGATAGATGCCTCCAGAAGACCTCCACAGATGAAACAACTCAGTCACTTACATAAATGCCTTTCCCTGGTCTGTGTCATTGACCCTGACATATTTCTATTGCCAGGAAATCATGCTTTATCATGTCCCCATACTTCTGATTTTTCTTGGAAGATTAGGAAGATTGGGAAGTGAGGGAGGAAAGAAAGAAGCCTCTAGGGTTTGGTTATCTCTTGAATTTTCAGCAGAACTACCTGGCTGTTTACAGGCAAATGCTGTGAAAACCAGGATCCCACCCCCACTGATTTCAAAGTCCCCCCAACACCAACTAATTGATTAACCAAGGGTTCTTAAAGAGAATGATTTGATGAGGGTAATTTATAGAGATGGTATCTTTTGTCATCACTTGTCTTTGAAAACATAGAAGAAAACTGCTTTCAAGAGGACGTAGCCCGCCAACATGAGCAATGGCGGATGGGGCATCATCAGTTACAGCAGACTGTTCAATTTTATACCTTTCAGCCAGTCAAATATCCAATAACCACAAAGGAAGGAAAAAAAATACATCCTCACTCCCTGTGCTTTAAACTTTTCCAACGCTGGCTTATGAAAATATTTGGGGTTGTTCACTGCTCTGCTCTCTGTAGCATAAACATTTATTTAAATGGGGCTGTCTCTAGTAATGAAGAATGAAGGAAAAACAATGGTCTGATTTTGACAAATTAACTTGTGATTTGGAGAGTCAGTGAAGCAGGGAAGAGACATTCCTAACTATACTAATTAAATGAGCTTGCAACATTTATTTTAATGCAATGGAACCAGCCATATGAAGATGAACATTTTAATTTATTTTGCAGTGACATTATGAAAAATCTCACTGCTGCAGATTATCTACAAAAACAAATCTCATCAGCATCTAGGTTTGTGCGGGAAATTTCCATCTTTCACATGAGCCTGACCTTCCCTGATGGAAGCAAGTGCGAATGAGTTAAGTTACTTCAAAAGTTTTTCTGAAGGTTGTCTTTCCACTGAGGCTGGGCTTTATGTTCAAATGACTTCTGTGCCAAACACATCCATTTTTCATGGTGCGGCGTAGATGAAAAATTCTGAATCCATTCTGTGGGGAATGCAAATATAGCTCATTAGTTCTAAAACATTTTTCATGAAAGACTGCAGAGTATTTGCCGGCAGATGAAGCTGCATAGCTCCAGCCAGGAATGAACACCACATGTTCCACTAATTGTTTTTTAAAGTTGTTCCTTTCCTCTCTGGCACCCAGTAGCTATTGAAAATAGGAAACAATATGAAAAATGGAGAGAGAGTTGAGCTTGTTTTGACATTAGTATGCACTCGGTACCTTGACTTCCCTCACCCCTTCATAAGCAGCCATATTCTAGAAGGGAAAGGCACAGACTAGTAGATAAATGAAGAAGTTTTTCATTCTCCTAGGGACAAACTGAGTGCCCATTTTCTGAGTCAATGATCATCTGAGGGCAATGTCTCAGGAAGCTCACCTTCAGCACCACAGGCTCTGTTGGTTCGCTGGCTGGCTGACACAGCACCTGGCAGACAAAATGGCCGCCTTCCAGAGAGGTGATGATGGGCTGCTGGCGTCTGGTCACTACCTCCGCCAGCTTTAAGAAGACATGCACCCCAGAGATGTCCTCCAGAACTGACATTCCCATTGGAACTCTGCCAAGGAAACGTGGGGAGCAGGCCATCTTCCTTTCCAGGCAGAAGACCTTGCTCAGGAAGGGTAACTTTCTCACTGGTGAAGCACACTGACTATTTTCAAGGCCTGGCAGGCTTAAACCTCCTTTTTCTGGAGACCCTTTTCCCTCATGCCCTCCTCCATCTATTGCTTCCCATTTGAAAGGACTTGCATGGTCTGGCTTGACCACATTGCTCTGAATAAAGCTCCATTCCCAGATTCTCTATGGTCTTGGCTTCTTCCTATCCAACTCACTACACATCCTCCTGACTGTGTGGAGTCAGCACACAGCAGGGGAGCTGACTGCGTTCACCAGAAGAGCTGAGTTTTTCACTCTCCATTCTCTGCCTGCTAGAGCCTGCACCCTACTCCTGACACTGTCTCTCTGAGAGCTCCCTTTGCTCCTGGGCACAGGCAGCAGTTAAGAACTCATTCCTGGGCCTCTCCTGGTGGCGCAGTGGTTGAGCGCTGGGCTGCAAAGCTGCCCGCAACTTCTGCAGCGCCTGTTCGATCCCCGGCCACTGGCAACGGTCCCACATGGAACAAGAGACCTCTCCTGCTGCACCCACTACTCCCCTCAGCAGTGTATTTCGTCAGTCTGCCTGTTCTGTTCCCCGCTCTGTCTCTGGTGAAGTCTCTCACCCTCCTACGCTTCTGACTGATTGTATAAATAAAATAAACAAATCTTTAAAAAAAAAAAAAAAAAAAGAACTCATTCCTTACCCCAGTGCATCTTCTGCCCGGGGCATTGACAGAACTAGTGGCCATTAGACCGGCAAACATGCACAAGCTATGGGGTAGGGTTGCATGGAGTGGGATGTTTTACCTGGGTGAGAAGAGCCTGTTTTCTCCACCCCGCCTGTAGCAACCTCAGCAGGGTCTGAAACATGCATGGTGCCCGCAGCTTTGTGCAATTACTGCTCTCCTGGAGAACCTAGGACAGTCTGGATTCAGTCTGAGAAGCAGTGGCCTGCCCAGCTTCCTCAGGTCCTCTGGAGAGGATTGGATTGCTCGTGTTCTTTGGGAGCAAGAGTGAGGACCTCATGCGAGCGTAAGATGTGGATTAGAAAAATGACTATGTTGCCATTGTATCCTCCTCACTTCTAGTTTAGCTCCTATCAGCTATTTTTGGAATGACTATTTTGTTTTTTAAAAAAAAGTTGCTGTGCTCAAAAGAATAAATGCACGGTTTTCTCAGGGCAGGGAATAAAAGCAAATTACAAGCAAATTCATTGATAGGACAAATTATTCCCACTTCTCCCCTACAGTCTCCTCACAAAGCCAAATGAACCAGTTAAAGATTAGAAAGACTATATAAATCATAGGGTAAGAAGGGCCCAGTTGGGGTTCTTTTGGGGCTCAGCTGATAGCCCCATGGAGACTTCTCATAGCATTCGATGAGATGATCGAATTAGGTTTCCTGGAATAAACATGATAAATTTGAATGAGTCCCTACAAAAAAGTCTTGGAAACTGTCCTACAAAGACCCATCTCCCTACCTTCTTTAATGGCCCTCATTTCAGATTCCTACCCAAACAAAGGCAGTCTGGCACAGTGTGGGCATTCCATAGATGTTTGTGAAATGACAAAGTTAGAAAATCTTCTTTGGGGCTGAAGGGGAGCAAGCATATCTTGCAGTGAAAAGGGGGCCTTGGCTATCGGTATCATTTTGGAGGCTTCTAAGCTCAGGAAATAAAGGTCCCTGACTCCTCCCTAAAGCCAACCTACTGACTAATAATGCCTGATGCTGGAGGCAATAGAGGGTGGCAACTGAGATGGGACTATGGCGTTTTCTGTCTGTATTTAAGCCCAGCTCTAAACCTTGCTAACTCTTTCCCTGGGCGGGTTATGCTTTGTGTCTCAGTTTTATTGTCAGTAAATGGCGATGGCTATAATAGCACCTTCTTCCTAGGGCTGTGGGAGGGTTGAATAGGTGAAGTTGCACTTAGAGGAGTCTCTTGATGTATAGCTACAGTTGCAAGTTCCACATCTCCAGATGGCCCACAGGGAAGACAGTAAGGATGGAATAAGAAACCTCAAGATCTCTTGCAATTGAGACCACAAAGGGAATCTCAATGGCCCCTAGTTCAACTCTTTTTTTTAAAAGATTTATTTTTATTTATTTATATAAGAGCTGAGGTACAGGCCAGATGCGCGGGAGGGTGAGAGGATTCATCAGAGACAGAGCGGGGAACAGAAAAGGCAGACTGATGAAATACACTGCTGAGGGGAGCAGCGGGCAAGACAGGAGAGGTCTGCTGCGCCATGTGGGGCCCTCGCTGGCCAGCTGGGATGGAACCGGCGCTGCAGAGGCTGTGGGCAGCTTCACAGTGTGGAGCTCAACCGCTGCGCCATCAGGAGAGGCCCTCAACTCTATTGTTTTATAGATGTGGAGACTGGAGTCCTGAACTGGAAATTGATTGTGCAAGGTCCCTTGCCAATGTCAGGCTGGGGCCCAGCCCAGGCGTCCTCAGCTAGGATTTTGAAATATTCTGCAAAATATACACACACAAAGCCCTCCTAGACAAAGTAGCTTCTCTGCTCAATGAACAAATATTTCCCAGAGCTCTGTACTTGGCACCCTTTGTCTTTCTGCTTCAGAGGAATTTCTAAGGTCGCCAGGAAGACAAAAATATATGAGAATTAATGCAAACATCATCTACTATATTAAATAACCCAGCACAGCCTGCACCTAGAGAGCTCACGGGAGAAGGAATGAAGATTGGGACAGGGAGGGCATCACTTACGCAAACCACCATTGCTCATTCATAGAATATGCCGGTAGTTGGCTTGGTCCTCACCGCCACCTGCCTGGGGAAAAGAGGTGCTCCCCACTGTTCTTTCAGTAGAGATCACAAATTCTACTTAAATTACAAAAAAACTTACGTGGGCAGAGAAAAGATTAGTCTTACTTGCTTGTGCCTACATTGGCCTTCCTCTGGTAGGGAAAATGAACAAACTGTCCAATTCTGTTTCTATTTAGTCCAGAGCACTCACCTGGAGCACTCGTCCCTCTAGGTGGTGTCAAGAGTTCTCTTTTTGAGAACTCTTAGATTGCCCCCCGCCCCTTGTTTTTGATCTGGGGTCGGGAGGTTATATGTGAGGAGGTAGATCTATGAGGCTGCACTGCACAGTGGTGATCCTTGGCTTGCTGGCCTGGCCTCCCTGGTTTCCAGGGCGACACCTCACCTCCACCCGGAGCTGCTTGCACCCGTAGGCACCGGCAGCTGGGGTCTCCAGATGGCATAAATCCTGTTTGGTGTTTCCGCTTGGGTCGGCTCTGCCGCAGCCCCCGGCCCTGCCTGGGGGCCATCCCATTCCAAGACACCCGCCCCTGCAGCTTCTATGTTCTGCCACATGGGGCCCAGGAGATGACTTAAAAGCCAAACCTTCATTTCCCCACCTTAGTATGCCATAACAAAATACCAAAACTTGCATGGTTTATACAACAGAAATTTATTTCTCACAATGCTGGAGTCTGGAAGTTCCTGATCGAGGTCAGTTTCTGATGAGGGCTAGCTCCCTGACCTGCTGCCTTCTTTTTTTTTTTTTTTTAAATAAATTTTATTTTTATATTCCCCATACAATTACAATCCCCTTATTTTGACCCCAATCCCTCCCCTCCCCGCCCCCTACCCCCCATAGAGTGTCTCTGGTTCATAGTTTTTTGTTGATTTTGATTATCACTTTCTTATATTATTAGTTATTCATTTTCCTGGTCCCTTGTTTAAGTTTTCTAGATTCCTGCTATGAGTGAGACCATCCGGTATTTTTATTTTTCTTTCTGGCTTATTTCGCTGAGCATGATCCCTTCCATCTCCATCCATGTTGCTGCAAATTGCATGTGCTTATCTTTTTTGAATGCTGAGTAATATTCCATGGTGTATATGTACCACATCTTCTTGATCCAGTCATCTATTTTTGGGCATTTGGGTTGTTTCCAAAGCTTAGCTATTGTAAACAGTGCTGCTATAAACATAGGGGTGCATGACCTGCTGCCTTCTTGCTGCCCCAAGAAGATATAACTATAACTACACTATAACTACAATGTGGCTGAATTCCATGTGTGGCTGTGTTCTCGCATGACCTTTCTTCAGTGTGTGCACCTGGGGGTCTTAATCCCTCTTCCTCTAAGGCCAGCAGTCCTAGCAGATTAGGACCCTGCCTTTATACCTCAGTTAACCTTAATTATCTCTTAAAAGCTCTGTCTCCAAATATAGCCACATTGGGGGTTAAGGGCTTAAGATGTGGATTGGAGGGACATACTTCATTCAGAGCAGTGTCTCCCTGCCAAGCCACACTGGGAAGCTAGGTGCCCAGGGGAACTTGAGAGGGGGTCTCTTTAGCTCTAAAGAGCATTGAAGGGACAGTGGCCTCTTTGGGTCTTAGGGGTTGTCTAATTGGGGGGAAATGATGTGTATGTGGCTTGTAGATGAGGACAAGAAGCTAAGATGACATTTCTAACAGCAAAGCAGAATGCTTGAGACTTGGAAGACCTGTGTTTTAATCTTTTAATGATTTTCTGTGTGACCCTAAAGTGACCTAATGTCCCCGTGGGCTTTATTCCTTCTTCCCTAAACACAGGGACTGTTGACCTGCTTCCTAAGGTGGTTGAGTAGACCCAGCAGAAGATATAATTGCAAAATCTTTTTTTTTTTTTTGCAAATGTGAAGATGTTTATAGATGCTATAAATAAAAGTAATGCTGAATATATACATCCTTTCAAAATCCATGACATCTGCAGAGAAAAGTGAGTTCTAACAACTGAAATCTCAGTTCCCTATGGTTTGTAGGATTGCTACGAGGGAAAATTAGTCTTCCCATCTGAGAGTAAAGAGAAAGCTTGAGGACAGTTCTCCTAACTGAAGAGAGATGGATTCTGTGAAATTCAGGACAATACAAAAAATGTTCAGCACAAACCTCCAGTGACAGTTTGTCAAAGAGAAGCAAATCCTTCAGGACATTCTCTTTAATATACTTTTAGTAAATGTTTTATTGTATTGGATTATGGGAATTAAGGGAATGAAGGATCCATACCATATTTTTCAAAAGCAATATTTTTAGAATCACAAATTATATTGAAATTTTTATACCAAGAAAATAAAAACAAAGATCAGAAGAACTAAACAGCATTTATATATGTCTCTACAGAGATATATATGTATATTAGCAAATTGAAATATAGCAAATACACACAAAAACACCCACATAAAAGAGATGCAAATTATATTTTTGACACATTTTCAGCACAATCACCTAATACAATTTTCTTTTATAGGCAGAGGTAATAAATAGTGTAACTGTATATTTATGGTGTATTTGACAAATGTATTTGCTTTGAGTCAGAGGAAAAGCTCCAGTGGTTTTAACATTGAAATGTTTCTCATCTACCTGGACTAAATTGCTCTTCATTCTTCTGGATTTCTCACTGTGACCGCATCTGAGGTGGGAACCAACTTTTGGTCTCAGAGCCAGGTACATGCTTGGAATAAGGATTGGGCGCATACCTGAAACCTTGAGGCCATGCTACTCCTGTGTGTTTATAGCTTGTCTTCCCTTTAAGACTGTTGCTTCTTTAGAGCAAGGACAGTGTTAGCTCTGTACAAATACTTCTGCCTCCAGGTCAGTGATTTTCATGTTATGGACACATCAGCAGACTGTGTTTTTTATTATTTTCCGGAGTGGTGGTGTGGTCCTCAGGGAACCAGGCACGCGCTACATGCTCTGAAAGGATGTTGCCCTTCAGCATGGCAAGGATTAGAGCAGTGACTTATTCCTAACCCAAGATATGAGAGTATTTCCCTAGCAGATGAACTTGACTCCTAAGTTGAGTGTTCCCCTTTGAGCGGCTCCATCTCTTAAGTGGATCCCTATGACCAAGTGTGTCACATGGGGTACAAGTGTCGATAGGTGGGTTTGGTCAGAAAGGGCTAAACTTCACTTGTTTAGTTTAAACAAGCAAAAAGTGGCATAGCTTACAGGTTTAACTAGTGAAAAGCAAGCCCAGAGGCCCAGTCCTGGCATGGAAAGGACAGCTGGAGGGTAGGAGTAAAGGTGAGGTTCTGGGGTCTTTGACTCTTAACTGGAAAGCTCCTGTCTCACCCCAGTCTGCCCTAGGGAAGTCTGCCTTAAGTCATGGGTGTGGATTTGCCAGCAGAAATCTGTGGATGAATTTGCCCTTGAAGTAGGGCTAGAGAGCCATGCCACAGGGGCAAAGGGACTGGGGATTGCTGAGGAGCTTCCGGAGGCAGGGACCAGAGCAGTCACACATGTCCACAGATCCCATGGTACTTGCCTTAGGCACAATTTCTGGAGAGAACACTCAAATATTGGTGGCTAATCAGCTGATGACCAACCCTTTCTTGCAGATGCCTTGAAGTCAGAGGGCCCCTGGAGACAGCAAACTTGCCAAGCATCAAACACCAAGGATCTTCAGGGAAGCGAGAGGCTGTGACCCTCATCGCACCCACCCCCATTCAATTCCCTTTCTTGGTTCCCCATCTGCTAAGGAAGGCCTCACTGGAAGCACTAGGTGTTTCCTCCCTTTGTAAGTGCATGTCTCTCCTCCAGTCCGAAAATGAGACCCAAGCCACCCCACCATGCTGCAGTGAACAGATATATTTAAATTTCTTTAAGCTTGGGTGACGTCCTCGGATGAGAAGCTCTAAGTACCAAGAATTATTGTTATTACTATGTAGTTACTGCCTAGCATGCAGCGAATTACCCTGCCCTGCTGTGTAAAAGATGTATAGTGGGACGGGGAAGTGTGGAAGAGAGGAGGCACGAGACGGAGGGCGAATCCAGAGAAACCGTATTGAGGATGGCCGAGGATGGGGAGTGCCCTGGATGGGGGCTTATGGCCAGAAGCAAGAAATGATTTCTTCCCACTCAGCCAACAGAAGATGTCATAAAGATGCTAGGATCAGAGAGGAAGCACAACACGGGGATTATAGGCATGGATTGAGACAGCAACTCCAGCACTTATTAACTGTGTGCCTTGGACAAGCTAATGAGTCTGTGTGGCCTTTGGTTTGGTATCTGGAACACAGGAAGCTCTAAATAGTTGTAGCAATTATTATTTCTACCATTATTACTACCATTATTAGATCTGGGACCAATTGTTAAAGATTTGCAGAAGGGCCAGTTATATAATCTGAAATATTATTTTCAGAGTCAGGATTTCAGGGAGGGGGTCACCAAAGAGGAGAAAGGGGAAGAAATGGGAACCCTCAGCCAAGATAGAACCTCTGAAAGGGGTCAAATGGACTTTCCTGGGAATTAACAAGGACCTCAATTGGAGGGTCTCAATTCAACCTAAAAATAGTTGTTGAGAGGTGGCAATTTTGTGAAGGAGATCTGGGTTTCTGTTTCTGGAAGAGCAGCCAATAAGGGGCATGACTGGATACAAAGTAATAGACCAATCACCCACATCTGTCTCTCCACCAAGAAATCCTGAGACCTTGCAACCAACACTTTAAACTGTGATCCCTGCCCAAGGCATCTGGAACAGAGATGGAGCATCTCAGCTGCAAGCACACCTCACAAGCCTGGGAAGACCTAGATCTACACAGTCATCATAGGAGCTTGGCTATGTATAGGGATGTTGACTCTACTATGTATCAAATATGGTGCCACCCACAGAGAGCAAATGATAGAGAAGGTGAGACAAAAAACCAGCCAGGGAAAGATGACGAACAGTACAAGGTAAGAGATCATTGGAGAGTCAGCACATCTACCTGGAGTTTGGAATTAGAGAGTCCTTTAAGCTTCAGTGGTCCAGGAATGTGTCACTGCTTTCTGGAAGATCAGGGGGCAACGCATCCGAGAACATCAGATCTACAGCCCACGCCCACGGATAGACTGGGGCGGTGCGCATATGCTCCCTAAGGGATAAAAAATGGTCACCCCTAAACGTGTTGTCTGATCTGTAAATGGGTCGAGGTTGGTAGTTGGATTGTTTCCCACCCTCACGCTTTGAGGACAAGTACCTAAAAGTCCCTCACCCTCAGGAATTGAGTGAAATAAATTAATTCAAAAGAAGAGGCTTCTCCCTGAGTAGGAAGCACAGTACTCCAGCGGCAGGAGTTACTGGGCTGTGGGATGTGAGGGTACAACTTCTTCTCGTTTCCTCTTATTGCCTCTTTGGTTGTTCATACCTGGAGTCCTTGGAACCTCCAGGGGTGGGTGTAGTAAGTGTCTCTAACAGACCCTAGACCCATAGGTAGCCCTTCCTCCTTCCCTCTTACAGACTCAACAGTTCTTTCTCAGACTCTCTATTAAACGAATACAACAAAAACAAACATGGTTTAAAAAGTAAAAAACATCCCACTATATAGAACAATTTAGCTTTCTTGAGTGTATTCTATTGATTCTCTTCTATTTTAGGGAAACAAGGCAATCCAGACGCCTGCGGAAGAGCTGGGACTCTAGACAAGGACCAGGGGTACCTCGGGCCTGCACGCATGTGCTGTTCAGGAGGGAGGCCCCTTGCCGTCACTCCAGACCATCAGTGAATTTAGATTCAGGAGAGGAAAACCAAACCACCTTCTCTTAGTGGTAGAATTTCACTGGGATGCAAGGTGGGGCTAGAGAAGTGTGAACACCTGGATCCCCTCACAAGGCAGGGTTTTAGAGGCTGGGTAAATGTGTGGTGTCCCCCATCTGCATCCCAGATGGGCAGGCACAGGAGAAGTGGGGAGCCCCACACGTGTGTGAGAAAGCGCTGGCTATTTGAGCCCTTAAAGTAATGGGTGGATACTTGTGCTGCCTGCTGGACTGAAAGTTCTCAACAACTGACCTGGCTGGTTCTATGAATATAGACAAGAGGAGTGAAACATACCACAGGCCAGGAAGAGGAGCAAATGCTTTTGTTTGCTGGAGAATAATTTTCATGCAGGTTGCGACCAACCTGGCACGTTCTCTCCCTCCTGCTCCTTCTCTTGCTTGGCTTTGAGGAAACGCGCTTCCAAGTTTGAGAATTCATCTTGTCTGATTAATGATGTGTACACAGAGATTTCAGTCTCATCTTCCTTCTCTGGGCCTTTTTATTCAGTTGTTTGCCATGCTACAACCCCGCGGATAGATGGCTCTGCCGTGATAAATGTAAAGTTTGCATAAGCCATGTAACAGCAGGACAGCCTATTATCACTGTACATTTTCCATGGCTGTGCAAACCTCTGTAGGCTATTTTATTGCTAATAGATCCACAGAGAAACAGTAGTGATTTTACGACTCTTTTTAAAATGGAAATTCATGTTTGAGAAATACAACTGGGAGGAAACAGATGTAAACCACTTAAGCATTTGCAGAAAATTGAGATGCACACTCTTATTTACAGACCTACATCGCCTCCATCGCTTTATTTTCAAAATTAAAATAAGCAATCTGTTTACCATGGGAAATGAGGAACTGTAAACTTGTTGTTTTTCCCTTTACATGGCAATGGCCGCCATCGTTGGGTTTAATGGCAGAGCTGAAACAGGATGGCAATTTTTTTCCCCTTAGGTTTTATTGTCTATAACACATTCTCTCCGTAATCTGTGTGAGAGGTAGGCAAGTGGGAAAGATTTTAGTATAACTGTATGTCTGATCTCACATTATGCTTTAACAGCTAAAATGATTACCAGACACATTAGAAGGATTTAAACCCCATATTTAACACCACCTGCAAATTGCTTAAAATATTGGAAGAGTCAGTCAACCTCTACAAAAAATGCATTTATATGTCCAAACACAAATATATTTATCCTGGCTTGGCCCCAAAGTCCTCATAGCTTGCAGAATTGTGACAAATCTCACATTTTTGGAAAGGAGATGTAAATAGAGTTCCACGCAACCACACATCACTGAGCTATCTGCACACTGGCCTTCTGGAGCAAGTTCCTTATAATCTACAAAGGCTTCTCCAATTTTTGTTGTTTTCAGTTTGGGAACTGTGTTTTTAAAAGTTGTAGCCAAATATATATATATATATACACCTATATATATTAACAAAGCACATCATTTTAACCAGTTTTAAGTGTACAATTCAGTAGCATGAAGTACATTCACAGTATTACTCAACCATCACCATCCAGATCTCCTGCACTTTCATCTTCCCCAAACAAAAATCTCTGGACGCACCAGACACCGGCTCACCATTCTCCCCTCTCCACCATCCCTCGGGACCTCTTTTCTACTTTCTGTCGCTATGAATTTGACTACTTGAGATACCTCATAGAACCGGTCACATGAGGTATTTGTCCTTTTGTATCTGGCTTATTTCACGTGGCTTGATGTTTTTGAGGTTCATCTATGCTGTAGCATGTGCCAGAACTGTCATCCTTTTGGGGGTTAAATGATATTCCCTTGTATGCATATGTCAAGTTTTTTCTCTTTTTTTTTCCCCAATTATGTTCACATCGCTGTATTTGTTTGGGGGATGGTTATAGATTCAAATCTCTGTAAATGTATATTTTCACACCATGCCCACCACCAGTGCCCCAGTAATCCTCACCATGTTCCTGAGGGCCCCCACATTCCCCCAGCCACCCCCTTCCCCAGCCCATTTGGTGGCCTGTTTTGAAGTCAGATGTCAAGGACTTGTTACTGCTTTAGTTTTGTCTGACCCTTTGTTTTATTTCTCTATATTCCTCATGGAAGTGAAACCATCCAGTATTTGTCTTTCACCTTCTGACTTATTTCACTAAGCATTATCCTCTCGGGCTCCATCCATGTTGTCACAAATGGCAAGAGTTCATCTTTTTCTATAGCCAAGTAGTGTATACGCCATATTTTGTTTGTTCATTCATCTGCTGATAGTCATCTTGCTTTACTATTGAGGAGTATTCCAAGCACTGTAGGAGGGAAGTGGCCTGCGGTTCCTGAGCCCTACAGGGCAGGCCACGACAAACTAAGGAGAAGGGGTGCTGCCCAGGACCAGATCTGCACAGTGAGGGGTCATGGAGCCTCCCATGAACTGTTCTGATCGCTGTCATCACTGCCTATATAAATCTTTTGCTTATATTCTAGAAGTTTGTTTTAAATATAAAAGTGGGCCCTGGGGCCTCCCTGGTGGCACAACGGGTTGAACGCAGTGCTATGAAGTTATCTGCAGACTCTGCAGCGCATGTTCGATTCCCAGACGGCCAGGGCGATTCCCACATGGTGCGGCAGACCTCCCCTTAGCAGTGCTTCCGGTCTGTCTGCCTGTTCTGCTCCCTGCTCTGTCCCTGGTGAATCCTCTCACCCTCCTGCGCCTCTGGCCTATACCCCAGCTATTGTATTAAAATAAAAAAGTGGGCTCAACTAAACCCTCTTAGAAACTGAAATTAATCTCAGTGACAAGAGATAATGAACTAAGGTCAGAGAATATAAGATGTTCCCCATGCTCCTTTGCAACCCCAGGCCCTTCCCAAAGCCTTTCAGTTTCACTGTCCTGGAGAAAGGCATCAAGGAAATTCCCTGATTATGGCCCTTGGGTCACATCCAACAGGGTACAGTCACAGAGAGCCAGGCTCTGCGTGAACCCAGCCCTAGTGAAAACCATACTGTGTGGAGAGGTATCCAGTGCATTTACCAACCTACTTGCCATGTAAATGATCCCCTGCTTCTCTTTCCTCGTCCATGCATTTCAGCAAAGTTGCTGTACCTTCTTGGTGAGCCTACCTTCTCTTCCCGGCAATGCTAGTAGCTTCCTCCCAACGCCTTCTTGCTTTCTCTACTGAGGCTGTCTTCTGAAGTGTCCTTCACCTCCATGCTTTTCTTAGCATCTTTACAACCACTCTCTTGCCTTCCTCTGTGTCTTCTAAACTTTCCCTTCCACTTTTGGACTTCATTTGCTCCTCCCCCTGACTCTCTGGAACAGAGAACAACCGGCTATCTTTCCTTCTGGCTCTGGAGGCTGCCAGACCTAGAGTTGAGCTTCCTGCTGGTGGCAGCCCCAGGGTGTTTGCATGCACTGGCAGCCCCGGGGTGTTTGCATGCGCCTTCAGGCACAGGTCAAAGACAGGTCTCCTCCATCCACTTCCTCCACATCTGAAACATTTCTCTGTTCAGGCATTATGTCAAGATGCTTTTTTTGTTTGTTTATGTTACAGTTTGATTTGTCTGTGCATGAACATGGAAGTCATACTTGTTTGCTCTCTTTAAATTCTTCCAGCATTCTCATTGCCTCTACTCTGCTTTGCTCCCACAAGCCTCATCCACTCTTGCAAAATAGCCCGATCCTTTGAAATGCTAACACTGATGCTAACATTTCTTGAGTGTTACCTAAATATCAGCTATGTGTTGACTCAACTAATCCTTGAAACAAACTTGTCAGATAGTTTAGTTGTGAACCCCACTTTATAGATGAGGAAACTGAAACACAGAGAGATAAATTAACTTGCTCAAAATCACAAGGCTAGTCTGTGGGAGGCAGGGGTTGAATCCAGAGCACATCATCAGTTCCACCTAAGATGGCTCTCTGCAATGTGTCACTATCTGCCTCCCTCCCTGTCACAGGGTCACCTGTATCTGCTGCTTCCTTCTGAAGAGAATGAATAGAGTGAGTACTTGACCTAGGCCTGCTAAGTGGAGTTGTGATAAAGTCCTTCCAACTTTCCTAACACATTTTTTTTTTCCCTTTTGATGGTCCCCAGGACAAAACTGATTTATCTGCTGATGAAGCTCAAGGTCTGAGCGCCTGCAAACATTATCCTTGGTTTCATTCCAACTAGCAGTTAATTAGAGGTTGGCTGGCGGACATGTGCTTCTCTGAGGTCAGGAGTTTCCTCACCATACATCCTCCCTCTGATTTCCTCTACCTTTCTGTCCTCTTATAGCTCTTCTGGAAGATGAAAGAAAGGAAGCATCCAGCTCCAACCTTTACTCTGTCCTTGGATTTCTGGTGTGTCTTTCTCACCAGCAAAATCTGGGACTTCAGATTTTGTCTCACTTCCTTTTTCAGCTAATTTGCCCCAAGTGCCACCATGGTGCGTCTTGCCCAAATCAGGAGTAAGACATTCTTGACTCTCTACCTCCAAATTCAGACAGATATGTTCTAGTCACTACTTTGTTCTAGAAACATCTTTCCTTTTTTTTTTTTCACCCCTATCAGTGTTGTCAATGCTTATCTACTTGCTTCCTCCTTGGGTTCCCATCTGTCTCATCAGCCCTTCCCTGTGAGATGGGGAGAGAGGGTGCTTCTATCCCCCATAGAATCTGCTCATCATTTGCTCAATATGATAACTTCCTCCTCCTCCAGGAAGCTTTCCTGAATCACTTTTCCCAGTCACTAGCCTTTCTCTGAATTCATAGCATCTGCTGTCTGACTCTCACATTCTGCATGTCATCCACTTCGCTTCATGGCATTTCTTATATTACTGTCATGCATTGTTATTAATGTTTCATATATTTATGCTTTTGTCTCCTCAACTAAATTTTAAGTTCCTTGAAGGGGTTTATACTTCTGGATATTCTTCATATTGTCTAGATTTCAACAAATTTGTTATTTAAGTTCTGGTTGGACAGCAAAATACATTTTATTGAGTGCATAAGCAAGAGGATTAGGTGAACCATTTTGAAATTTCTCAAATTCTAGTTAATCATTTCCTCTTTGCCAACTGGGATTCTATTTCTAAAATAGTGCACAATGGAACTATCAGCAACTATTAGCAAGCTCCAACTTATTATAAAGAAAAACTTTTCAGTATGATTCTGTATGGCCTGAAAATATTTATAAAATATAAAAGAAGTTCTTTCTGGGCAATAGTATTATTGATGGGTTAATAGAATACATGTTATGGAGTAGATTGTGCTTCCTCCCCAAAACTCATATGTTAAAGCCCTAAATCCAGGCCCTCATGGTGTGTGACTATAATTAGGAGTTTTTTAAAGATTCACTAAGTTAAAATAAAATTGCTCAGGTGGCCATAATCCAAGATGAACAGTGTCCTTATAAAAGAAGAAATTTGGACTCAGAGAGAGACATGTACACAGATAGGAGGGTGACCCTGTAAGAACTTGGTGGGAAAATGGTCACCTGCATGCAAGGGGAGTGGCCTCAGGAGAAATGAAACCTGCTGACACCTTGATCTTAGACTTCCAGCCTCCAGAACTATGAGAAAATTAATTTCTGTTGTTTAAGCCCCAGCAAGGGGCGTTTTGTTGTGATAGCCCAAACAAACTCATGCAATGCGACTTGTACTAAAACAAGGTTAGGATTCCTTCCCTGGCATTTTGCCAGAGTACCCTTGGCACATACTTAACTTGTCAGTTTTCTCATCTGTAAAATAGGGGTGGTGAAGCTACTGTCTCTGAATTATTGAGAGAATGAAATGAAATGATGTATGCAGCACTGCAATGGCTGGCACAAGATAACTACTATTTTTGTAACCAAAATATACTATTTTGTATTTTGCAGAAAATTAGGAAGTAAAAAGCATGCGTTGTACTATCCCCAAAGTAAACTCATGAGGAATGTTTTGGTGATTCTTTGCCCATCTTACTACTAAACATAGCTGTGACCATGTATGTGTCATCTTAGATCCTGCTTTATTTTATTCTATATTATATCATTAGTATTACCCAAAGTTACTAAAAGAAAAAGAAAGAATGATAACCAGTTCCCATTTCAGAAATAAGGAATTGCCAATTAGGCGATTCCTTTGAGAACTTGTAAGTTATGAAAATAAGCTCCCTCAGATACAAAAATTAGCAATTAAAATATAATGGATCAGATAAAAAAAAATCAAACTATACAATGGATCAGAGCCAGGAGATGAAGAGTCACTGAGAGACAGGAAGGCTCTGGGCCACTGTATCAATAATTTGACAGACTGGGCTATCTCAGCTCAAGAAGGGATGTGGGCCTGGGAAGGGGAGGCTGGAGGAGGGACAGTTGTAGAGGTCAGTGCAGGGGAGCTGTCCTACCAGCCCAGGTGAGGCGGTGGAGCTTCAAGGTCACTGAGAGGGCTCCAGGGTTGAGCCATCTATAGTTGGAATCCAGGTTCTGCAACTTATTAACTGTGGGGTCTTGGGGACAATTTGTAGATAGCTACTTCATGATATTTTATGATGATTAAATAAGAGGTTATAGTTGTCCATAAATGTTAGCTTCTCTTTCATATTCAAGAGAGGAAATCTTAGCCAATGGGTTTCAAATGCAAGATCATCCCACTAGGAGATGGCCATAAAGTTGTTTTGTCTTGATGCTGTTAAATATTCATTCCTCTAACTCTCTATGTTGTGATTCCACATCCACAAAGCAACCTTCTGATGGTGCTTCCCAAGGGCTCTGCCAGCAAGTCGGTAATGTGGCCCTGGTATTCTAGTTACTCTGACAATTTTATTTCCCATTGTGGCTCTGCTTGGGCAGTTCCTGAATTTCTCTTTGTTTTTTCATTTGCAGAAAGGGAATAATGTTCCCTAGATACCTGATAAGTTGAGGAAGATAAGTGGTAGTGGAAATAACACTGGCTAACAAATATGGAGCACTTGGTATAGGGTAAGGCTGTGCCAAGTGCTTTGCAAACATGATCTCATAAAATGAGATATTGATAAGACTTGATGCTGCAGTACCTGATATATGATTAACGCTTGATAAGTAGTAGCATGGAAATGGACATGGCAACTAGGAAATTACTTTCCATGTAGTTTATTTCTAGGCAGAGACTGTACTGATTATGCCAGTCTAAGCATTCCAGGGCATGTAACATTGGCATTAAGGTCTAATGCATGTATATCACTGTAGGGGCAGGACAGGACACAGTGCAGGTTTTCTGATCCCATGCAGACCGGGTAAAGGAGGAGTCAGAGTCCTCAGTAGTTTTGCAGGTTTTTTATTTGGGGTTCACCAGGCATATGGCAGGCAGGGGTGCTCGCTGGGGGGCTGGGAGGCTGGCAGGCCTCCCAGCCCCCAGCAAGTCTTCACTCTATCTGGGCTCTCTAGCGTTCGTTCTGCTGCTTCTCGGCTTCTCTTTCGGCTTCTGCTTCAGCTTCCACTGCTGCTACTGGTACTGCTATTGCTGCTGCTGGCGTCCCCGTGACGCCGCCCTTAAAAGCACAGTCTTAGCTCAGCTGAATCTCATCTAGCTATGCCCACACCCTATTCCAGGTGCCCGCCATCAGGCATGCATTCAGGACAAGGATCCATCATCTGTCCTGATGGCGGAAGGGCAGAAAAGCCTGATATTTTCTTTACCCTACAATCACAAACATGGTCAAACATGTGCGTCCATTTCTGAGAAATAGAACCCCACCAGGAGGCCAAACTTGATCATGGAAGATTCATCAAGCTGGTAAATGCAAAGGATTTTCTCTTTTTTGAACTTGATTTTGCTCAACTTTATTTTTAGTGGGTAAGCTATGACCCATTGTGTGAATTTAGCAGAGCTTATATTCCTATTCCCATATTCTGACATGTAGATTAATCCTACTTTTTAACTTTTATGAATCAAACTACAAAGAACATAATTGTATCTAAAGGTTTTATTCTGTGTTCCTTTTTTTGGGCTTGAAACTATTTTCAAAAAAAGCTAAGTGATGCATGGATGATGACAACAAGGTTACCAGCCTGCCCTTGAAACCCTGTGGAATAATGTTGGCTTTCTTTTTTCTCGCACCTGGTACCCATGGTAGCCCATTGGGTGTGTGTGTATGTGTGGGGACAGAGGGAGGGAGACGGAGTTGAGATGCGTAATAGGATACTAGAGGCAGAAGGTTTCAGTTCCCCTGGGGTGCACAGTTGAATCTCTGCTGACGCCATTTACGAGAGCAGTTCTTATCTCCTAACTCACGGTCTTTGACTTTAATCGGCAGAGCTTCCACTACAAGCCTGCATTTCGGAGTCATCGCCTTCAACAGCCATGTCTTAAGGGGGTGCACATGGGACCATCAAGGCTATTGAGAATGTAAGTTAAGGTTATTGCTTCCAGCCGCACACATTCTACTCGCAGGCTGATTAGTACACTGAAGAGCTCCCATTGACATTTCGTGGTTTAACATAAAGATTTCTTGTGCGTAGCTCAGGAAAGAGAGACAGATTTTCAAACAGCTGTCTAATATCTCTGTCAACATAGAAATTAAATAGATTTAGGAACTTCAGAAAAAACATACGCACATTTAATGCCTGGTAATGATCAATTCCAATTTCCAGTTGCAGAAATAGGAATTGTTTTCAATGTGTTCTATGGGTTATTCCAAGTAAACATCTGGCATCATTTTATTTCTTTTTAATCATTTAAATGGTGATATTATAGGCCTATCTATTTATTTGTCCAGCTATAGAGCTGATGTTACTAGGAAGATATTGAAATGAATTCATGTTTCCATCAACTTTCAAATGAAACGTTAAATTGGTTTAAAGCAACCATTCTCACTTTTAGCATATATCAACTTAAGATTGCAAACTTCATCCGAACTTGTTAGAGTGTTTTTTTGTCTGTATGTTTGTTACCAGTGATAATGAAAGATAGAGACACCACTTTGCTTCAGGGTCATTAATGGGTTTTGTGCTTCGGGAAGATCAACCCTTTCCTTCCCACATTGGAGAGAAGAGAGGGCAGAGGAATGGCTCAAAACTCCTGACACTGGTGTGACGTTTCTTCAGTTGACTTGTTAATCTCAACCAATCAGAAAAACAATTACATTCATAAGACATCATACCCAGGGAAAGGATTTGGCTGATCTGGGCTTAAATCCCAGCTCCTCTTTTTTGCCTCGTCATCTTGGTCAACGTGATCCAGTTCTCTGAGACCCGAGTTTTTCATCTTCAGTTTCAAAACAATCCATTGTTAAATGAGATAATGTAGATGGAGCATCTCCAACTACTGTACACAGTAGGTGCTGAATAGATGATAATGAGCCTTCTCAGGAGGTAGAATCCAAGGCCAGAGTCCTCTCCATAAGCCTATTCAAGGCCTACCTGGGGGAAGTGGACCAAAATGAACTTAGCTGTGTGCCTCTGTGTAACAATAGGTAACCCAGAGTAACAATAATAAGAGCAACATTAAATTAACTTGGGTCTAGAGACCCAATTCATTCCCTTCTTAGAGGGAGTAGTCCAGCCTCTGTTCAGGAAGAAACCATGTGAATTCAGTTAACAGGGCTCTGCTGAGAGCAATAGAAACTAATCAAAATTATAGATCATTTTAATAAGAGGTCACTTTGGAACCTCAAGGACAATTATAGTTATAGTTGATTTAGGCTAGTGTGAGGATTGTAAAAGAAACATGCCTTCAGTCTTTAAATCCTGTAACTTCCTTTGGGTAATTATAAAGAAATACAGAGGGACATAGAATTATAGCCCCCAGGTCCTTCCCTGGGTGCAGGTGCATATCTGGACCAGTCAAAGCCAGCACTACATCCAGTAAATGCTTGGTATGCCATGGTTTTTCTATTGAATTAGATGTCCACCCCCGCAGGGCTGTAGCCGCATTCCTCAGCGTTGAATAATATTTCAAATGCCATTTGCTGTACCCAAATCAGGCCCCCCCCCCCCAAAAAAAAAACCAGCAGTTGTGCTTCTGTACTCTGAGGCAATATGCATGTGGGCAAACTGCTTTGGGCCCCAATCCTGGCTCCACCGCATATAACCAGTTCCCTCATCTGCAAAACACTGGTAATTGTGGGAGGAGCCTCAGGAGGGAGAAGGAAGATGAGCTAATGCCTGTGAGATATTATGTCTGTGCCTGGCATATAAGTGCACACTAAAAGGATGGGGTTAAGTGGTGGCTGTTTGTAGATAGGTTATATAGATTCTAATTGGAAGTGCAATAGCTTAGTAAATTTTAACTTAGATTTGCTTGGACTGAGGCATCTCAAGGTAGATAAAAAGTCTTTTTTTTTTAATTAATTTATTTATTTATACAAGCACTGGGTACAGTCAGAAGCGCGGGAGGGTGAGAGGATTCACCAGAGACAGAGTGGGGAGCAGAGCAGGCAGATGGACGAAATACACTGCTGAGGGGAGCAGTGGGCAGCAGGAGAGGTCTGCGCACCATGTGGGACCCTTGCTGGCAGCCAGGGATTGAACCGGCACTGCAGAGGCTGTGGGCAGCTTCACAGCCCAGCGCTCAACCGCTGCACCACCAGGGGAGGCCCGATAAAAAGTCTTTTGAAAGAGCCATAGAAATAGTGCTGGTCCACAGATTTAAGACCCAAAATAAGTAGGAAAAACTCAAGAAGATCATTTGCCCTTCCTTTTACTTTCCTTTTGTCTGGCTTTCAAAAGGAGTGGTATTCATAGTAGGAAAAGCAAATAGTTGATTTGGTGAAGCTATCAGAGTGCAAAGAATGCCAAGGAAAGAGTTTTATTTATTTATTTTTTGAATGACAAAAAAAATCATCATACATATAAGAGTGTATATATTAAGTTTATGCCAGTTTAAAGAATATAAAATAAACACCTGTCTATGTGCCATCTACTTAAAAAAGTCCTGCCAGTAGCGGAGGCTTCCCGGGAGGCTGCCCCACTGCTTGCAGAGAATACTATTTTGAGTTTGTGTTCATCACAAATTTTGTGTTTATCTGTTTTACATAAGGTTCTCTGCATATCCCTGAAAGATATATTTTTAGATTTGCCACTCTCATGCTCTTTTTGCTTAATATTACATCTGTGGGATTCATCCATGTCATTGTAGCCATAGCTCATTCACTTTCAGTGCTGAATTCCTTGGTACAAATATACAAATATGAATATATTGTATTCACCTATGGTTCATGAACCTTGGTGCAGCTTCCAGCCCTTTGTTCCTATGAACATTATACAGATCTCCTGTAGGTAGAATGCAGTGATTTTTTCTGGGGTCCTTTTAGAATAATGCTGATTTATGTAGCTATCATGATGATTGTGTGGTTTTGCTCCTCTAATCTCTTAATGTGGTAAATTAAAGCAATATATTTTTCTAATATTGGATCAATGGTGCATTTCTGGAATAAATCCTACTTGATCTTTTATTGGTTGCTGAACTTGATTTACTTGTATTTTATTTAGCATTTTTGGATTGTGTTTTGGTTTATCCAGATTTGATATCAAGATTATACCAGCCCATAAAATGACCTCGAAAGTCCTTTCCTTCCCTCCTTCCTTCCTTCCTTCCTTCCTTCCTTCCTTCCTTCCTTCCTTCCTTCCTTCCTTCCTTCCTTCCTTCCTTCCTTCCTTCCTTCCTTCCTTCCTTCCTTCCTTCCTTCCTTCCTTCCTTCCTATGTTTTCTTTCTCCCCTTTTTAAACTCTCCCAAGAAGTGCTTCATGAGATAATTTATGTCTTGGCCCTGAAATTTTCATTGTGAAAACATTTCAAAAATGTTTTTTACATTTAAATTTAAATAACCACTCAGTGGTTATTTAACCAGATTTCCCATTTTGTCAAAGGCAGTTGTGACCAGTTATATTTTTTCTAGAACCTTGTTCATCTTACTTGTGTTTTCAAATTTGTTGGCACAAAGTTATCTAAAATAGTCTCTTAGTGTCTGCTGTGCCTGTAGTTATATCCTTTTTCTCATTTTATCATTATTGGGCCTTCTCTTTCCTTTTGAGGTCAGACTTGCCAGGCATCCCAGACTTTGTGGAGAACAACTTTTTAGCTTGCTCAGTACTCTCCGTAGTATTTCTGCTAGTCTCAGTTAATTTCTGTTCTTTAATCTTTCCTTTCTTCCACTTTGAGTTTATTGTGCTGTTATTTTTCCAGTTTCCTTTATCATCATTAAGTTTAAACTTTTCTTCTTTTTAATGTGTTTAGCTCTGTGAAGGCTTCACTTTCACTGCAACCCAAAAGATTTCTTAAATTAAATCTTTTATTTTGAGATAGAGATTCGTGTGCAGTCATAAGAAATAATACAGAGAGAATCCCTATACTCTTTGCCCTGTTTCCCCCAGTGATGACGTCTTACGAAAGTGTAAAAACATATCTCAACCAGGACATGGTTATTGGCACAAGCAAGGAGGAACATTTCCATGGCCAGAAGATTCCCTCATGTTGCTCTTTCACAACCACTGTCATTTCCTTCCTGCCTTCACCCTCTCCGTAAGTCCTGGCTAATCTATTATCTATAAAATTTTGTCCATTCAAGAATATTTTATAATGGAATCATACATGTAATTTTTGGGGAATCAGCTTTTTTTCATTTATCATAACTCTCTGAATATGTATCTAGACTGCTGCATTTATTCCGTAATCCAAAACTGTTCTTTTTTATTGCTGAATACTAGTCTATTACATGGATGTATCTTAGTTGGTTTCATCATTCACCCACTAAAGGATTGTTGGGATTTTCTAGTTTTTAACTATTATCAAGAAGGCTGCTATGAGCATTTGTCTATAGGTTTTTGTGTGAACTGTCTGCATTTCTCCAGGGTAAATGTCCAGGGGTGGAACTCTTGGGTCATGTGGTAGTTGCATGTTTAGTTTTTAAAGAGATTGTCCAGCTGTTTTTTAGAGTAGCTGCACATTTTACAACGTAGGAGTGATCGATCTAGTTTCTCTGCATCCTCACCAGCATTTGTTGTTGTCACTATTTTTCATTTTAGCCTTTCTGATAGATTTGTGGTTATATCTCATGGTGATTTTAATTTGCATTTCCCTAGACTAATGATGCTGAACATCTTTTCATGTGTTTATTTGCCATCTGTATATCTTTTCAGTAAAATAGCTATTCATGCCTCAATGATTGTTTGACTTTTTTCTGTCGAAATTTGAGAACTATTTATGTATTCTAGATATTAACTTTTCATTCCACAAGTTTAACTGATAACTTTTCTCTTTTTTTAATTTTAAGCACCTTCTCATTCCCATCAGGAAGCATGGGTTACTTTAAAGTACATTCTTTAAATATTCAAAACAAATGGATTATTAAAATTATCTTTTTGTAATTTATTTATAATTTGATTTCATTGAAATCATTGAATGTGACTTAACATAGCAATTATTTGAAATTTATCAACACTTGCTTTGATTTATACAAGGGTAAGTTTTCTTAGTTTTCTGTGTGCTTGAAAGCAATCTTTATTCTATGGTTATTAGGGGTAGCATTTAGTCTGTCCATTAAATTTAGATTGTGATACTCACTTCTTGTATATTCTTACTGTTTATTTCCCTCTGCTTGATTTAGCAACCACTGAGTGTCTCCATGATAATCTATTTTTCAATTTCTTATATTCTGTCCATTCTTATTTCATATAATTGAAGCCTTTGTTACTAAATACAGACAAGTTTTTAATGAATTATGGCCTTTTAAAAATATGTTCAGACACTTGTTATCTACAGTAATGCCTTTTACCTAAGTCCTATCTTTTCTGGTATTATTATACTAGCTTTCTTGAGGTTACTATTTTCCAGTTATGAGAGTTTTCCTCAAATTTGTTCTTCCCATCTTCTATGATAAAAGAATTTTCCCTCCTATTTTTAGTTGGGCACTTGATCTCCTGGAGTAAAACCGACATTCCCCATCCATCCTTGCAGCTAGATGTGGTCATGTAACTAAGTTCTGGTTAATGAGATGAAAATAGATGGTTTGAAAAATAGAAGATGAAAATTGCTAGACAGCTTCCAATCACTTTAAGTAACAAATGCAGATGTGCCATTTCCTTTTCATTCTTTGCTCATCCTGCATCTCAGAATGCAGATGCTGCCATGTTAGACCTTTCAGTCAAGAACGCCCATTGTAGAACCATAAAATAGGGGCGAGGAGGAGGGAGTGGGATCAAAGCAAGGGTGGGTGGGAATTGTATGGGGACTATAACCAAGATGAAAATGCATACATTGTGCAAAAAATGAAAAATGATGTAAAAATATATAAAATTAAAATAATAATAATAAATAAATAATTAAAGTATTTGGTTGACAAATTAAAAAAAATAGAGCTGAAATCTCTGATACTGTGAGTGCCGTAAACACCAACCTATAAGAGAGAAAAAAGAAGAGACTTTTACCTTCATTAAGCCACTGTTATTTGAAATGTTCTAGTCAACTCTCATCCCAATGTATATACCTGTCCTATTCTTTCTTTTGTTTTGTAGTTTCTGTATCCTTGTATTTTACAGATGTTAATTGCACAGTTTGGTACCAGTTTTGTTTTCCATTTTCGTTGTTGTTGTTGTTGTTTCTTGTTGTTCTTGTATATTCTCTTTTACTTTGAATTTAACTTAATGGCCTTGATCTTTGTTTTTTTAAAAAAAGATTTATTTATTTTTATACAATAGCTGGGGTACAGGCCAGAGGCGTGGGATGTTGAGAGGATTCACCAGCGACAGAGCAGGGAGCAGAACAGGCAGACAACAGAAATACACTGCTGAGGGGAGCAGCGGGCGCAACAGGAGAGGTCTGCTCTGCCATGTGGGAATCTCCCTGGCTGGCCAGAAATCGAACCCACACTACAGAGGCTTCACAGCGCTGTGCTCAACCTGCTGTGCCACCAATGGCCTTGATCTTTTAACTAGAAAGGTAAGACCATTTCCACTGAGTGTGGAAATATAATTGTATCATTATATTATCTTCATCTTATTTTGTGATTTCTATTTGTCACACTTTTTCTATACTTCTTACAGTTTTAATTTCTCCCTTTGTTCCATTTATTCCCCTCTACTAGTGTGGACAATTTATTTTTACTGCTGTTTAACCTAAAATTATTGTGTCTACTTAATAATATCTAAATAGTGTCAGTGAGAAAATTTCAAATTCACTGTATAATCCTGAATTCACCAATACTAATAATGTTTGAACTTCCTTCACAAAAGCACATTGTACTGTCCTTTCCCTCCATGGGAGAGTTACACAGGTGCCAGCCCACTGATAGATAAAACCAGTAAGTCCCACAGTGGGGTTTTTATCCTAGCATCAGCCCGGAGTGTCTCAACCTTGTCAATATCAGGACACCATTGATCACTGTTCCCTCACACGTCTGTGTTCTGAAAGGGTATATCACATAGTAAGGATACTTATGCATGTGTTTATTTATGTTCTGTCTCAGTCCACTGAGGTTCTTAAGACCAGTTACAGAGATTAAGCTATAGTAAGATAACATAAAATATAAAGTTGTTGAGGGAATTGAGGAAAGGAAGCTACATTTATTATATAAAATTGTTGAGGGAATTGAGGAAAGGAAGCTATATTTATTAAGTGATTAATTCTCATTCTCATTTCTATAAATTAAAGACATAGAATTGCCATTCAGAACTTCTGATCAGCACAAGATGATTCATTTACCCAGCGCTTATGGAATTCCACACAAATAAACTTCTTTTTTGGCCTGGCTACCTTATACAAGTTCCATTACCTTTTTGGAAGCGTTGTGTTTAAGCCCAGGGGCTCCTACTTAACCTTCACAAGCTTTTAGGGATTCAGATGCTTCACTTTAGGAATCTCTGTTCACTTCCACCTGAAAGCTGCAAAAATTCCTACTTCTCCCATCACTTCTACTCCTGTGCAGGTTACTCTCCACTTGGCAAACCCTTCCTTGTGCTCTGCCGAGTCTAGATATCACCTCCTCCTGGATGTCTACCCTGACCAGCCTTCAAACTTGAGCAGAGAGTCTGACAGTGGGCTTCCATCACACGCAGGCTGGTCAATATTACTGTCTCTTTCTGTGGAAATTGTCTGTTTCCTTGTCCTTACCAATCCTGTAGATGGTGAGCCCTATGAAGGTGGGCTCTGCTGCATCCCTAGTTTCCAGAGTGGTGCCTTTAAGGAGGGGAGTGACCAGTACATGACTACTGCAGAGCTGAATGGATGGGTGAATCGATGGATGGGTGGATGAACTAATGGTGGTAATGCCACTGTAACTGCTACACAGTGGCTGGAACTTATAAAAATGGCCCAGATTACCAGTTTGATGTTTTCCCTTCTTCAATGACCTTAATATATATATATATATATATATATATATATATATACATATATATATATATATATTTCTACCAGTGACTCCCATTGGCAGGTTCTAATTTCCCAAACTGAAGAGAAACTTTGCCACCTTTTGTGGGAGGTTTTCAGATGGTCCTCAATAGCATCCCACCTTCTAGTGTTCATGACTTTGCACGTAGACTCTAAAAAGTAGAATATGGCAGAATTGATAGCATGTTACCTCAGAAATTAGGAAGACTGCAATTTCTGTCTTGGGTTTTCTCTTCCTCTTTTGTCTTTCATCCAAGTGGAAGCCAGATGCCAACTGTGTGTGCGTATCTTTGGGAGAGACCCTTGGGTCCCTTCCCTGTGGTATGGAGACATGCCTATGACCCACCAGGGCTGGGCTGGATAGTGTTACCCACCTTGTGGGACTGTGAGGATTAACCTTGAAATTAAATCATTAATGGCTAAGTAATATAGATACACTAATTTGTAAAATCTTTCATCTTAAGTTTCTTGGACAGCTGCTTAAAAATTTAGGCCTGCTCTCTCACAGTTCTTTAATGTGTAAGGATTTTTTTCTTTCATAAGCAGAGAAATAAGGAAAGCTGCTAAAGGGGAATATAATTTTCTTATATTTATTCTAAAAGCAAAGGGCTACAATTTCCAGGACCCTGTCCATGCTTGAAGTCTGTGTGATGACACACTGTGAGATTAATAATCTTTTGAAATAATTAGTGAATTAGCTATTTCCTTCTCTTAAGATTAAAAATAAGTTCAAGCTGATAAAGTTCCTTATTCCAGTGGGGAAGGCATGTGCTTGCAGCTAGAACCCTCTCTCCTCTTGTTACAGTGGGGTCTGTTGTGCACCTGGGAAACAGGTTAAAACACACTCCTCTAGATTCAGCAAGCTTAGAGAAGAGTTCAGTTGCCTGTATTTTTACCAAGTTCCCAGAAGTTTGCAATATTCCCCAAGTTTAAGAGCCTATGTGCTATTTTCATGGATTATCCATGCCTTCCTTCTGGCAAGGTAGGAAAAGGACAGGAGGGCACGGGGCTTCTACCCCAGGTGGTTTCTCCAGGGCGCGGAGCTGGTAGGCAATGAGGTGACTGTCATTCATGTTTACAGGGGGTGGGGTAGACAATAAAACTAGGAGAGAGGGCAGGACAGTGAGTTGAATGGACAGCTCAAGTTCATCAAGCTTGAAAGGAATTGTGCAACCTGTTGCCAACATCAAGGAGGCCACAACTGGGAAGCTAGAAATCCGATAGGAAGTTGAGACGCCAGATCAGTTGGCCGAGGGGAAAGGTCAGGGCTATTGTGAAGGTGGAGCATTGTCTTCTTCTTGCCTGCTAGAGGCTGGGACATGAATGGGGCAGATGCACCTTTAACACCAGCATTGCATAACAGCTTGAGCAGACTTCATTAGTATGAAATTTTGCCAGTGATTTTCTAGGAATTATTGACTGAGAGACTGATCTTTGACCAACAAATGGGCTGCATGGACTTGCTATTGGGTCTTTGAGAATTGCTATTTGGGCCACATAGTTTATTAAGACATACCTGTCATGTGGAAGCAAGACCTTGGGACCCTGAAAACAGATGGCTGAAGTCAGAATCCTAACTCTCCATCACAACTGTGTGACCTTGGACAGGTCAAGGTCATATCCCAGAGACTTAGTTTCCTTAAATCTATGCAGGAATGATGCTTGCCCCATGGGATTGTTGTAAGGATGAACAGAAACTGTCTAGCACAAAATCAGCAATTAGTGATGTTGGTAAGTTTAGAGCAGACTCTTCTGCTTTTATATTTTATATCTTTGTGATCCACCATCCACCAGAATGCTTTACATGCAGTTAGTGTGCAAAAAAGATTATCTGTTCAGTGAAAGGGTTCCTAAAAATAACAAAAATAGTATAGTCAAAATAATGTGATTCATTGATACACAGGTTTATCCTGTCTCTGAAACTAAACTGAGCCATGCTCAGCCATGGTGAGATTTTTTGAGGCAAATGAATAAATCATGATGGTAAGGACATAAAGTTTATTTAATGAACAAATGAATGAATTATTGAAGCTAAACAACTGTTCGGACATTGAATCACAGGATGCAAAATAGCCACATGAAATATGTTGCCAAGTATTTATATCTGCGATTAAAATTCAAATATTTCAGTTATGTCCAATTATCTGGCTGGGTTTCGTTAGCCAAATAACTGATTGTGGGCTGAATTTTTCACTGTGAATTGAGTCTCTTTTAGGATCCAGCAGCCTGAGACACTCTTGAGGACACAGTGGAGAGCACTGTATGAAGAGGACCATCCCCACAGGTCACCTTGCTCTGATCACGAGGTCAGGTCACGAACAGACCTTCCACGGACCATTACCATGCAGTGCACAGCAAAGGCGTTGTCTCAGAGTCTCTATTTTCAGATTCCATCATAATAAAATAGGGCTTTGAAGTTTCCTGAGACCTTTATCGCATGGTTTTTAATTAATGAGAATTGCATTATCACTTAGACTAAGTATATAATCTTCTCAGGGCTATCAGATCCAGCCTGTGGCTGATTACATTTTAATTTGCTTAATGAAATTTCCTAATAAAATATCTGATCAATGAATATTTGTACTGTGTATACTTTACACTAATACATGGTGACATAAATGCCTAGTCAGAGGCACATGTGAGCTTGTGGACATCAATACCACTCAGGCTCTTCTGTCTTAGAGATTTATAACCAATCTGCTTTCAATGGCTTTTGAGTTTTTTGAGCAAAACCCTTTGTTCACTTTAAATTTCTAATATGCAAATGTATGGCTAGATGCTAGCTAGCAAATGGAAGTTAGTTGCCAACCACTAAGTATTTCACATGCAGATTTTATAGAGTTGTACCGTAGAGCAGTGCTGCCAATTTACTGCTGTTTTTTTATATATTAATTGCAGATTGTAAAACAGAAGAGGTGATAATTTCCTCCAAAAGTCCATTTTTCCTGTCTGAATGTGTTTCTCCTTGGTATACTACTTTTTTGTGCAATGTTTTTTTCTAACCCCGGAAAGGGAGGATTAAGTAAATAATGAATAAACATGTCTCATTGAAGTGACTTTGACACTTCATCTAAGTTTCCCCGTTAATTAAGATAAGATTGTTCTAGTCCCCCCAAAGGGTTATTTTTCCCTTTGAGCAACTAGGCTGAAATATAGTATAAAAGTGTATGAACACTCTGTTAAATGCACAGATTTAACCCCGCTGTTTTTCTCCTAATCATTATTAATTGCCTCCAGTGGTGGACATTAATTTCCCTATTGCAGCAACATGCATCTTGAGCTTGGGCATATCCTAATACATCAAACAGGACAGGTGATATAATTCAGTTGGTCACAGCTGGAAAGGAGACAGCCACCCACATGCAGGCAGTCTGTCAACCTTAGTTACACTGCAGACACCACCACAGCCTCCAAAACAACATTGTACATTTATCTCTAGGGATAACTTTACAAGAAGTATGGCCGCTTGGTTCATCCAATTTAATCTGTTATTGTCTTAGCAGCTACAAGAACAAAACAGTTGAAACTCAAAACTCTGAATTTGTTTCTAGCCATTGAAGGGGGAATATCGGAGACATATGGTTGGACTCATCGTGCAGATAAAGTGATAAGTGCTCAGTTCAGAGTGGATTATATTTTAGTATAGACGTCACCCGTGGATTTAGAGTGAACTGCTAATAATGTTTACTGTGATGCGACTTCAGGGTCCTGCCTTGTTCTATGGACCTTCAGGAGATCTTGACAAGCTGCCTATAGGACCTTTTGTTTATACACGGCTGGCTCTTTGGAACAAAATTATTAGCATTGTTATCCTTGAAGATTAGCCCAGTGTGCCTGTGTGGTAAGTGGAATACAGAGAGTTAGGTCAGATATTAGACTCTTTGATTGTATAACTGGTAAAAGTGAAACAGTGATGGGGTTATATAGAGTCATGAACCAACATCAAAGCTATAACTAAGGCTCAGCTCCCAAATTTTGGCTCATGAGCCTGGGTCTCCCTGGTGGAGCTACTTCCTCTTCCTCTGTGGACTCATTCTAAGATGCAAATTTAAACCACGATGAGATATTACTTATACCCATTAGGATGGTTGTTACAAAAAACAAAACAAAACAAAAAAACAACACCCAGAGGATAACAAGTGTTGGTGAGATTGTGGAGAAATTAAAATTCTTGAGCACGGTTGATGGGAATGTGAAACGGGGCTGCATTTATCAGTATGGCCATTCCTTAGAAAATAGAAAGAGAAAACTACTCTCTGGTCCAGCAATCTTACTGTTGGGCATATGTCCAAAAGAGTTGAAAGCAAAATCTCAAAGATATTTGCGCACATGTCCATAGTAGCATTACACACGATAGGCAAGATCTGGAAGCAGCCCAAGGCGCCCATCAACAGATTAATCAATAAGGAAAATGTGGTTTATAAATACAAAGAATTTTTTTTTAGCTTTAAAAAGGAAAGAAATTTTAACACATGCTACAAGGATGAACCTTAAGGATATTATGCTTAAAGGAATAAACCAGTCACAGAAACACAAATACAGTATCATTTTACTTAAATGAGATATTTTGAGTAGTCAAATTCATGGAGACAGAGAGTAGAATGATGGCTGTCAGGGGCTGGGCAGAGAGAGGAATGGATAGTTGTTGTTTAACAGTTTTCATTTTGCAAGAAATATGTCTGGGGATTGGTTGCACAACAACGTGAATATACAACAGTATTTACTGTACCTTAGAAACGACTAAGATGGTGTTAGGTTATGTGTGTTTTGTAATGTGTACAGTTAAAAAACTCATTCTAGGCACTCGTTATGCTTACTTCCACTGCTGGTTTGTTTAGCAACCTTGATTGCTAGTTACCCCTAAAACCAACCTGTAGTGGCCCCACCTCCCGTTCCTTGCTCATCGAGTGGGATTGCCATCCTCCTGCCAGTGGAAAATGAGGGAAGCACCTTGTGCCTGATAATGTGGGCCTGTGTCTTCCCTGTGACCTCAGGCCCAGCCCCTGGGATCATTACCTGTGGTTTCTGTTTAAGGGTTTTTTCCCCACACATCATAGGCCCACTGCAGCTCTACATACCGAGGGAGCTCAGCTGAAAGGGCCGCACATCCTGTGGACCGTAAAATGGAGCACATTCCAGGCCCAACTAAAACCGGACTCAGAGGCGCATATTGAACCTTTAAATTTCTGATGCTTTGTCAGAAATTTCACTTAATCTCCATGTTTTAAGGAAACTAGTCAAGACATGCTCAAGATACATGTAAACATGTGTTGCTATGGAAACCTACACATGAATAATAAAGTAGAAATAGCACATCACAAAAAATATATCTACAATTCCATTTTTATAATTTAAAAATGAGGAAAAGGTCAAGAATATACACAATTGTGTTAAGAGGAATTATCTCTAAATCATGGAATTATGGTGAATGCTTTAATGCCTTTCCTCTTTCTATTTGATAAAATATAAGGAAAGGATTTTTTGCCTAGCTGAGAGAAATACAAAAATTAAAGATTACTGAACAGATACCCTAATACTTGTAAAATATATAACAAAGAGTTAATAGCCTTAATGTTTAAAAAGGTCTTCAAAACAAGAAAATAAACAAACCCATCAAGCATTATAATGGCAAAAGACAGGTAATGAAGGAAATACAAATAAGTTGACATGATTTTAGCTATCAACTTGTCAAAAATTTTTAAAAAGACATGATTCTCAGTATTGGTGAATTTGAGAAAATAGTACTTTCATATCATTGATGGGAATATAAATTAATACAGTTTTACTAAAACAGTATTATGTTAAAATGTATAAGAAGTTTCAAACTACACCTTTTAGCCTGAAATGATATTTCTGCAAGTTATTTTTCAAATAAATGAACATATGCATAAGGATATTTATTGAAATTTGGTACAATAGAAGATAAATAAATTATTAGTCACTTAAAACAACAAACCATATATATATATTATTATAGTCACTTAAAACAATAAAACATATATTGATAAAGTATGTTATAAAGCCATATTGTAATATCCTATTGCATTTTTTAGTATTATAATTTAAAATAAATAGATAAATTCTCCAAAGAAGATAAATAAATGGCCAATAAGCATATGAAAAGATACTGAACATTTTTAATTATAAGAGAAATGTAAATCAAAACCACAATGAGATAGTACCTCATACCCACTAGGATGGTCACTAGCCAAAGAACAAAAAATAAGTGTTGGCAAAGGTGTGGAGAAACTAGAATCTAAGTGCTATTGGTAGGAAAATGGTGCAGCCACCATGGAAAACTGTAAGGCAGTTTCTCAATAAATTAAAAATGAGATGACACATGATCTAGCAATTCTACTTCAAGTTACATACCCAAAAGGATGGAAAGCTTCACCTCAAAGAGATATTTGTACACCTGTGTTCATAGCAGCATTATTCACAATGGCCAAAAGCTGGAAGCAACCCAAGTGTCAATCATCAGATGAATTAAAAAAAAGGTGGCATATGCACCCAATGGAATATTATGCAGCCTTAAAAAAGGAAATCTTATCACAAATTACATAATGGATGAATCAGTCACAAAAGGACAATTACTTTATTATTCCACTCAAATAAATTATCTAAAGTAGCAAAAATCATAGAAGCAGAAAGTACAAAGGGTAAAAGGGAGAGCTGTTGAGGTGGGAGTGGAAATTAGTGCCCAATGGTACAGAGTTTCAATTTACAAAATGATGAAGTTTTAGAGATTTTTTTTTCCTCTCAACCTATATGTGTTAATTTTCCTCTATGATGCTATATAGTGGGATTCTGTCCTGATTCTTTTGTCATAGTAACTACACTTCTTAAAAATAACCTAAAGGACATAGGTGTCTTGCACAAGGACAGCAGCAAAAGCAGGAGTGTTAAGTCCATGGTTCACCCACAAAGGCAGTCAAATAGGGAAGTTCTCCTTCCTTGCCTGCATTCATGGACAAAGGTTATTTCACAGCAGGATTCCCTGGACTTTCTCTACTGAAGTGCTTGTGGTATCTTCCTTAGCACTACCCCTTCCCTCACTGCCCAAAGTCCTCTCAAGTAAACCTCCCAATGGGATGCAACCCCTCATGCCACTTTCACCTCTCTTCTTGCATTTAGCTTATCCTGCCTGTAAAGTGGTTCTATGTAAACTTGCTTTTTCTTTCTCATTAGATTACAAACTCCTTAAAAATAAGTTTCATGGACCTTCCCTGGTGGTTCAGGGGTTAAAGTCTCAGCGCTATCAAGCTATCACCAGCCACTGCAGCATGAGTTCGATCTCCAGCAAGGGAGCTAATCCACATGGTGCAGAAGACCTCTCCACCTTACCCGCTGCTCCCCTCAGTAGTGTATTTCAGTAGATCCACCTGTTCTGCTCCCCACTCTGTCTCTGGTGAATCTTCTCACCCCCCACCTCTGGCCTACACCCCGTATTTTGTATATAAAAATAAATAAAAATAAATCTTTTTTTAAAAAAATAAAAGAATAAGTTTCATGTTTACTGCAATGTGTCTCCAACACAGTGTCTGCCTCCCTGGGATCCCTGGGGAGACAGCTGCTGAGTCAATGAAAATGACTAAAGGAGTGAGTGAGTCGGTGAAGGAATGACATGGCCACTGAGTTCTCAGTGAGCAAATCGACAAGTCAGATGAGCTAAGGTAACATTTTTCTCATGAGTTGTGGATTGGTTTTAATTTTATCCAAAGCAGCCTTCCTACTCTTAAAACTTTTTTTGGATCACCTCAATTCTCATTCCTTGCATTTAGTAAGAATTATTAGAAGAATTATAACTTTTTAACTATGCCATCTCAGTTCATATTTTAAATAATATAAATCCATTTTTACCACACTAAAAAGTAATTTTCATTACTTAAATTTGTGTTAGCATGAATCTCAGACGTTTAATATCAAGACAAGAAACATAAATTATAAGATGGACTTGCTCTTTCGTATGTCTCCAGCCTAACCTCTAAGGGAAAAGCTGTGGGTGGGTCTTATTTTGTACATTAGATGCCTCTTTGTATAAACAAACTTTTCATAAATCAATTTATAGTTTGGATATCATGGGGTATCCTTGTTTCGGTCCAGAAGGATTCTATAGAAACAGATTTGCAAAAAGCAAATAACTAGTCATCATTAGCACAGTTTATAAATTTTGCTCCATCAGATTTTCTAAAAGGGCACATGTGGTTTATCTATAAGTTTTGTCATTTGGTTAAAAAACAAAAGTAGCAAAATACATTCTCAGCCTCTGCATGTAAATCAAACCTGCATGAAGAATCCTGATGTCCTAAAACAAGTCCCAGGCTTGCAGAGATGGGCATGCCTCCCTTGCTTTCATCTCCCCTGCTTTTTCAAGGTAAGTCTTACAGAATCCAAACTGGAGTGATATTTTTGTCCACCCCAGTTTATTTCTCTCTCAGTTTTGCTCTCTCATTCTATGGCAGAGTTTTAGCTCCCCGGCAAAGCAGGCCTCTGATGATTTTGTCAACTTGAATTTCAGGGCCTGGCTTGGGTTCAGCATTAACCTCCCCACCCCCTACCTCCTCATCCCCCATGAGATTTGCTGTCCCACAGCATTTGGACTGTTTTCTACTTACACAGAGGTGAGATTTGCAGCCAGACAGATGACGAAGGGTTGCAGATAGCAGATAGGCCTCGTGCCGCCAGCACTGCCTCAAACCTGGAGCTGGCCCCTCTGGGGTTGCTGTCAGGGACTCATGCATGACATTTTTGTTATCTAGGCAGAAAGTGTGTTTGGGTTAAACTGTCAGTGCCACCATGTCACCGAGCTCTGTGCTGAGTCCTCGACAGGCAATCCCTATTGGTGACGGCTCCGGCAGGCCAGCAGCAGCTGCTTCTCCAGCCTGCTTTCTGCAAGCCAGAATATTTACAGGACATCACAGGCGGTCACTAGAACTGGAATTAGCATTCTCTCTGAGTTTGTGAAGAACAAAGCCCGCTACTAAAGACTCATATGGAGGAAAAAGCATGACAAAATGTTCTGTGACTTCAGAGCTGCCTTTGCAACGACGTGCAGTCGTGCTGTTAATTAAAAGAGTTAAACTTGGAAACTAGACTTTGATGCAATATGTTGTTTCCATTCTTGGAAATACATTCACGAGGAGCTAATAAATAATCCATGAATGCTAATCTTTTTAAGTCATTTCAAAGGGATGAAGTCAGCCTGGATAATTGTAAATGCAATGGCTCAGCCCCAACTCCATTAAAATGGAAAGGTGTGAACTGATGAGACACTCAACTGCTTTTGATAGAAGCCTTAGATTCAAATGCCACATCATTTGTTTTTAGCAAATGGAGTAATTACAATAATATTTTCTTCATTTTTAAGGTCAGATCTCTTAAATTCTACATGCCTGGACTGTATTTAAATGCAGCCAGAATCATTTTCCTTGCATTCATTAATTAAGTGTGTATGTTACTTAAAGGTAACATTGACCCTTATTTTCTCTATGAAGGAAATAAATAAATATTCCAGGTATCTGCAAGATAGGAGAAGGGTATTACAAGATTATTTCATTTCAGATGTGATTAGTGAAACTGAAATTAACCTGAGTTTCCACCTTAGTAACTTTATTTTTGCTGAGAAAGGTAGCTTTTGTTTAAGCCAAGGTGTTTTCCTATTGCTGCAGTTTTCAAACTTATGTGATCTTAATTAAAAAATTTTAGAGGAAGAATTCACTCAGTGATAGTCAATAATTTTTAATATTCTTGTCGCATCAGTGCCCAAAATGAATTTTGTAAATATTTATCTCATGTGGGAGTTGTGGTATATTAAATAGTGTATTTTTTTTCTGGGATTTTATTAAATACCTGAGAATTTTCTTATAAGGGAAAATTATTTCTCAAGGACCTGCCATTTTAAATAAAACCCACTGATCTTTGCTTACCCTAAGTTAAAAAGTTTCCTTTTCCCTCCTTCTTCCTGGCTGCTGGGGTGTTCAGCTCCAGAAGTCAGTCACTGTGGGAAGTTAAGCGATGGAGCCTGAAGCAGTTAATCCGTTTGTTTAGGATGGGCAAGTCTGGTTATAGCTGGACGTAAAAACCTCCAGATGCACTGGTCTTCTGTGTTGTTAAAATAGTTAAATTTCCTGTGAGCAATCATCTGTCGATCTGCTTTCGGGATTCTAGCAAAACGAAAGGATTAAGAGCAATTAAACAAAGCAAGGTAATACTGGTCTGTCACAGGGAGTTATTGACTCAGTGGGGTTGGTCCCTGGGCAGAGTTCTAACCTGAACTATAGGGATTATTGGGGATTTCCTTCCAAAATACCTATCTGCAGAGATTCTGACTCCAGGTGTCTGTCCTCTGGTGGTTAACCTTGGGAAGACAAAAAGTATATTTTGTATTTCATCTGTTTATGTATTAGAGAGAAAATGTAGGGGTGATGGTGGGGGTGGACTTGGAAATGTTTAAAATGGCTAACAGAAACTGGGGAAATGCTGTACTCTGACAGATGCTTCCTCTAATACCAAGAGAGATTTGGTGCTCAAGTCCTCTCCATCTTGGCTGGGTAAACTTGGGATCTATGATCTATCTTTCAGACTCATCTGTAAAACAGAGTAAGAATATTGCCTCCTTCATAAAATAGTTAGATGGATTAAATAAGATAATGAATGCAAAAATAAAGAAAATTAACATAAGGCTAAGTGCATAATAATGTTAAGGGATTGTTACTCACACCTGCAGACCATCTACAAATGGTCTAAAGTTCTAAAAAGCATTTTAAAGGTCTTCTAATCCAAACTGCCCCCCCACCTACTCTACCAGCATCTCACACACATCCCATTGGAAACTTGAATTTGTTGGTTCAGATCAGGGATTATGGAAGACACAGTGAGGGACTGGTTTGAGGGGAAGCTTTGAAGGATGTTGAATTGCCCTGCAGTCAACAAGGGTGTTCATAAGTTAAGTCTCCTTCATTGGGGTTACATGTTCTGAGTGTCAATTCAGGACCTCATCTGACTGCCACGATTAGAAGGCAAGGACAGGGAGCAGAAGAGGTATGAGGCTGTGTGGCTTTGACCTTTTGGGGACAGTGGAACTAGAAGAAGAATGCTAGGTATGAATGAGGGAGACAGAAATTTGAAGAGCAAGTTGATGGGGTAGAAGATGAGACACAGGTGAGGATGAGGGTTTTACATTTTGTGTCAGAGCAGGATTTTCTATAGGCCCATGGTGATGGAAATTTCTGCCAGGATTTTGAAGGATTTGCTGTCTTTTAGCTTGTAATAATTTGCCCTCCAGCTGCATAGCTCGTGAAAGACTCATATAAGGAAAGCTTCAAAGATTCTGGGAGATGAACCTGCAAAACTTGGTAGATGTAGAAGAAATTATCCAGCATGGAGACAAGACATCCAATATTAAAATATGAAAGGAAAAAAAAGGTAGCCATCAGTTAAGTGCCTATTGTCCGTTGCTGGGTTTCTCCTGGCTGCACCCCCCAACTCCACACCATCGGTAACAGGACTTGTCTGACCTGCTAATGGTCCTCACCCACCGCTCTTGCCATCGTACATGAGTCATTCTCCATGGGCCTTCATAGACCCAGTTGCCTGGAGTCAAGTGCCTGGAGTCAAGTGCCTGGGGTGAAGCTCTCAGCTTGACCTCTGTAAGCCCGCATCACTCACATGTAAGTGAGATTAACAGTAAGACTCACCTCCAGCAGTGGTGGGGATTAAGTGAGGTAGGGGACAGTAATTCCCCATAAATGCCTACCTTTGTAATTGAACAGACTGGCATTTACTATGCACCTGCTCTGGGTCACCCCTGATGCCAGGAGCTTTACTTGTGCTGAGTTGTTGAACCTTCATCACCCTGAAGGGATGATGTTGTCACCCCAATATACCTGTGAGAGAACAGAGAAGTTCAGGAATAAAGTCATTTGCCCCCAGACTCACAGTTAATGAGTGTAGAGCTGGGATTCTGACTCGGCCCATCTGATTTCATAGTCTTACTCTTCCTACCACACCCACCACACAGACGCCTGATAAGTAACACCCCTCGTGTGGGGCTCAGCATCTGTGGGCAGTGATCTTGGCTTGGCTGAGGTTCCTTCCCATGAGCAGCCCATCAGGGTCCGCTCCAGACTTTGCAGATCCCCTGGAGCCCTTTGCCAGCAGGATATGAGGTATGGGGTGCTCGCTTAGCAGCCCAGTTTATCTGAGGAGCAGGGCTTTCCTGGCTCTGGCCTTGTGGTTTGATGTTTTGGCATAATTACAGTGACCACAGTAAAGGCGCTGGCTGTGCCTAGGAAACAGCTAGGCTGGGCGCAGGATGGGGCTCAGTGTATATTTTACAGACTAGAGATAAAGGGGTCATTCCTCACTCTAACTTCCCACCTGCTTCTATCTAGTAAAAACAGTCTTCTCTGTCTGTCAGGTTATTTTTGTTTAAATGTTATGTTATGTAATGGCAGGGCCTCCCCTGGTGGCGCAGGCGGTTGAGAGCAGTGCTGTGAAGTTGTCTGCAGCCTCTGCAGCGCTGGTTCGATCCCGGCCAGCCGGCGAGGGTCCCACATGGCGCAGTAGACCTCTTCTGTCTCACCCACTGCTCCCCTCAGCAGTGTATTTCGTCAGTCTGCCTGTTCTGTTCCCCACTCTGGCTCTGGTGAATCCTCTCACCCTCCTGTGGATCTGGCCTGTACCCCAGTTCTTGTATAAATAAATAAATAAATAAATAAATAAATAAATAAATAAATAAATAAATAAATAAATGTTTGCTTGTTTTTTTTAAATGTTATGTAATGGGGGTGTTACCTCTTCCCAACACGGCATCAGCCACAGTGGCAGACTTTACACCATGGAAGTTGGCAAACAATAAAACCAAGCTTTCCATTTGCCATACACTGTCCTAAGGTTCATCTGGTACAGGAGCACATCCCTAACTTGTTGCCTTTCTACTTTAGGAAAAGAGAGCATAACCGCTTAAAAGCTGTTGGGCTAAATGCAACTCAGCCTAAAGGAAAGCAGGCAGAGTGCCCACAGCAGCAACCCAGAGTCTGGCAAATGAAGACTCACATCGCTGATCAACATGCCCCAGTTGACCATGTCATCGTGTGCTTGAGATCCTCGCTAACCTCAGAGCATGAGGTTATGATGACAGAGGCCCGGCTGTTGTCATCGCCTGCTTTCGCATGCAGTGGGTGACGAGTGTAAATAAGAGGGAATGGAAATATTGATGCTGACTGTCAGCCCACAATTCTTGTGGGAGAAAATAAAAGTGGAGATTCTCTTGGTTCTGTCCCAAATTCTTTGGGGAAGAGAATTTCTCCATGTCTTAACTCTCAGCAGAAGTGCATATTTCGGCACCAGCCTGGAGGTGGTGGACCCAGGCCGAGCAGAGAAGCTGAGAGGGTTGGAGGTGCGTGGTCAAGGCAGGTCCTGAGCTGCGGGTGTGGGGTCCACAGGCCTCAGGCCTGTGCCTGGCCAACAGCGTTTGGAATTCGCAGGTTTACACACGGCAAAATGCTCAGAGTAATTGTCCTTTGTGCATGCGTCATCTTTCACTTAAAGCAAGACAGTCAGATTCTTGGGCAGCTCAGCCTTGCTCTGCAGGATATAAACTGCCAAAGTGGGCCCCAGAGCACAGGGCCATTTGCAAGAGACATCACACCAGTCGCAGGACGTTGCAGGGCAGACACCGAATGAACTAATTCCACTAATAGAGTATTTGATTTAATAGCACATTAAAGGGGAAAGGGTGCTCTGAACACATCCCTCAGCTCAGTGTCTGGGGGGGGCTGTAGAGATGATCCGCAAAGGGGCCAAATGCTCCTCTGTCTTCACCAGGATGAGAGAGAGCAGCAGCAGCTCTGTGGTCGTTTTGCAGGTCAGGATCTGGTTCAGGAGCTTGGAGCAGAAACCACAGGTGAATGCAGTTCTTCTGCACAGAGGTTATAATGACTGGCTAGAAGGACCGACTCATCCAGTGACAATGAGCTTCTTTCTCTTTTTATTAAAAAAAATAATGTTGCTAGATCATGCCAGAGTGGATTAAAATAGAAATAAATAGGGGTCACTTAGTGGAGCATCCCATTTCCTTTCTGAATCATTTGTTTTTAGGCTTTTGCCCTGTGGTACCTTCTATCTTTGTTGAGTGCACCCAGAGTGCCGGGCTCCAGGCACATCTCTACAAAGGTATTTCATCTGGAACCCAAGAAGGGGGATGCTATTGTTTTTCTCCTTAACAGATGAATGACCTCAGATACAGAGAGGTTAAGTAAAGTTCTCAAGGTTGCATGGCTAGTTAGAGCCAGAGATGGAATTTAAATCTAGAATTTTCTGAACGCAAAACCTGGGTTTTTTACTATCCTTTCAGTCAGAGGTGGAAGACAGTAGGACTTAACAAACATCATCACCCAAGAAACCCCAACTCAGAGTGATTGAAATATATATAGATATAGATATAGATATATACACACACATACATACACTTATATCCCCAAAGATATATATTTGGAGCAAAACTCTCAATATTTTAATTTCAATTTCAGTTCTTCAGTTTTTTAAAAGGACTTCTCTAAAACACCATAATGGAAATTTTATGATAATTTTTTTTCTGAAAAAAATTCACCATCTTTTTTTCCTCCAGATCCAAATATGAACCTTAGTGAGAAAAGGGGACACATTTTAATGATTCTGGATTGCTCATTCTGTAACTGTAAGTCTCTCCTATTTATTTTTCCATTCAGCTGCTAGAATGTCCTTTCTAAACCTGTAAGCTGACCCTATCAGTCCCTTCAAAAGGTTTTCCTATAAAAAATATGGACTGAACTTGCCAGCAAAGCTCTTCTGTCATCCCATCTGCCCACCTTCTTCCTCTGACTTGTGTTATAAATGTAGATCCCAGGAGGCTTCTGGGAGAGTCTCCAGAATTTTGTTAAGTCTGCTTTCCCCATTCTTTGGAAGAACAATGCAAAATTCCTGCTGTTTCTTTGAAAGCAGCTCCTCCAGAAGGTCACTGTGAACTTCTTCATGGACCTGCTTCTGCCATGGCCCTGGTCGCTGTCATCTCTGTGGACCACGAGGGCAGGAGCTGTGTTCTCTGCGCACACTATCCCCAGTGCCTGGCACAGTGCATCAACGCTGACTGCTTGAGAATATCACCCAGGAAGTCTGATTTAATTGGGCAGTGGTGGGCTAGGATTCAAATGATAGATGAATGAATGAATGAATGAATGAATGAGTGAACGAACAAATTAACACATTGAGACACAGAGCGTGAGACTCCTCTTCCTCCACTTCTGACTTGCACTGCCCTGAAGTACTTAAAATTTGTCTGATGAAGCTTTTTGTTCATAGACCTGGTCAGGAGCCCATGTTTATGAACTCCTTGTTTTGATTTCAAGAACATCAAAAAACTTCCACTTGTTCCAATTTACAAAATGGGAAAGATAATTGCTCCCACAAAAAGGAACCTGAAAAAGCATCCTAGAGCTGATGGTATATGCTCTGAAGTTACCGATTCTGACTCAAAGATGTCCCTCCCCTCCTTAATTAGTTGGGATGAGAGCTCATCTCAAGTTCTCTACCCATTAAGAATGCCAGACACCTTGGTGTCTGGGTGAGGTGACATCTCTGCCACTGCTAGTACTAACACCTCCCATGTGCAAGCACATCATCGTGACTCAGTCACACCTCCCCAGAAGTGCCCCTTTCCATTCCTCAGTGCCCATCCCTGAGGTCATAGCGGAGTGTGTCTGGGAGGCCATAGTTCAGGCAAGTCTTGGAGGCCAGTGCGTGGAACGAGCCAACCTCGTACTGTCATTGCAGGGAGTTGCAGGCAGGAAGAGACCTCCAGTTGAAGCTGCACTCCTTTACCCTCAGCCCGAGGAGAAAAGAGTCCAGAAGTCCTAGAGAGTTTAGCTCACAGAGTCCATGCTAGAAAATAGTTGGAGGTCTCTTGCATTTGAAAAATCACAGATGCATGCTCTGCCTTCCAGCACCAGGCAGGAGAAATGAGACAAACAAGCTTTGAAAATAAATCTGACTCTCCCGCGGCTCCAGATAGCCGACAAGTGTTCGTCCATCTGCCGTGAGCATCACACTGTGCATTCATTGATTTGATAGCACGCTCACGTAATTGATTGAGGATGAGACTGGCTTCTTGACTTGCGTCCATGCGTGCTGTCTCTGTCTTCCCAGCTCTGTTCTCTCCTCTTTATGTGTGACAAGGAAGAAGAAAGCTAAGGTTTCTCTGGCACTCTCTGATGGGGTGACACACATACTATAACTTTCCTGAGACAGAATTTTTTTTTGAGTTCTTGAATGGCAGTAATTGTTAGTTGAGTGCGTCTTTCCGCTGATATATTTTCCTCATCTTCACAATACTGTGCCCATCCTCACCATCAGGGCCGTCCGATCGTATTTATAGGTAACAAAAAGTAGCGAGAGGTCTGTTGCTGTACCTGAGGAGGACTCTAGTAAGAGGGACATCACAGCAACCAAAGGCTGACACAGGACAATAACTGCAGAAATGTCATATGACATATTATCCCAGGGAATAATACTGATCTTTCTATTCTCGGCAACCACAGACATTCAGATGTCACCACCATTTCATGAAATGAAGTCAAAACAGCTGTGAGGATTGCTGTTTTATTTTATATCACAAAGTCATCATAACTTACTTTGTAAAGCAGCTAGCAGCTACCAAGTGAGGCAGAAATGAAAAGGTCAATAGCAAAAGGATGACGATGAAGGCGTCTACAGGGGAGCTGGTAGAACTGGGAGATAGTTAGGACCTGGGCTCATTGGAAATGACCCTGGAGCACGTGATCTTATGGTTATTTCCAATGAATTATTAAGCAAAGCGGTGCAGTAGAACAAATTGAAGTTAGCATCTAGTAAACAGACACCTAGAGACTAATACTCAGTTCATCCTAAGATAGATAACTCTCAGGCCACTCCTGGAACAGAAGCTTAGACAGTATTGCTCTTCCAGCATCCCCCACTCCCTTCCTGCAATACTCAGCCCACACCCTGATGAGGTGAAACCCCCTTGAGACGTGGATTTTAATCTTGGAAGGCACGTTCGCTTCTCTAGCTGGACAGCATGCCAAGGCAGTGTGCTAGGTGGTTAAGCCATTGGCTTTCAAACAGACCAGTGGCTGGGTCTACATTCTGCCTGTGTTTCTTTATTCACTGTGTCACAGGGGAGACTACTTAACCTCTGTGTCTCAATTTACTCATCTGTAAAATGGGCTTCACAGGACAGCACATCTTGTCTATTCTCTTCCCTTGCCTTAAACCTAACCACTTCGAGCTGCATTTGTTGCCTTAAAGCTTTTCCAGTGGTGAGAGGCGCTGTGCTATCTCACCTGGCAGGCTGGACGCACTGGGGAATCCACACTCCATGAGAATCTCCTGACCAGTGAGGATGGGGGCCACTGGATAAATGTATGGTATAAATACCCACACACCCCCATCCCTTGAGGGGGTCACTGTAGGACAGGGGTTCAGTATCGACCGCTAGGTTTCTATCCAGAATCAACCTCCAACTGACCACAGTGGTAACTGACTTAATAACAAACCTTTTATTAACTTCCCTTCTTTGTCTTATTTCCCCACTCACCTTCTGGTTCTCATTGTTCCCCTCAAGAGATTGGTTGCTGTTTTCTTCCCCCTCTCTAATCCTGCAAATCTAACCATAAGATTTCCCACTTCCCAGATATATTTGATCTCTTTATAGTAATCCCCAAAATCTGGCAGTGAGGTATTAAAAGTTTTTGCATTCATGTTGTTTGATACCAGTAAGGTCCTAGGATTATCATTGTAAGACTGCATTGTTAGGACAATCAATTAAGCTGTGCATTACATTTCCTTTCTAAATGGGTACACTCAGCTCCACATCGTAATTTTACAATGTGGTGGAAGTATCAGTCCTAACTTCTGACAAATTGTGTCCCACAGGGTCACAATCCCACCTCACTGAGGACAGCACAGCACATTTCTTTATCACAAATTCCATTTTATTCTTGATGTCCAGTACATAATTGGGAATATTTATACAGGAGAAAAATCCATGAACCCATTTTCCTCTCTTAATCTAGTAGGGTCTTGTAAGAATTCAAGCATTCAAAAAATGAGCAGCTATACACTGAGGGCTTAGGGCTCCTTAGTAGTGGTGTGGGTGGACAATTAGCAGTTATTAGAGAGAAGGTTGAATTCTAGAATTTGTTTGTTCCGACATTTAGTAGGAGCAAAGGTTTTAATGCAAGCAGTATTTGAATGTATTTCTCATCAAGGCTAAATCAAACTGGGTAGAAGAGTCAGGTCAAGTTCATCTTCTGGGGAAGAAAACATTTTAGAGCATTTTATACTTTTATAAGAGAGAGACAGTGACATAAGAATAACAGCCAATATTATTATTGATCCTCATTATTTTACTCTACCCTTTGAGTCTGTGACCTATGCAAGGGAGTGTGTGAGGACCTGGGGCCTTGGGAGCCATCTAGAGCTATGCACCGTGGTCACGGCACTTGGCAGAGGCTGCCATTTTCTAGACTTCAGTATCTACGTCAAATCCCTCCAGAGAGCTGTCTCCGTTCTAAGGGCCTCTAATCCATGAAAAGTCTGGTAATTCTGATATGTGTCTCAGGGTAACACTTGTGCCTCGTCTTCCTCCTTTTAATCAGTTCAAAGTCAGACTCATTTCCGTGTTGATGGGGCAGCACCATCTTCAGGGAATACTCATGATCTCTTTTCTGCTCATTTAAGGGATTTAGGAATATCTGGTAGACAGCATTTTATTGGAACCCATGAGGCCCATATAAAGCATGAGGGACGTTGACAAACCTGTTTTTGGTTTTCATAGAATTTCTTTCTCTATTTTATGCACAGCCCTACCACTTGTCCATGGAAGGGGCTGTTTCAGAAAATGACAGTCTTTCTGGGGGCAATTCAGTCTCACATGTGAGTCCTTGATAGTAAAAGGTATTTAAATTTAAAAGCATATTTTGATATGAAGTCTTTGGAAACTCCCTCCCTCCCAGTTATTTGGATACTTTCACCAAGTAAAGACCTTGGGGCTGGCTGCTTCATGCCTCTTTCGTTTTCCCATTCAATCTATTTTCACTGAAAAGGAGACATAAGCAGTGAAGCCAATATAGTTTTATTGGATCCAATGCACTGCCACTAAAACAAATATATGTACACTCAGGCCAATACACTTTTATTAAAACAAATAGAATTTAATTCAAACCAGCATTCAATACGTTTTCTCAAAGCAATGAAATTAAGCTCTACCAGTACTTCTGCTCAATATGTTTTCCCAATCAAATCCATTTGAACAAAGTGAAATATATTTATCATAGATAACACATTTTTTATTAAAAACAAATTCACTAAAACCAAGTTTCCCTTTGAACCAATAGATAGCAATTCTAACCAGTTTTACAATTAGATCATAGAAATGAATGTATTTTTACTTTAGCAGAAAGCATTTCCATTTGGGTCCACTTTAGAGCACACTAATGAATAATATAAGTTGTTCCAACAATGTCTTTAATGGAGTATTTTCTCAAAAGTATGTCCTTTGGGTTGAAGTAAGATCTAGAAAATAAAAAAAAAACCACTCAGGGAGAAAGAAGTATACTGGGGATATGAGTACAATAAATTCATACGTGTAATGATTAATTATTTAAGTCTACCTATGCGTGCTTAGAGGGAAGCTGTCAGAGGTGTGTGAATGCACAAAGACATGCTTGGAGACATTTGGTAATTGTGATTGCTACTATGCCACATTGTCCAGAAAAATCCTTCTTTATTAGTGTTCAAACATATTATAAATTCTCATCTGTCTGAGGTTAACTAGGGATACCATGCGTAGAGAGGTGTATTTGTATGCTTCTTGGAAGGGATTTCAATCTGGGTGTCCAGGTCACAAACCATCTTTGGATTTTCCAAGAACCATGGAGAGGGAGAAGAGTTTCCAAATGCCACATCTTTTTGTGGGGGAGGGGACACACAAACTCACTTACTACCTACAAGCAAGAGCACCCAAATGCTTTCTACCTCTACAGAGGGCCACTCTGCTCCTGACATGAGGCCATCCCAGGCAGAGAGGCACATCTGGAGAAAGTAGAGCCCACTCCTTTAGGGACTATTGGGACTCTAATCAGTGGCTGATGTGAACCCACCCTGTCTGTCTCTTCAGTTTTCTCTGTTTCTATCCTACCCCTAGACTGCAGGACAGAGCAACAGAACCAAAGAATTGTACTGTCTTCACTAAGCAGCCTAGAACATGTTCTTCAAGGCTATGGGTTCCAGTACTAGTTCCTCCTTCCTGCCAGGAAAGGTACAAAAAATATAGTTTCTGCATACAAGTCATCAGGCAAATAATTCAAGACACTCTGGGGTACCCTTGCCTAGAAACACAGCTAGTCACAGAGTCCCCCTGAAACATGGCTAGTCTCAGAGGAACTCTTGAGAACATTTAGCACAAGATGTTCAGTGCACAATTGTTTACAAAGCTAAAACATGAGAAACCCAAATATCTAGCACTGAGGATTGACTAAATATATTGTAATAACACCTTCCTGATGTGTCTATGGTATTAATATAAACACAGTTTTGCAAGCATTCAAAGTGAACTTGTAGAGATAGTTATTGAATGGAAAATATTTATGGTGTTACTAAATTTAAAAAATTAATGAAAAGGATGTGTAATTTTTTTATTTTTGCAAAATAGAGACATTCATGACCTCATAAGCAAAAAGTTGGGATGATGCCACTAAACTGTTAATAGAGGTGAAATGAGTGGTGGAGTTATAGACCTCTCTCTTTCTAAAATTTTTTAAATAACTTTCCTATAATGAATATGTATTATTCTTGATGTAAGAAGATTTTCTTTTATTTAGAAAGTCATTCATTTTCTAAAAGGCAGTGGCCAAATATTGTACTAACGATCTCAGGTGCCTGGTAACATTTAATGCCTCTGTTTCTTTCCCGTAATTTCGGTTCAACCTTCTTTGTCTATCATTCTATTTTTTTATTGAGTTTATTATAAAAGTGATGCAGATTATTTTGAGATTCATATTATTTTGAAAATATATTTGGATTAAAAAAACCAAAATATCCTATAGAAGATTCTAAACAAATATAAATATGTGACCATGATTATGCAAGGAAAACTTTTGCTACTTTCTCAGGGACGTGATGTGTCCATAGGACCCCAGCGACACTGGGTGGGAGACACCTCAGGAGGAACCCTGAGGCTTAGGATTCATTTCATTCCTATTGCTCTACGTGGTACAAGAGCCTCTATCCTGTGTGTGGTACTTGAGACTGTGGGTCAACTTCCTTCCCTGACGGGTCAGCTAGGGTGCCCCCCTGTGGCCTGGAGCCGTTGGACAGTGAGTCAAGGAACTGCCCACCGTTATCAGGGTCCTCTTTCTGGGTTTTTTCCTGCACAAGTTTGGTTCCTGCTCATTGGGTCAGCCTTTTAGTTAACTGGGTCTTTATTTGGTGTTTTCCTGTGCCCAGCTGTGGAGAGGGAGAATGGGAACAAGAAGGAAGAAGGAGAGAGGAATAGTTTGGTGGTTGGTGGTACAGAGAGATACAGACAGACAGAGAAACAGAAGAGACGTACAGAGTATACAGCATATGTTTAATTAATACTGACATTTATCCAACTGTAGTTGAAACCCTGGGTGGAAATAATTGCAGTTCACTGTATTGTTTTAGATGAAAATGGTAGAAATAAATGGAACTGTCAAAATTGTAAACCTTCCCATCTTCATTAAAAATAAAGAGTTAAGAAATGAAAGTAAGCTAGGAGGCAGGAATGTTCTGAGATTTCTTTTCTCCCCCAAGGCAATGTTCCTGATGAAGGCTGGCATTGAAGCATCCTGTTTTCTGTCCTGCTACTAAGAATTATTTCACTTTCTCCTCCCTTGGGAAGGTTTGCTCAGAGGACCCTTCTTCTTCCAGCCTGTGCTTCCTAGGCCAGTTAGCCTCCCTCACTCACCTTCAAAGTCTCCCACTCACCAATTCTTACGTCTGGTCCTGGGAAAATGCCTTGTCCTGATGCTGCCGGCTCATTTACCAATCTAAAGCTCTTATTGCCCTCTGAGGCAGACATCTTATTCTCAGAGGTAGAAATTAAGCCGCAGAGCAGTTGAGTAACTGACCCTGGGTCTCAGAGTTCCTGTATGAGTTGAGTGACAGAACCAGTCAGCTGACTTGAAAGCAAGTGATCCAGACCCCTCCTCGCTGCTTTCCTGGGAAGTCTTGCGGCTCTCCTGGCTCACCGTGCACCTGGTACAGGATATGAAACTGAGGCCCAGGGAGGTGAAGTGGCTTGGCCAAGGTCACCTGATTGTGCCAGTTCGCCTTGGGCTGTTGCCACCCGCCACAATGCACAGCTCATTATATTCAAATACTTTAGCAAATATATTCAGATGCCAAAAACCTGCTACTAAAATTACTGCCAGTGTTTTTCTGAGAAAGCAGCTTATTTCCAACCTCTTTTTCTATCCATTAAAAAAAAAAAAACAAAAAACCCAGAAGCCTAATAAACAGCACAGCTGTGGTTTTGTTTCATCTCCTTTCATTTCCTCCCCCTGCCCTCTGGTGGGGGTACTGATGTGTGACAACCTGCCTCTAAAATGGGCCAGCAGGAGAAGGAAAGGCTTGGAAAAGAGAGGGAAAAAAATCTCTCTCTTTTTCTCTCTCTCCCCCCACCTTTCCCTCTTTCTCTCCCCCCCCAACCCTAGCGCCCCCCACTCCCTGTGTTCTGCCTATGTTGCTGGGAACCCAACCTCAGTCCTTCAGGCTTGGGAAGTGGCTGAAACCAAAGGCTACTCAGTGAGGGAAAGAGACAGATACACCAGGGCACTGGGAAGTACTTGGATACTACAACCCCCCCACACTGTGGGGCAGGGAGCAAGTTGGCTTAACCCCTGTCTGTGGCTGCTTTTTGCATGGCAGAGGGCCTGTGACCCCTTTCTATCACATTCATAGACCCTATCAAGACAAGAGACCAGATGGAGACATTTAATATTTCTTGCAATATGGAGATTTGTTTATTGAGGTACACAGGGTGAAAGAGAATGGATTTGAGAAACAGGGGGATTTTGTTTCAAGTTGGGTCTAAATTACTATATAATCATTTGGCTAGGGGCTTTGGGAAAGTTATTTAACCTCTCCAACCTCAACTTTCCTATCTGTAGAATGAGATACTAGCTCACAGTGGGTTCTCAACATATCTTTAATAAATTGGAATTAGCGTATCCAAAATTATTTAGGTTGCTGGCATAAAATAAGCAGAGTAACGCCCTTCAGGTACATTTTGAAACCAATTGTCCAGTTTGGAGCTAAATTTAAAAGCAACAAAAATCTTAAGGACTGAATATCCCTGGGGCAATCCTAAAATTTTTAAATCTGTGAGTTCTGCAGTGATCATCTCCTGGAGGCAGTGCACAATGCACACAGTCAGACCTTTGTATGTTGTTCAGGTTGTTAGATCAACTTGAATTTGTGGAACCACTCGCTTAGGATAGTGATATGAGCGAACACACACACGCAGGCGTGCACACAGATGTGCACTGACTCACATACAGTATCAGGGAACTCACACTAAAACAAAGGTGGGCCAGTAAGGAAGGGCAATCCATTGCAGTCAACCATTCAATCCACATGGGTGACTACAGCACTCAACAATGAGCGTAAGTTTTCTCCCTAACATCTCAACAGGCCCGCATATCCACAAGCCCTTAAATAATGTATTTATTATCCAAACACCAAAAGACATTTTGCTGAAATCCAAAAGAATCTGTCAAGCAGGAGAAAGGAACTAACTGAAAGGAAGCTAAGTGGCGTTTCGCAGCTGTTTCATCGCATCACAACTTCAACAAAACCAAGCCTGTCCTTGCCTTGTCCCTGCCGGCTCTGCCAGCACAGTGAGGAATCGGGGCAGATTTCAGTTTTAAATGCCTCCTAATATCATTTGGGTAAATTAGCTTATGTGGCTGGACTTTGTGTTCCGGCCACAGAGAATGTTCTTTCCTGTCAGAAGCTCCAACAGCCCAATGCCATGGTGAAATATCAGTAACCTCTTAACATTTTTCTTGATTTCTTTAAGAGTGAACATTAGACATATTAAGAACAACAGCCCAATCATTAAGCCCTGTGCGGTTCTCCTAGGAGCCAGCTCTGTGGCTTTAATCAGATTATGGACAACTCATTCTCGTCCCAGCCATTTATCTTCTTTGTTTACACACACACCAAGTGGCATTCTTCTTAGCACCAAAAAAAAATAGTAATCAAAATTGAGGACAACAAAAGACCTTTCATTATTTAAGGTGTTAAGTAACATCTATTTGCTTTCATTAGTTTCCAAACAACAAGTACACTGGTTCTGATTAAACCTGGCATGTGTTAATTATACTCCAGGTCTGGGGTAGTTTTGTCAACAACCAAGGATTACTTAAGGGTGAAGCCTGAGCTGAAATTTGAGGCTCCGGGGCCTGCAGAGTCACAGTGTCCATGTGCTTCCTCAGTGAAAGTTTCCAGCCTCTGAATGGCAGCAGCGGATGTGAGCTTGTCAGAGAAAGTTACAATTTTTTAGCTTTGTTTTGGTTTCCAGCCCCCAGCTTTATCACCCGTTTTATGGGCTGGAGTTAAGTGGCGGTACAATGCAGTTTGCTCTCTTACAGCTCAGCGCTAACAGCCATCATGAGCCATAATTAGAAGTAAAACCACCACATAAATAACATGGCAGAAAAATTGCCACTCTGACGAGCCAGACTTTGGCTACAGGAAACTTCAGCAGGTCCTGAGTATCCATCATACTTAAGGGCACTGCGCGTTTTAGCCCATATTTGTCTTACTAAAGCCAAAATGGGAGTCATTTAGACTTTCAAACTCAACTTTTAAAGATAGACAATGCCCGTGTCAACAGAGTGTCTGCTGCTAAGTATGATATAGAAACACTTTTCCTAGAGGCCCAGGATGGCTGCAAGGGCTGGGAGGGAGAGAAGGTTGCCCAGGGGCAAGGCAAGGAAAAGAAACTGGTCCGGAACAGGATGCTGGGACTTCCCCCAACGGGAAGTAGAGCGATTTTTCACTACAGAATCAAGAAGTGCCTGCTCACCACTGAGCCTGGAAAATGACACTTCCCGCTGAGACTGGGTCTCGTCTTGCAAATGCTGCTTTCGTGCCTTAAACTTAATGCTGAAACAGGAACAGGGAGACTAACGTATTACATTTTACATCGATTTTCTTTAATTCTCATAAGCCTTGAGAAGTCACAGAGAAGAAAATTAATTGGGTCCTGCACCTGAAAGCGGCCCTAAGGAAATAGGACCACAGTCAGTTTTCACATTTAGCCAGCCAATTTGCAAAGAGGCAGGGAAGCCCTTCAATAATCAGAACAACTCCCTTTTATTCTGAGTAGCCTCCATGCAGGGGTTTAGAAAACAAACCAAATAGAGTGAACTTGTAGTAGAGAGGACATGCTTTGTAGTGAGCAGTGGTTTTTAAAAAAAAAAAAAAAAAAATTTGATTTAAGTACATCTACTTGCTTTTTAAAAATAAGTCATAGATATTTTTCTATTGATCAGTAGGAATAATTAAAGCCTAGTCTGTATGTGGAATGAAAAAGAATATTCCTTTGCAAAATCCAGACGCTCACATGTGTTCTCTAAAAATGATGGTTTACTTTCTCTTTTTTTTCTTTGGCAAAGTCAATCAAACAAAAATAAAAACAAAATAACATTCATCAAAAACTCTCTACGGAGATTTTTTAAAAACCGGGTGTCTGGTATTAAGCAGTGCATTTAATGAAATGGCTTTAAACTTACGTAGGTAACAGCTCCATTTCACATGTGGATTTTTATCGGCATTTGTACCTACGCAGGCCACATATGATGAGACACCGACATTATTTAAATTAAGATATGAAGTGCTTTTTTTTTTGTGGACCTGCTATATTCTAACAAATTTACTGCATGTCACAGAAAACACATAGCTTTGCCAAAGTTGGTGAGTAGCCCAGCATGGTTTATCTCCAGCCCACAGCTCTTTCCCTGAATTCAATACTGCAGGCACAATTTAATGCAAACCCAATTTATGACTTAATGCTCTGGGGACTGTAGTGGGAGATTGTTACATTATTCTTTTCTAATCCTATTTGTGTTTTAATTTGCTAAGTCTGTAATGAGGTGCATGCCTTGAATAGATTCAAGATCTTTCACATTGCTTTTGACTTTGTTTAATATAATAGATTTTACAGTTTGCATTAAATACCCAGGTGCTACGGTCAGTATTATCTCTTTATTTTCTCAACTAGAGTGAATAAAATTATACCGTGAAAGTAATTGTGTACATGTTTCCTTGTTTATTGTAATGGTTTATTTCCTATTATAATTCTTGATTCAAATTACATCTAAGTTCTCCAAAAGTCAATTCTCCATGGGCTCTTACTTACCCTTTCCACACAATTGTTAGTCTCTGAACAGAACCGGTCTTGGTTGACAATTGATTAGTTGAGTAATAATAGAATAAGTTTTCTAGTCTGAGTTGTGATTCTTCAATGAAACAGAAAGGAAAGAAGGAAGGGAGGGACAGAGGGTGGAACAGGGGAGGGAGGGAAGGGGAGAGGTTGGGAGGTTGGGAGGGAGCCGTGTCATTTTATTTCTGGTGTTCCGCAGAAAGGTACCATCCCTAATCAGAGCTCCTACATCACCCAAATCCACAGTGTGTCATTTGCTGTCCATAACTGTGTTATAGCCAATTATAGCTAAATTCTCTGTTCGGTATGCACAATCAAAGGGCGTCTGGAATGCATTTTGCTATTTTCTGAATCCTATTATTGCAGACATGTTTATTACATTCAGAAGATGACTTTCTGAAATTACATTGGAATTGTACAACCCACCTGCCATTTACAAACAAAAGGACCTAAACATTTCTTAACTAGGAGAAAGTTCATTTAGTTCTTTCCTGGTAACTTCTCCTGCGTTATTCTCTTCCATAACCATTTTGTAAGACTCGTTGCTCAAGCCTCCATATATTTGTAGAAATATCTAAACTCTCCAATGAATGTTTATTTTCAAATTAATAAAAACGCAGCAGGGCAGGTCAAAAGGGAGTTGGCAATTGGCTGCTGATGCCTGTGGTAGATGCTTAGGACCATTTCATTGTGAAATTTTTCTCAGGCCATGAATAAAGGTGTCGTAAAATAATCCTAAATTATCACTACTTGATCGCCCTGGAGTAACTCCTTCAGGTTGCCTGCCAAGAGAAAAGAACTTGAAGTTATGTCCTTAAATTTCATTCGGGGCCATTTTAAGAGGAACATGAATGGTGTTGGAAAGACACATGAGATCTATTTGAACACATAGCACCTCATCATTAATTATTAAGGGAGAAATGAAAGCATTTCTAAACTAAACGTTTTCTTTTTCCTTTCTACTGAAGTTTATGCTGTTAAGATCCAACACTCACCCCACCCCCTGCTTACTTTATTACTGGTATTTGCCTCTCAGAGCCAGGGGATATTACTACCTTTTTATTTGCTATTTTTACAGGACCCAACAAAGTGCTTTTAAAATATATAACCACTTAATTCAAGTCAAGCTTCTTCAATACTCCTTTCATTCAAGCCCTTTCTAATTTGTTTTCCTCCAGCCAGGAGCCGGGAGAAGACACTGTGATTTATGTTTTCATTTATTTATTTTATTTGGGCTTTTCATTTAAGAAGAGAAATTCTGCAAACCCCCACCGCCCTCGATTCTACATCATCTCACCCCACTCCACCCCTTTGTATTTGGACTATTAAGACTTCCTCAAGGCCAGACTTTGGAGTTTTAAATGCATTTCTTCAGAGTTTCAGTCTCTGTAGAGATGAGGTTTGATCTGGGAGTTTCTGGGTGCACCACATTGGGGAGATCTCTTTACGCCATTCAGGGTGGCAACAATCCAGTGCTCTAGATTTCTGTCTTCTCAAGGGCTGGCTCTGTCTTTGTCTTCTTTATCACTTCATACCTGCCCAGTGCAAAGCACCCCACCTTGAGGCCCTGAGGAATCCAGTCTGTCCCCAATGATGACAAATGATTTCCCATGGAATTGGAAGACTAAAGGTATTTGCCTTGGCAGCAGGAAGAATAGATCTGTCAAATCAACATATTGCTTTTATTTGAGGGCTAGACATGGGGGTGCTGGTGGGAGCAGGAAATTTCTATGACTGTTCTAAAAGCTTGGGCTTAAAAGTCCCACAGCTATGGGTTTCAGTCTTGGCTTTGCTGCCTAAATAGTAGTTGTATTTTTTTTTTAAAGATTTATTTATTTATTATACATGCAAGAACTGGGGTTTAGGCCAGAGATGCAGGGCCGGGGTGGGGTGGGGGTGCTGAAAGGATTCATCAGGAAACAGGCAGATCTACTGAAATACACAGCTGAGGGGAGCAGCAGGTGAGACAGGAGGGGTCTGCTGTGCCATATGGGTCACCTCCCTGGCCGGGGATAGAATGCATGCTGCAGTGGTTGCAGATAGCTTCATAGTGCTGTGCCTGAACCCCTTGCACAGGGAGGCTCCCTTAAACAGTAGTTTTGAACAAGTTTCTCCTCTCTCCATTGATCCAGTCAGGAAATACTCACTAGCATGCCATGCACTGAGTCAGGAACAGGGGGTGATAAGCAGAGACATAGATGTAGCTCCTGTGCGCACTGATCTAGTGGGTCCAACAGAGGGACAAACATTTACAGTAAAACATGGTCAGCATGGTGGTAGGGGAAGCCAGGAAGTCTTCCTCTCAAAAATGATATATAAGTGACTGGAGATTTATTTCCTTAAGTGTAAAATAGGAGATACTAGGATACCTGCCTCATGGGGGCACTATGAGAATAGGTGAGATTATGTACAATATTGCTGCCCATGTGAGGTAAAACCATAGTGAAAGAAGAAAAAAGAAAGCAATTATTATCATTACTGCTAGGTATGATTTCAGGATTCTGTAAGAAATTATTAGAGAACAACATTTCACCTTTAATACCCAAGTTTTAGTTTTAGTTTATAGTTTTAACTTTTTTTTTTACAGAGAACTAAATAATAATGTCATCTATAGAAAATTAAAGTAAGTTTGAAGACAAATGAACTTGAATTAATGCGCTCTCTCAAGTAAAAAAATCACTAGCAATTGAGTCTTTATCAAAGACCAGTTTCTCTCAGGCAGAAATGGCTGAGGCAACTCAGTTCTACCCACTTCAAAAGTAAACTTGTCCTCCCCACTGATCTTGGGCATCCCCAGCAAAAGGCTGTTCCCCTATAGCATTTTGCCAGATTATACATGGTAATAGCATCTACTTGCAGTTAAAGATAGGCAGGAAGTATTTTCAAATGACTATTAACACACTGGGAATCACATTTGCTCACTCTAAGTTCAATAAAGTATTTCCACTGAGACAAACTTTGGCTCCACCTTCCATCAAACAAAACAGCCCTTTTAGCAGACTATGGTTGACTCTAGGAAGTGCGGTGTCTGGTGGACATCTAATAGTGTGGGGAAACAGCACAACTCGTGGAAATAGTAAAATAATCAAGCATTAATGTGCATGATCTTCAAATACTTACACAAATAACTGCAAAAATCATGTGTTAGCTGAACTGCAACAGAATTCCTCATAGGGGAGAAAGCTATCTTCACTTTAGCAAAACTTAACCTGGACCATTCTAGTGTCTTCAGATGAAGGCCAAGACAGAGGCAATTTGCTCTGTTTATCAACCTTGCAGGAATCTGGAAGTTCTGAGAACAGCCCAAGAAACAAAAGAATATTATGAGGGAGAGGGATAGATAGTGAGTAAAAGATGTTCAGGAGGAAAGCTGGCAGAAGGCTTACCTGGATGTGTGCATGATAGAGGAAGCACATGAGAAAATATCCCCGATGTTCTTAGATAGCAGTTATCTTCCAAACTGCATTGTTAGGGAACATATGCTTCATGCACACACACACTCAGAGAATTGACCCCACGGGGCTATATACATTGCATTAAATAAGTTATTGGGGTTCCTTGAAAAAAACTGGCACTGTCTTGGTGGCCATAAGCAGAGGAGAGATAGCAGACTTGGAGTCCAAGAGAGTTTCAGAGGCTTGTAGGAACAAGCAGAAGACACAGCAGAAGATAACCCCTAGAAAGTCCCAGAAATCATGGGAGACAATGATATTCACAGCATGTGGACAAGAGGATGTGAGCTGTTTATCCCACCTGAGCTCTAGGTCAGTATATAAAATGTAACAAGTCTTTTATTCTTCTTTCCTTGGATATTCTCACTAAGTTAAGGTAACCTGAAATTTAAACATCTGTAGTGACTGACCCCTCCTTTCAGGTTTTGGAGTAACTAACAAGTTGGAAAGACGACATGAGCTGCTTTTTTAGTTTCAGAAATGCCAGCAGTGAATCCTTTGCATTCTAAGTGCTATCCCTTTAAGGGGAAGAACACACTGTCATCAATGAATGGTTGCTGATCTAATGACTAATTGATGGCAAGGGTCTCTAATGACCTAATAGCTCATTAAGGTTGACTGAGCCAGCAGGGGTCTTCAAAAATGTTTTCTATTCCACTCTGAGGCTTTGTGAGTTTTCCTGTACAGACTACTGCCCAGGTTATTAAACCTACAAATGTGAGACCACAGCAAGAACAGGGCAGACCTTCACAAACATAACCTAGGAGTATACAGCAAACATGGATCCCACATGACAGAGGCATATAACACTGCCAAAATTCTGCAATGAGAAGCCAGAGAGAGGCATGCTGGGAACCAAATGGATTCCCAATAGGTAACGACTTATGCCAAGAATTGAGTCATCACCAGGATAGTGTGGGAACAACCTCAGAGTGAGTAAATTCAGCATTCATTAATCATTTAATAGACTGTTTATTAAATGCCACTACCACATATCGTAGGAAGTATGTGCAATACTACACACACTATCAAGACTTCATATATGTTATATAAGATTTACCCAAAGGTTCTGGCCATTTCACCTATGAAAAAATTACCTCTGGCAAGGTAAGAGTCTCCAAGGAGTTATATAACATGTGTGTGTATATGTATATATACATAGTCAATAGGGATAGATCTGGGACACAAATCCAGGTCTTTCTCCAAAATTCCTCCTCTTTTGTTTCTCACTACATAGTCCCATAGTAGGGTTCAAGCAATTCAAGCATTGTTTTCTTAATATTTGTCTCTGAAGACAGAAAGAAAGGTGGTCACAGTTGGTATCCATTAAAAATGAAGTAGCCAATTCTGAAGCATGCATAATTGAAATAACCAGGTAAGCCCCAGGTGATGGTCAGGAAGAAAGCTCTTCTGCTCGTCTTTCCAGCACCAAGCCCTCCACTTCTGGGCTGTCACCAGGATGCTGCATGGCTGGACAGATGGGTTCCCTTCCTGGCAATGACTGTCATCTACCCATGAAGCCAGAACTGCCAAGAAACAGGAAGGGGGAGGTGAGAAGCAAACACCCCGGAAGAGGGGCTCTGTGGCTTAGAAGAGCCTCTTGTTAAATTGGTTATGATAGTTTTTATTCAGCACAAGTCCCGCCTTATGTTTAACTGACCTGAAGTTTTAAGTGAAAACAATCATCAGGAAGCAACCAGGACATCAAGAGCAAGGACAAGGGACAGATATCCAAAAAGGGGTATGTCCAGAAATTTGACCAAGATATCTGTCCTTCAGTTTCCATCCAGGGCTGAGGGGTGGCTCCCAGGGGCATTGATTCCTTAGCACTTCAGGCTCCGGCTGGCCCAGGGAGGGCCCTCTGGTGGGATGATGGCGCAGGATGCTCCATGCAAGTGCCCAGGGAATCAGAGGATGGTTTGGGAAGCATCTGCTACATCTGCTTTTTTCTAGAAGAATGACCAGAACAGCCTCCAAGCCTGCATCTGTTCATGAACACCCAGAATAGGAACATATTTTTACCTTAGTAGTGTGTAGTTGCTGCATCCTGCACAGCACCATGAGAGTGTATAATACCAGCATAAACATCCTAAAATATGTCAAGATATGGAGAGGCAACTGTTCATCCCTCTTTTAAAGGATTCAGGCAATGTTGGTTGACCTCTATTATAGAACTGGCATATATTAGCTGAAATAATACTTTAACAGTTTTTTAGTACCCAACTATATGTTCTGTTATAAGGAATAGCAAATGTTTAATCATAAATATTTTAATGGCTTCAGGGATTCATGGTATTCAATGACCGTGTTAAATGATAATAATCACATCTGGTTTATTACTATAGTAATTCAGCAGCTTCTCTTCAGCAGTTATTTTTTATTATATGTGCTATGCTACTGTCATGGTCATTTATAGCAGTAATATTTTAAAGTGGCTCATTTGTTTGTTTAAGGACAGTTTCACAATATATTTCTGTATTAATATACATTTTGCACTATTATTTCCAAGCTGCCACTGGAAAATTGATCCTATCCTGTTACGACTGGAGAGGCCAGAAGACACAGGAAATACCCCAGCAGAGATGGAGTGGGGTGGCCAGAGAGGGCTGTCCTGGGGCTCACCAGGGTTATGACAACTGCTACCGAATCCTGTTCATAAATGTATGAACTAAGGAAGAGTTAAGAAATGATACTTACACACGGATAACCCAGATTTGGGGAGACATTTCAAGCAAAATACTAGAGGCAAAAGCTTTGGGGAAAACCCAAAGACAAGTGGTTGGCGAGGCTAGAAGCAGTTACCAGTCCTTGGCAGGCATCTCGGTTTCAATAGCAAAATAATAGTGAAAACGCAGAGTGAAAAAATGAGTACTTGCAAGAGTGAAGCAAGGGCCATTTAAGGCTAGCGGGTAGATGGCCTAGACATTGATATCAATTTCAAATCTGCTTTAAGTGGGCATTAAAGTGAAGTGCAGGGGTATGGGCGAGCAGCCCCAGTGTGTCCAGAGGAGCAGGTCTTATGCTGGACGCATGAGCAACACTCCCTACACTTTTGCCCTTATGTCACAGGTGTTCTTGTGATGGAGCAAATATTAGCCTGAAATCACATATTGCTTTTTAGTGGGGGTGTGTTGGGGTGGGGGGAGTCTTACTAACCCAGAGGAGTTAATTTTCTGTGACATTCTGCTGAACCAGGTTGTAGAAATTCAGAGGAGCTGGGAGGAAAGTGCCAGACTCCTGCTCTGCTTCCTCTTGGCTGAATCCTGATTGGTTGGGTGACAGAGGGCAAATGGCTTTTACGGCTATGAATGATGTATGACTGTAAAATGGTCTGTAACCAGAAGTGCCAACTGACATGCCTGCTGATTTAACGGACACCCAGGGTTATGTTTGCACAGAGACGCTTAAATAAACACGTGCTAGGTTTGAGGTCGTTTACTAAGCAATCATTTCTCTAGCTCTTCTTTTCCGTTTTATTTTACTTCATCATAAATACGAGGCTAATAAAACGATGATTCCTTTTTTTATAACAATGGAGATTTACTCATTGCAGCGCCAGGTCCTTTCTCCCTCTACAGAATCAGGCTCTTTCTCCCTCTTCCGGCCTGCAGGGGGCGCTGCGATCGACTAGGGAAAGGCGAAGCAGGATGGGCTAGTGCAGCCAGTTGGAAGGAGCTGCCTGCTGGGAATGAAAGAGATTTTTGTCTAGTTTTTACATTCGTTGCATTAGAGAAAGAAAGCCCCGAGGTCGCTGTTTAATCAGCAGAAGAGGAACATTTCTGTTCAGCTACAAATCAGAAAAGACACCGAAGACATGGAAGACCATTTTTTCATGATTGTCCTCAAACTGAAAAGTATCCCATGAGTGAGTTTATTGGTGTCATTGGCCACATTTACTACACCCATGACGGTGAGAGTAATTCAAAGTCAGAGTTGGTCTGGATGCTTAATCTAGATGACTTTCATATAGTTAGAGGCATATCAATTTTACGGCATGTGTAAGTTTTCTTAAATAAATTGATCACAAGACCTCATAGAATAATTCCTACCTACCCCATGAGATCTATTTAACTTTATAGGCCAAGCTGAGTCAGTAGTGGCAAATAAAACTCCAAATTTTGCCCACTGGTTGGCAACTGTTCTTCCTAAACTCTTCTATGGGGCCTCCAAGCTGGCCCTGCCCGTTGATCTGAGTTAGCACTCAAACTATTTGCTGCTCCTGTCCTAGGGTTTTCATCTCTTCACTTGCTTAGAATTTACAGAAATTCCTATCTATTCCTAATCCATGGATGGTTTTTAAACAACTAATAGATTATTCATTTTTAAAGAGTATATAAAGGTGTGAACCTATTTTTGTCCAGTGCCTTTTCCAATGGTAAATCTTCAATCAATTTTTATCTATGATAATTAGCCTATTCAAGTTTTCATTTCTTCTTGGATCATTTTGACAATATTTGCTATGAAACTGTTTATTTTAGGTTTTCAAATCAATTGCTGTTGAGTGCATGTAGTCTTCTCTCAGTTTTTAAATAATCCCTTTTGTATCTGTAGTCACACCTCATCTTTTCTTATTGCCAAACTTGTATTTTTTTAAAGCTTTTTAAAAAAAAATATTTATTTATTTATACAAGCACTGGGTACAGCCAGAAACACGGGAGGGTGAGAGGATTCACCAGAGCCAGAGCAGAGAACAGAACACCTTAGATCACCATGAGAACAATGGTTAAGATATGAAGTCTTTTTTAATTGCTAATATTTTTCTGTTTTATTGTATAAGATTTGGTTCAGAAATTAGTTTGTATACTTTGAATCCTTGATTTTAAAAAATGCTATTACTTATTCAAATTCTTGTAACTAGTTTTACTTGCCTATGTGTAGGCTCAAGGTGTACAATGAGTTAATTTGCTATACTTACATAATTGCACTATACCTACCACCACAGTGTTAGTACCTCAGTTACATCCCATTCTTATTATTTCTTTTTTGTGGTGAAAACAATTAAGATCTCATCTCTTTGAAATTCATTACCCAATATCATTGACTATAATCACTATACTGTGGATTAGCCCTCCAAGACTTACTTATTTAGTAGGTGCAAGTCTCTGAACATCTTTGAAAAGGTAAAATCCTCTTGCCCTCTCTGAACAACAACTGACATTTAATCTAAATTAACTATTGGGACTAAAGCAAGTCAAAGCAATGAGACAAAGTATTGCTCACACTCCTGAAATAGTGACACGTCATCCCTAAGGTTGACAGTTACTGTGCCAGAGAAAATTACTCCAGTCTGACATGTCACATCTCTGGCTTGGTGAGACCCTAGGACTCCTTAGTCACTTCAGTGTCCTCATTTAATTGAGATAACAGAGCTTGTTGGTGGAATGTGAGTGATAAAGACAAATATATTTGAACCTGACCATCAGTAAGCCTGATGGTTCAGTAAGATAAACATGTCCAAATTTTCAGGCCATGAAGGAGGAAGTAACATTTGAAATTTTGGTACCATCATCATACACAATGGACTAAAGGAAAGAAGTGACTTAATTACCTGGGATTTCAGTCTTTATGTAGAATTATTTTTGAGCCCATAATAAACATCATAGTCTGTGACCCCAAAAGACCACCTAGTCACCCAAACAGAAGGTGGCAATCGCTTGGCAAATTCATCCATGTAGACTCTGGTCTCATCTCTATGTCATGCATCTATGACTGCAAATTGATTGTACCTGGAGACACTGTTTCATGCTGGTAAGTCTTATTAAATTATATTAAATCACATGCCAAATTGTGTTCTTACTATGAGAAGTGGAACTGTTGTGCAGATGAAACAGTCATGTATATATGACCAGAGCATTACATAAAGTCATTAGCATATTGACCATAAAGTCATTGGCATATTGTACCACTCTTCTTCCTCCTGCATATTTCTGTGGCTTCTCAGAAGTACCACTGATAAATGGAGAAATAAAATGTGGCCTATTCCTACAATGGAATAATATCTGTAAATAAAAAGGAATGAAGTAATGATACATGCAACAATGGGGATGAACCTTGAAAATGTTACACTAAGTCAAAGAAGCCAGTCACTAGCTCACATGCTGTATGTTCAATCTCATGAAATGTCCAGAGCAGACAAATCATAGAAACAGAAAGCAGATTAGTGGTAGTCTGGGGATGGGGAAGGAGACTGGAAGTTGGTGAGTGGGAGTTAGCTGCTAAAGGGATAGAGTTCCTTTCCTGGCTGATGAAAGTGTCATAAAATTGATGGTGGTGATAGCTGTACAAACCTGTGAATATATGAAGAACCCATGAATGTATGATTTAAATGGGTGAATTGTATAGTATTGAACTGTATCTGAATAAAGCTGCTACCAAAAAAAGCAGATAAATTATCACTGAGATCATTTAGAGTCATAATGATTTCCAGGCTGACATCTCCACATAAAGTCAATACAAAGTACCCAGTTAAAAAGAGTGTTTATGGGGCCTCCCTTGTGGCACACGGGGTTAAGCACACCACTGTGAAGCAATCTGCAGCCTCTGCAGCACGAGTTCGATCCCTGGCATGCCAGGAAACATCCCACATGGTGCCGCAGACCTCTCCTGTCTCCGTCAATCTGCCTGTTCCGCTCCCCACTATGTCTCTGGTGAATCCTCTCACCGCCCCCCACCCCGCCACACCTCTGACCTGTACCCCAGTTCTTGTATGTATAAATAAATCTTTTAAAAACAAAAGAGTGTTTATGTATCTTCTACATGAGCATTTCATTCAAGGACAGGTCCTTCTCACAGCACATAGAAGGAGAGTAAGGAACCCGCAAGATCACCCAAGCACATTTAAAGCCTCTCTGTTGCATCCACTAATAATCTACCAGGAAGCAAGTTCATAGGCAACCCGTGAGTCAACAGCAAGGAAGTGCACATTCTGCCTACATTACCAGGTGGCTTTGCCAATGTTCCAGAGGGACAGTCCTCTAACAGGGAGACAGTGGGAATTTAGGACAACAATAAATCTACTGTAGGTGGCCGTTTTTTTTCTGGGGCTGGCCGTGGGGATTGTGACGCTCACCCATGGAAGGCTGGCTGCATACCTTGTCTCCTGACATGGGGACGTGGGTCCACCTCTCCTACTGACCATCATTTTCTTTGTTCTTATTTTCTACCTTGACAAAAATCTCAACAATTTTAAACTGCTTCAAGATAAACTGAATCATGACTTTTGTTTCACAACTGGCAGCATTGGCTTCATCCACACTGATAATTGCATTTTATTTTTCCCAGTATTTATAATTTCAAAATTAGGTGCTGTATGGGCAAAAATTAGGTCAGGCTAAAGGTAACAGAGATCCAAAATATCACTGTCTTCAACAAAACAAAAGTTTAATTATTTCTCAGCATAATTATTAATTATTATTAATTATTAATAATTAATTTCTCAGTATCTTTTTCCCAGAAGAAAAAGATACTCATGATTTGTCATGGCTATAGATAGCAGATTTCTAGAAAGATGCCACTGCCAGGTGTTTATACCTCCAAGATCTGGGGTCATGTTGACAGCGTTCAAATCCAAGAGGCCCCTTCTTAGTTACTGTGTGACCTTGGATAGTTTCTTCTTTGTATTTCGGTTTCTTCACTGGACAGTAGGAGTGACAACAGTACCCACCCTAGAGGGTAATTTGGGGACCAAGTCACAAAGCCTCAACCCCGATCCTTTTACACTGGGGGTGGTCCAGAAATCCCCTCATCATCCAGATTCCTTTGGCTTTATTTGGCATGTCTCCTGCTTCCCCCCACGTTAACTTGCCTCCAGAGCTGTCAAACCATAGAGTCTTGAAACTAAGAACGTCCCAGGCCTCCCGTCACCCTCCTTGTATTCCCATCATCATGGCAGGGACTCCTTTGTTCTCAGGACAGAGAGCTGGTCCCTCTTCTGGCTGCCCTGAGTTTCCTACAGGACATAGGAAACAATGTGACAGTATAACCATTCAGCTCCCCATACTAGAATTTGGCTCCCTATTTATAGGATCTGGAAGATACAGGTCTAAGGCCCTAAGAAGTTGAAGTAAGGGCCCAGTATTGAATAAATGAAAGAACACATTATTTCACAAACATTTGGCAGCAGGCAAGAGAATGAAAGAACTTAAAGTATACTCTCCCATTACTTTATAAAGCAAAACAAACACACACCATAAAATCCAATGACGATATTCTCTTTCCAAAATAGAAAGAATGTCTTATAGCCAAGTTTCATTACTTGCACTGTTGTGCAGCTCTTAACCTTTCAGTCAGTGATGGGCTGCAGAGATGGTGGACCCAACGGGCTGCACAAGATCGGCCGGTGTGTAGTAGGCTAGGCCATGTAGGTGTGTGTAATTATATTCTATGAAGTTCTCATGATGACAAAATCACCTCGTGATGCACTTATCAGGATGTTTCTTGCTGTTAAGCGACACAGGACTGTAGTGTGACCCAAACCCAGAAAGTAAGCCCTCTGTGACATTTCAGGATGTGCTGTTTCTGATCTGCAGTCATAAGGTGCATATTTAAGCCATAATAGCAGCTCACACTTATTGAGCCACACTCTGTGCCTGCATTATAATACCCTACCTAACTCATGACAACCAAGAGGCAGATACTTAATAGTAGCAGATACTTAATAGTACCCAATTCTCCTAGTGAGGAACTTAGAATGTGGAGCAGGTAAGTGATTGAACTCAAGCAGTCTGTCGCAGTGTTGTAACTATTACTGCCCATCAAAAGAGCGTCAGTACACAAGTAGATGATGAGAGTGAGACAAATTTATTCTACAGGAAAAAAAGTACTATGCCCAACATGAAACAGTAACCAAAAACAAAACAAAACAAAACAAAAAATCCTTGCAATCGACCTGTGAAAAGGGACCTTCAAGCTGACTGAAGTGAAACGATCTTATGCCTGAAACTTCATCTAGCTGACCTTTTAACAACAAAAATCTGATTCTTCACTGACTGGCAAGAACCAGGTTCCAGTTAGACTGGACCTCCTCTAAGATCTGTGCAAAGATTTTTTTTTTTCTTTTTCTTCTCTCCATAGTAACCAAGGTCAGCTTGACAAAGACCAATTAATCTCTAAGCAATATAATCTATAACCAGTTCTAATTCTTGGTAAACAACTTTTGCAATCTCATCCTTCTTTCTCCCTCTTTTATTCTTCAAAGGACCTGTAAACACAAAGAACCCCAGCAGGACAACTTGCATCTAATACCTGAACTTGTGCAAGTTTAGACTTGCACACCCAAGACCCCAAAATCATACTATTATTTTACTTTAGCCTCATTGTGTTTTTCTCAACCAGAAGACCTCCCCACCAATAGGGCCAGACTGTCGTTGAGCTGTATATGAGAACCTTTGCTCCAGGCCGCCTCTGTTCCCCCAGTGTGGCCCAGACTGGACCTTTGGGAAACAGTGCACACAGTGGGAGGCTCTGGGAGCAGCTGACCTGAGTTCAAATCCCAGTTCCCCCACTGGCTGTAAACTTGAGCAATCACTTTTTTATCAGGTTTCCCATCTGTGAAATAGGGAAGATACTGCTTTCCTCAAGAGAGGTCATGAGAACTAAATTAAATTAAATCAGACACATAGAGAGCCCAGAACACAATGTGCATTCTATAAATGATGGCTTTTTCTTCCTTCTTCAAGGCAAGAGGAAAAAAATGCAGGATAGCTATAAATTATCAAAAATAAACAAGTCAGTTGCTCTAATTTAGCTACAATTGACCTGAGAATCATAAGCCAAGGGTCACCATGTAAGGAAAGCAAAACCAGTTTGCTCTGCACACCAGTCTCTTGAGTTTTGCTCTTAACCACAAATGGCAAATTAGTTTAATTCCAGGAGAACCAAATCCTACCCACTTTCCAAATACATGTAAGTGCCAAGCATAAGAGATTAATCAATTAGAAAGGGAGCTAACCTTGGAGTCAGTTTGTTTTAAAAAAAGAAAGCTAAGCTTTTGCGTTCCAGCAACCACTCTGCTGAAGCCAGCAGAAATTCCCGTAGTTAGCCTGCGCACACCCCAGCTCTTGCCTAGTTAAGGCAAGGCCTCTGACTGAGCTTTTAAGAAGTTGGAGGCATTAGTTGTTGGAGACAGATGAGATTTTATCAATCAGACAAGAGGCCCGTGGGGGTAATAAGCACTGTCGCCCTATTTCTAATGAGAAAGAAGCCGGTTAAGAGACCATCGTGTAAGGGGATCGAGGCGCCCGCAGAGTGGGTCTGGTCACTTACTGGCCCTGGCGGTGCCTGTCCCACACGCCCTGACTCCACGCAGGCGTCCACATCACAGCCTGGAAGCGCAGTTTTCTCCCAAGTGCGAAACAGCAAAGACAGCACGCTTGCCAGAATCGCTGTCCCATTGTTGTTGTTGTTGTTGTTGTTGTTGGTTGGTTGGTTGTTGGTAAGGTGTACTTAAGATCCAAGATTCCTCATTTTACGTATCCCCCTACATCCAAGGCCTGGCCCTTCATGGCTTCAGGGACCAAAACAGCCACAGCCCAGCCAGTTCGTGAAAGTCACAGCGTAGACCTCAGCTGCACCGCCCTGGTGCCTGCCTCTCAGCCGGGGAAGGGGAGGGGGCCACAGAAGGCTGTGCAGGAGCATCAACCCCATAGGTCCACACTGAGGCAGAGCCCCCAGGCTGGGCCTCCTGCCAGCAACTAGTGCCCCCCTACCCCAAAGGTTCACTTACACTTAGACTCAGAACAACCTGTGAAGCAATGTGAGATCACGCCTATTTCACAGGTGTGAAAGCATTGGTGTCTGGTTAGAGCAGGGGTTAGAGTCAGGCCTGCCTTGGAATCCTCCCCTGCCACTGGCCAGATGGCCCTGGGTGAGTTTACTAAGCCTCCTTCGGCCTCACACACACAGCTGCCCATATCAAAGAGATCTTGCATGGATTAAATAAGATAATGGATAAAAAGTATTTAGCACAATACTAGCAGTCCATACTCAAAAAATCATAGATGCAACTATTACAGGGTTAAGAAGAGAAATAATGTACCCAAGATAATGTGGGAAGTGGCATTCACACCATACCTGCCTGCCTCTAACCCTAGACTTTTAAAATAATTTTATGCAATGTTTGATGTATTCATAAGATTACATTTAATGCAACAAAATGAACACTGATGAATCCATCACCTAGCTCAAGAAGTAGAATACTGACCGCTATGCCCTGAATTATGCTTATTATAATATTTCTTTAATTAAAAAAATTAACTTTAAAAGAATAACTATAATAAAGAAAAAATCAAAATCAACAAGCAACTATAAACCAGAGACACACTATGGGGGGAAGGAAGTGGGGAGAGGAGGGATTGGGGTCAAAATAAGGGGGGTGCAATTGTATGGGGAGGGCAATACCAAAAAAATAAATGAATCTTAAAAAAATTAACTTTATCATATATAAAATCATATAGGCTCTATATAATTAAATATTTCACATATAATCATACAATATGTTATTTGATTTTACTTTTAGAGCTTTTAAAAACTATTGACTATTATCATAGTCTTCTGACACTTGTTTTGTTCACTCAATGTTATGTTTTCCAAGATACAGCCCAGTGGCTGCATATCGTCATGGTCTATTTAATCTCATTCCAGAAGAATATTCAAATATGCAAATTCTACCAGCTATTATCTAGCTTTCTGTGGATGGATGTGTGGATTGTTTCCAGTTTGGTTTTTGTTTTCTATTTTCATTCATGATGCTGCAAATGTCTTCATTTACACTCTTGCAAATGTCTTCAGGTTCATCTGTGAAGAGCTTCTCCGGTGCCTTCTCAGGAATAGAACTGTTGGGTTGTCAAGACTTTACTTGGGTAAACTTGGGTTGTTCAACTTGACCTCACAATCCCAAAACTGCTCTCTGAAGAGATGGTGTCGATTTATAGTCCACTAGCTATGCAGGAGAGTCCCCGTTTGTCCTCAGCCTCCCCAACATGTTCAGTCAGCATAATTTTTGACAATTGGAAAGATGTAAATTGTATATCTCACGTGGTTTTCCTTTTATCTTTTTTTGCCAAAGAACATTAAGAATTTACGAAAGATGGAATAAAATGACTTTTCTGAAATCCCACCATCCAAAGAGAACTTGAGGGAGGGGGAGGGGAACACAAATGGGCGCTCCATCTCAGGAATAATCTCGGAATAGCCGGTGTTAACACGCGGACCACTAGGCACCCCCCCCCCGAAAGTGTCTGGGTCAGTGTGTCAGGGTAGAACAGAAGAATTTGCATCCCTAACCTCCTCAGAGATGTTGCTGCTGCTGGTCCAGGCACCACACTTTGAAACCGTGAGATGAGAACAAGGAGGGGAGGTACCGGGTGTGTTCGGTAGCACTGCCTTTCAGTGATATCTTCGAAAATGACTTTTCTGTGAGAAAGAGCCAGATTGCCATGTGAGTGTGTCCTGCTCCTGGAACAAGAATCCCTTTCTACCCTCCCTCAGTGCAGAAGGTGCATCCCCACACTGTGGACTTAGAGAAATGACACTGCCCAGGAGGTGACCAGACCCAGGCCCCATGCCAACTTTTCCAGAGGTTCTCCCAGACCCCCAACCTTGGTACCTGAGGCACCTATCACATTCTACTTGGGTTTTTGGCAAAGGAAGCAGGGGTGTATGGCCAGAGGGGTGTGCCTAATTTTTGTGGGGGGGTCTTTAATAGTGACTTGCACAGAGGAGATAATCACTAAGAGCTTATTAAATGAAAAAGCAGGGGAATGATCATGTTTAAATCTTACTTTCTACTTTTCCTAACTCATGCCTGCATCTTTCAGGGAATGCCCTTTCTTCATTGAGCAAGAGGCAATACAGAACTTTTTCAACCAATATGTTAAAATGAGAGCTGTTAACCTCCATCCCAGCCTCTCCTGTATTGTATCCTGCACTAGTTATTGCTCCCCACCTAAGATTAAGTCCAGGAAATTTTTGTTCTCAGAGGCCCTCTTTGGTTGTATCTTTTCAGACTTTTATCTTATATCTCCTGTTGGTGCTGATTCAATTTTCTATCAGCCATCCATTGCATTCTACCAACTTTTACTGAGCACCAACTATGTGGCCAGGTTTGGCTAGGCACTGGGGATCCAGCAATGAACAACATCAGACAAAACTCAAGTTGGAGATAAATAGAAAACCAAAAAGTAAATCTACAATATGTCAGAGAGGGGTAAATATGGGGGAAATACACAGGGAAGTGGAAGAGGGTGTGCTGGGTGGCTATGACAACAATCTCAAACAGTGTGGCAAGAAGACCTGTGCATGTGACACCATTTGAGCAAAGACCTGAATGAAGACAGTGAGGGAGTAAACTAAGGGCCACACACCCAAAGACATCGATGGGAAGGGTATCCCAACAAAAGGAATAGAAGATCGGTGTGGTTAGAGCACAGTGATGGGAGGAGGAGGAACTGGGGTCAGAGAGGTAATAAAAAAGCAAGGAAGTAACCGATGGCCTTGACAGCAAATATGAGGATCTTGGCTTTTATTCTGCATCAGGTGGGAAGCCATTGGAGAAGAGTAGGGTGGGACACAGCCTGCCCTGTTTTATTTTATTTTTGACATAGTAACTCAGAAATATTCTTAGGTATCACTTTTGCAATGTCATTTCTATAATTTGGCTTTAAACATTTATTTTTATTAGCAGGAAACTATAAATCAGAGACATTCTTGAGGGGAGGGAGAGGGATCAAAACAGGGGATGGAAGAGCACCAGGGACTGTGGTGATAGTGCACGGGTGAAGTGGTGATGGGAGATTTATGGCGACTACACCCGAGAGAAGAAAGTATGGATTGTACAAAAATGAACAATGTGGGCCTCCCTGGTGGTGCAATGGTTAAGACACAACCTATGAAGCTGTCCGCAGCCTCTGCAGCACAAGTTCAATCCCCAGCCGGCCAGGGAGATACCCACATGGCACAGCAGACCTCTCCTGACTCGCCCACTGCTCCCCTCAGCAGTGTATTTCAGTCAGTCTGCCTGTTCTGTTCCCCACTCTGTCTCTGGTGAATCCCCTTACTCCCTAAACCTCTGGCCTGTACCCCAGCTCTTGCATGCATGAATAAATAAATATTTAAAAATAAAATGAACAATAATGTAAAATATATCTATAAATAAAACTTTTTTTTATTTCATTGAGGTAATATTATTTACAGCACTGTATGTGGTTCAGAGGTACAGGATCATACCTCTTCAGATGTATGTTCCCAGTCATTCCCACCATCAAGGTTCCCACAGTCCTCCACCAGAGCCCCTTGGGCCCTCTCCCCACATTGCTCTCCACTCTCCTCCACCCCCTCAAGCAACTTTCATTTTATTGACAGATGTTATTGGTTTGGTTTTGCCTGACCTTTTGTTTTATTTTTCTGTTTTCCAGATGTGAGACCATGTGATAGTTGCCTCTTTTCTTCTGTTTGCTTAGCATGATCCCTTCCAGTTCCATCCATGTTATCACAAACAGCAAAAGTTCTCCTTTTTTATTGCTGAGTAGTATCCCATTGTGTATATACACCACACGTTTTAATTCATTCATCTATCCTTGGGCACCTAGGTTGTTTCCATAGCTTGGCTATTGTAAATAGTGTAGCAATGAACGTACGCGCGCATCTATCCCTTCAAATTGGTATTTTTTCATTCTTCAGGTAGATACCTAGGAGCAGAAATGCTGGGTCATATGGTAGATCTATTTTTAATTCTTTGAGGAAACTCCATACTGTTTTCCATAGGTGCTAGAACAATCTACATTCCCACCAACCGTGTAAGAGGGTTCCTTTTTCTCCACACCCTTACCAATACTTGTTATTCTGGTCTTTTTGATATGGGCCATCATCACCAGTGTGAGGTGGTATCCCATTATTATTTTGATTTGCATTTCCCTGACCATCAATGATAATGAATACTTTCTCATGTGCCTCTTGGCCATCTGTATGTCTTCTTTGGAGGTGTGTCTATTAGTTTTTCTGCCCATTTTTGATTGGGTTATTTGTTTTCTTTTGTTGAGTTGTATGAGCTCTTTGTAGATCTTGGATATCAGCCCTTTGTCAGATGTGTGATGTGCAAATATTTTCTCCCATTCAGTAGGGTGTCTTTTTGTTTTAGTGATAGTTTGTTTTGCTGTGCAGAAGCGTTGTAGTTTTATATTGTCCCATTTGTTTATATTCTCTTTTGTTTCTCTTGCCCTTGGAGACAAATCCACAAAGACATCACTGAAGCCTATGTTGTGGAGTGTTTTGCCTCCGTTGTCTTCTATGCATTTTATGGTTTCAGGTCTTATGTCCATGTCTTTAATCTATTTTGAGTTAATTTTTACATGAGCTGTGAGATGATGCTCTTTGTTTTGCATGTCAATATTTTTTATTTTAAATGGCAAATTCTAGCAATTTTGTTGTGAATACATGGCTATTGGGTAAAGGCAGAAGCAAGGAGACCTGGCAAGATAATCCAGGAGAGCTGTGATAGAAGCTGGGAAAGAGGTATTGGGGGAGATGTGAGAAGTCATGGGGTGCTCGGTATCATTTGGAAGTCTTTGAAAGTGAAATCCGCCATGAATGCAAGTGGACTTGATTTTGCACTGTTCTAGGTCATACCGGCTCATTACCCAAGGAGATTCTCTCACATGCAGATCCCATGCATAGAAATTGGTTAAAGTCAGAGTTTGTGAAAAACCAATAATGTGTCTGGCTTGTAATTGAATTCAACCCCCTATTGGTCACAGAGGAAATACCATGCAGATATCTGCTTCAGTTTCCACTCAAGTTTCTCCAAAGCAGGAACATACATTTTCTCTAGGCAAACCCTCTTTACTTTTCACCTCCTTTCCCTTGGTGTGCCAGCTGAGCTCTTTGTAGATTTCATGATGATGCACTGAAGTTGTGGGAAACGATGAATATTGAGTCCTTGGACTGCCACCCTAAACAGCCAGCAATGCAGCCAGCCGGCCACACAGAGACTCCCCTGCAGGCCTGGGCCACAGGCCAGGAGCAGGTTGTACAGGTAGAGGTAGCAGCTAAGCGAGGGCAGATTGCTGGACTTTGGTCAAGAGAACAGATGTGCATTATGGTCCAATATGACCGCAGAGAAACATTTCCCTGTACCTTTTTTAAAGGTGCACAATTGTCTCTTTAAGCCAAAGCAATTTGACACACATTACCTTGTTCATAAACAGAAAGAAAAAGAGCCCTTCCTCCCTGCGGGTACAAAAACAAAGGGTAGAAGAGGAGGCCAAGAACCTCAGAAATGCTGCAGCGCAGCTTCAGGAAACAAATATCCATGGAAAGGACTCAACAGCTTATTAATGGCCTGGATGTTACCACACCCAGGCCAGAAGCAAGAAGCTATTGATCATCTGTTCACTCCTCATTTCAAGGCAAAAGTTGGGCTTTCTTTACACAGGGCACACACCTTCCCTTCTATTTGAAGGAGCCCGCCCCAACTGACCTTTGTCTCACTTGTCCAACACCTACCCAGCATCTGTTCTTCATGATGCCTGCTACTTCTAGTAATTTCAAGGAATCCCAAGAAAATGACAGTGTCTTTGTTTTTAAGACACTTAAAATAGCGTTGGGAGAACAGATGCCCATTAAGTGAAACACCCAAGGTAATAAAGAGAGAGAAAAAGCTTTATTTTTTTTTTAAGATTTATTTGTTTATTTATACAAGCACTGGGTACAGTCAGAAGCGCGGGAGGGTGAGAGGATTCACCAGAGCCAGAGCAGGGACAGAACAGGCAGACTGACGAAATACACTGCTGAGGGGAGCAACGGGCGCAGAGGAGAGGTCTGTCGTGCCATGTGGGTTCCTCACCTGCGGCCGGGGATCAAACCGGTGCTGCAGAGGCTGCAGGCAGCTTCGTAGCCCAGCGCTCAACTGCTGTGCCACCAGGGGAGGCCCGAGAAAAGGCTTTATTAATAAGACCATTCCCCCTTTCTTGTATATTTTTTCCACTCTGCCTGGAATGTTCCACCTCCTTCCACCACTATCCACTGGATGAAATCTCCCCCAACACATGCCTCTTCCCTGTCTCTTCCCTGTCCCTTCCTTGTCCCCTCTCTGTCCCTGGGGCATTTAACACACAGAGTCCTCTCTACCTTACATGACTTCCTTCCCAAACCATTCAAAGTGCTGGGCACAAAATGTGTGTGAAATTAATACTGATGTACATGAAATCAAGATCCAGACTTTGATTTATCTGAAGGATTTTTGATAAATCTGAAGGATTTTTAGATTTATCTGAGATTATAAGAGAGAATATAAACAAAGACATGGAAGTGTATTGAATGAGAACAAACATTATGATGTGAGACATCAGGTCAAGTGCTTTCATGATATAAGGGAAGGAAAAACATCCTAGAGCCACTCAAACTATAACACACACACACACACACACACACACACACACACACAAAGTTGATTTTGTAGATACACTAAAACTTTCCTGGGGGAAATAATGAGATAAGGAAATGGAAATGAGGCCTGTGTCAGCAAGGTGGTCGGGGACTCTTGGGAGGCATCAGGGAAGGTGAGATCAAGGTGAGATGGAAGGTGTGGCAAATGTGGGAAGGCTTTGAAGTAGATACAGGTTCAAAGACAGGAAGGAGGAGAGAGACAATGTATAGCAGGATTTTAAATACCTAGACATTTTCTGAGCAAAACTCAGGGGCTTCTTCAGTAGGAGGGGATGTGATTTTGAGAATGGGGTTTAGGGGGCCTCCCTGGTGGCGCAGGGGGTTGGGACGCAACCTATGAAGCACGAGTTCAATCCCCAACCAGCCAGGGAGCAGCCCAATTGGCGCAGCAGACCTCTCCTGACTCGACCGCTGCTCCCCTCAGCAATGTACTTCAGTCAATCTGCCTGTTCTGTTCCCCACTCTGTCTCACCACCCCCCACACACACCTCTGGCCTGTACCCCAGCTCTTACATGCATAAATAAATGAACCTTTTTTAAAAAAAGAAGAATGGGGTTTTAGGAACAAGATAAGCTTAGGAAAGTGAATGACAACTAAAACAATTGATTCACAGGCTCAACCTGGACCCAAGTTAAAAGGTGTGCAGCCATTTTGGACATTGGGAGGAATAGCTTATTTGTAAATAATAATAATAATAGTAATAATAATAATAATAGCCTACACTATGAAAAGGGGGGGGGTTGAAGCATAAATCTCAAGTGGTGGCTTCTTTTAGGAGGAAAGGTGATTGTGAGTTATCAAAATTTTACCCAGAGACCATTCACTCATCCATTCATTCTGTGAGCAAAGTTTTTAGCAGCAATATGTGCAAGGTCCTGTGCCATGTGCTATGGGGAGGAGATAAAACATGCATCTGCCTGTCTCCAGGCTGTCAGTACTCATAGCCAAATATAGGATATCAAATATGCTTTATCAATGTATACTACAAGATAAGAAATAAATGCTTTAGGTCAAATGCTATGCAAGTCTAGTGGAATGTGAGATTGTTTACAAGAAGGAATTTTAGGATAAGTTTCATAGAGGAAGCATCACTTGGGCTGGACTCTGATGATGATAGAAGTATGAAGAAAGCTTGGATTAGGCTTTGCACATAGTAAGAACTATGTAAGAGTTTGCTACTAATATTATAATTCAAGACACTATAATTGCAATTCCTCAAGGCAATGTTATGCCTTTGTTCATAGTATTACTTCTACCTAAAATGTCCTTCCCCTCCCAAGCCTCTATGTCACCCATCAATTCCTTAATTATCTTACAAGATCAGCTCTCCAAAACCACTCCCTGACTCCTTGGATGGCATTTGCTGTCCTACCATCACTGTCCTCTGAGTCATACACTCAAAACCCCATCAGGAGCTGGTGTGCAGTGAGTGGGGTTGCCAAGCACCTTGAGCAGAAACAAGAGCTTGGGACAGATCTTTGAAAACAGTCTGTATTGTGGAGATAATACAAAGAAAAACAAAAGCAGATGTAAAACCAGAAAGAAGCCCTGCTTGCCTAGGTGGTAGTCATAGAAGGTGAACTTGAACAGCTTTGACATTTCTCTTACCCATTGTATCAGAGAAAAATAGCTCCCCTGTTTTTATGGTGCCATCAAGCAAATGGAACAGATCTCCACTGCAAAGATCCTTGCACCTGAACATACAACCCCCAACATACTAACAATCTATGGTGGAAGGACAGTGTTTTTATGCTTTTGCTTATGAACCAAGTGGGTTTATTCAATCCTCCCCAAACGGACAGGAGTGAAGGAAATAACAATCCTCGGGGACCTTCATCCATTCCATAATCATATCCACATCACCAGCAAACACCCTCCTTCCCTGATGTAGACAAGAGCCCAGGTGAAAGAGGAGAGCCTTTGTTTAAGGAACTCACAAAGAAAAAATCAAATCTATTGTTTTGCATACCAAGAAGACACACAGCTTGGGGTATGCATCTATTTTCTAAAACACATGTCAGGCACGAGGCCATTTGCTTGGTAAGCAAAACCAAGAAAATCACCCCTGTCAACTTACCAAATTCCACAAGTTTCCATTCACAGTGAATTCCTTCTCTTTTACAACCTTCAGGACTCCCCCAGGACTCCTCCTCCAGGAAGCATGCAGTGCACCCAGGCTCTGTTTCCTGTGTGTATTCCACTGTGCACTGCAGGCTCCCTCCTACAGCACTCTGGCATTTCAATCTCTTTTTGGCTAGGAGGTATGTGCCCAAGAGCTCTTCCAGAGCCTTGTTTATCACAGATGTCAGCAGCCTATTACACAACACACTTTATTTGTCAATGAAATATAACGCCCAAGGCCAAAATATATGGTATGTTTACTCCTAAACTCTTGGCCATTTCATCAGTCAAAAAAAAAAAAAGAAGAGGTGTATTTTCATCAGATACATTTCTTAAGCCAGTGTGGAAATTCCCTTCCCCTTCTCCTGGCTCTGTCTGATGGGAGACCAATCTGTTCTACCCTCTATACAACTGTGAAATTTAAAAGGAGAAAAAAGACAGCAGATTTAGTATGATTTTGTGGTGCTATGTAGATAAATGGTCAGTTTCCTACTTCTCCTGGGCCTCAGGATAGGAAAAGACCTCAATAAATTGATATCAAATAATTCCTTCAAGGATTGTAAGTCAACTCTTTCTCTCCTATTCTTTCTAATGTGATGAATGTATCACTAGTTTTCAGAACCTTAGATCACCATGAGAACAATGGTTAAGATATGAAGCCTTTTTAATTGCTAATATTTTTCTGTTTTATTGTATAAGATCTGGTTCAGAAATTAGTTTGTATACTTTGAATCCTTGATTAAAAAAATGCTATTGCTTATTCAAATTCTTGTAACTAGTTTTACTTGCCTAGTTTTTAATTTTTAATCAATTTTATTGAGGTGTAATTACATACGATAGACTACCTCCATTTTAAGTATTTAGCTTAATGATTTTGGTCCATGTATACACCCATCATGTAACGATCGCTTGATTTAAAAAACAAACCTCCTGAAAATTTTTTGTGTGTGCTATTGTAGTTAGTCTCCCCAATGACTAAGCCTCAGACACCCCCACTTTTCTTTCTGTTACTGTAAGCCAGTTTGGCTCCTTCTGTGATTAAGTAGAAATGAAATCACACATTGTGTAGTCTTTGATCCCTGGCTCCTTTTTCTCAGTATAATGTGAGATTCATCCATTTTGTCTCAAGCATCAGTAGTTCTTTCCTTGTTATTGCTGACTTGTTAGCTTATTATTGTATGGAGATGCTATAACTTGCTTATCCACTCAACAGTTGATGGCCATTTGGACTATTTGCAGTTTTTAACTATTGTGAATAAAGCTACCATGAAAGGTTTCAGAGTTTTTTGTTGGGGGGGCGGATATATGCTTTTATTTCTCTTAGTTAATTACCTAGGAATTGTCCAGTAATATGGTAATGGTATACTAGATACTGCCAGTGCAGCCATTTTACATTCCCACATGTATGAGATTTCTAGTTGCTCCACATACTCACCAACACTTAGTACTGTCAATGGTTTTAAATTTTAATTACTCTCTTGGGTATGTAGTAACATTAATGGTATTGATATCCATTTCCCTGATGACTAGAGATGCTGAATAGATTTTAGCATGATTTTGGTTCTTCATATAATTTCTTTTGTGAAATTTCTGTTTATTTTTTGCTTATTTTTAAAAACTGAGTTGCTTTTCTTATTACTGAATTATAAAGATATATTTTGGATACAAGGATTTTTTGTCAGATATGTATTTTGCAAACATATTCAATCTTTTATATTATCTCTTGAAGAATAACATTTTATTTATTTATTTTAATCAAGTCACATTTTATCTTTTATTTTATGATCAGTGTTATCTGTATCCTAAGAAAACTTTGCCTAAGACCAACTCATAAAGATTTTCTCCTTTCTTTTCCTCTGTAAGTTTTACAATTTCAGTTTTTACATTTAATTCTATGAGTCATTTCAATTAACTTTTGTGTATGATGTGGGATAAAGGTCAGGATTCGGCTTTTCCACATAAATATCTGTTTGTTTTACCATTATTAAGTGAAAAAGTATCCTTGTCTAAACGAACTGCTTCAATACCTTTGTCAACACTCAATTAACCAAAATTATGTTGACCAAGCTCATTGATTTTTTTTTAATAAAATATTAAACTTTGAAACCAGTAAATTTTAAAAATTAAGTTCAATGTTATTGAAGAAAGATCAAAAAGGGGAATATATTCAGGGCATTTTAAAAATAAAAGCAGTCCTGAAAGAAATTGTCCTCTATACATGTGTGTGTATATGTGTGTGTGAATGTGTCTATGTGTATTTGTATATGAGTGTGTATATGTGTGTGAGTGTGTGTGTGTGTGTGTGTCTATGTTTGTTTTCCCTACCAGGTGAGAGCCCTCAGAGACCAGAGACTGAGCCTGAGACAGAATAAATTTCCAGTACAAATTTGTTGAATGAATAAATGTCGTCTGCTTGTTAAAGCAGCACCATAAAATGAAACAGCTTTGTGTATAGTGCTACCTTCTTCAGCACAGAATAAATGGCCTTAAAATTACTCACATCCAGTAGAATATCTCTAAGCAGTCCTTCCCTTAGACAAAACAGCACGCTTGACTAGAATTAAGAGGTTCTCACTGCCCTTCAGTGAGGGCAAAATCTCACTAAGAGCTCCTGCCTGAGTTCCTATCTGGCTCCACTAATTTACCGCTCTGTGCCTCAATTTCCTGATGTGTATTTTATTGCATTATTGAAAAATAATGAGCTAATGCCTCCACAATCTGAAGCATGCCAGAAAAAAATTTAAAAAAAATTCCAATTACTCAAGTTACTTTCTTGTGAGTGCTCAGTTCTCCAGGAAGTAAAAGCAGGCAACTGACTTGCCACCCTCAGACCTTGTAGGTCGCTGCTGCAAGACCTACATTCTTGCCCAAATGGGCCATCTGAACCTGTCTGATCTGCTTCAGGACCAGGTGGATGGCAGCTGTTTCTATGACAATCCCCAGACGGTTCCTACCAGGAGGGACCCACAGGCCTCTCCTCACATCTCCTCTCAGGAAAACTGGTGTCTAGTCTGAGGATGGACATCCCTCTCTCTTCTTGTTTCTCCCAAACATTTTCTCTTCACTGGGCATCTCTACATGCTAATCACATTTCTCCCCTGAGGCCATCAGCACAGCTGACTAGCTACTTGGAAAAGAAGGCGAAGAGTGGAGAGAGAAGCATCAGAAGCTCAGAGAACAAAAGAGAAAAGCTAAAAGAACAAAAGATCTCAGTAAGATAAAGTCTCCAGAAGATAGTTGACACTGCTGTTGCTGTTATATTATTATTATTGAGGGGTGAGCTGGAGAAGTAGAGCCCTGGTTTCTGGGTTTCTGATAGGAATTAGATGAGGCCTTACTATCAGGCTGGTCACAGGGGGCCGCCTTCCTCTCCCTGCTGTTCATGGAGCGCCAGCCAATTTTCAACCCATGTGACCACAATTCCATCCAAGACCATTTGAATTAATTTTGTGCATGGAAATTTGGTGGGCAACGGTGCCAAATGTTTAACTGAAATCAAGATGCAAACTTCCCTTCATCTACTCATTTTGTAAATCCTGTCAAAAATAAAATAAAAGCCATTAAGCTTGTCTGGCAACATTTGTCCTTTATGCACCAAGCTATTCATTGTTCCTGATTCCCCTCGCCTCTGTTTGCCTGGCCCCTCCAATATTTGCTCTGTTATATTTATGGTCCCTGGGCAGCCCCAGCATACTGTCAGTTCTACTGATTTTGCCAAGTCGAAGATCCATTTTAGGGACTTATTTTATTTAAAGAGCACCCCATTAATGGGTTTAATGGCCTTTCAATCACTTAGTATGCATTGTCAATGAGAGAGAATCGATTTTCTGAGAATTCCTGTTCTGGGAGGAAAATAAACAGCCCTTCCATCCCATTGCAATTTGGCCAATGAACAGATGATGCGGAACTGGCGTCCCGGGTTCACTAGCGAGCAGGGCTTCAAGGGAGTGGCTGGGCCAGCACCACACTCAGCAGCACCTGCTACTTCCTTTCTGTGTGCCCTTTCTCTTTTGGGATTGTAACCCCCTGGGCTGTGGAGACACCTTGCATATGAATCTTAGGTTAGGTGGACTGTTGCCCTCACAAAAGACCTACTCCCAGGCTCAGGCAACTCTCTTCAGGGGAAGAATCAAAACCAGCCCCTTGGGACCTTGGTGGATCATCTCAGTCCACAGTAACGGATGGGAACGGAATAAAAGCCCTCCACGTACCGACTTTTTAGAGTGGTATTGCACCTCCACTGTCCTAAGTTCTAGACCCTTAAAGCAATGGCCAAGCACATAGACTCTCAAAGGAGTAACTTCTAATTAGCTAGACCCTCACTGGAGTCCCTCTCATTCTATAAATATCTATTGACAACGTCTTCTGTGTAAGACATGTGTATGAGCTTGGCGCCACGGGAGATACATGCAGGGACATAAAGAGAGTAAGAAGCAACCGCAATAGAACAAATCAATGGTTTCTAGAAGGCAGGAGGCAAGGGGCTGGCTAAACTGGGCTAAACGGGTAATTGCATGGTGAAGGGTGGAGCTGGACCGTAGTGGTGAGCCTAATATAGCATGTACTGATGCTGATTTGTACTGATGCAGATCGGAGACCCAAATAATGTTATAATCCAATGTTACATCAACAAAAATAATTGAAAGCAGGGCTAGCCCTCACCCAGGGCTTTTCTCTTCCGAGTTAGAATCTCCTTCAGCGGCTTTCCTACATTCTCTCCTCCTTCTCCGCCCGCTCTTCTCTCTCCCTCCCTCCCCTCTGCCCTCCCCTTCTTGATCTCTTCAGTCCTTCCCCAGGAATCTTGCATTAGATCCCCACAATCTACCTGCACTAGTCTACACAATCCTCACCACAACTTTGCAAACATACTATTGTATCATTATCATGCCCATTTCACGGAGAAGGAAACCAGTTTTAAGGAGTCGTTAGCGGTGGAGGCCAAGCCATCTGATTTGACCACTTTCTTAATAAACCCTATGTTGACTTTCTCTTCTGTTCTTTTGCAGACTTTGCTCTCCAGGTAGTTCTAACAGGCAGGTGCCTACTGTGCTAAGAGACACGGAACAGCTTACTGATAGCTGGCCAGTTAGCAGAAAAATAATAATAATAGCTATCACCTGTGTAAGGTCCATCTTGTACCAAACACCTCAATCTATCTTTTTTCACTAAATCCTCACTATTATTACCTCAAGAGATGGAGAAACGGACACCATGAGGTTAAGGGACTTGCCCAAGACGCCGTCATTATGAAGTAATAACAATAATGAAATTGTTTTCATTGATTGAAGTCTTATTATATGATAAGCACTGGACTAAGGTTTTAATATCTAAATATTTTTGAATCCTAACAAAGTATGTATGATTATTTGTAGTTTACAGATGAGGAAATTGAGCCTCGGAGATTTAAGGTTATTGGCCCAAGATTGCCCAGCCCAGAGTGGCAGAGCCAACATTTGACCCAGATGGCCTGGGGCTATGTATGTAATAACAACACGGTCACCCTCCCCCTGAAGCCCACATTCTTCGTGTTGCACCAAGGACCAAAGCCACCTCTGGAAACTGGCCCATAAGTTTTCCCAAAACAGTAGTAGAAGACAAACTGGAGAGACGTCAGGTTTTGCAGCAGCGCTGTCTCTTAACAAGATCCTACCCTGCCCTGGAATCTCATTTGCATTTGTCCTTCTGCAGTAGTTTCCAATTCCCAGGCAGAACCCAATTTAACTGTAAAATTCGCCTTAACTAGGCAGCTGTCTGCTGCAGTCAGGCACCGGGCTCAGGTGCGACTCCCAGTAGGCTCTCTCGAATCAGCGTGCCAGCCTCTGTAAGCGATATAAAGTCACCTCCGAGAAATTAGATGCCACTTGGAAGAGGCACACGCTGCCATGCCCGCCTGTTGTCAGCTACAGCAGCTCTGGGGGTGCCAATCATGACTCAATTACTCCAGGACTTCTCTCCTGAAGGCTTCCCTGCCGTGTTGGGGAACTGTGCAGGGAAGGCGACCCAGCGTCCAGCGCCTGACATGGTTCTGTGGAAGGGAGGGGCTGTTTCTTTCTTTGGTCTCCCTTCACCAAAATGTCAATGAGCCATCAAAATGAGGCTTCCCAACATCCAAAAGGCAGGAGAAAGCCCCTCAGCAAGTGTTATCTGAGCCTGGACTGTACTCAGGATGTTATGCTGGGGAGTGCGAAGGTGAATCAAAAACACCATCTCAGCCGGACACAACCCTGCAATTTAGACAGTATGCAGAGTGCGAAGGAGAATAAGAGAACATGTCTGCAGAAAGGTAATAACCAATGAAGTTCAAAGACATCTGCAGAGAGGCTTCCGCTGAAATGGAGAGTGCTGATGAGATTACTGGGAGAAAGACTACAGATCATCCTCAACCCATGATGGAGTTCTGTCACAATAAACCATCGCAAATTTAAAATCTCTTAAGTGGAAAATGCATTTAATACTAACCTGCCAAACATCAAAGCTTAGCCTCGTCTACTTAAACGTGCTCAGAACACCCACATTATATAGTTGGTCAAAATTTTCTGCACAAAGGCCATTTTATCATAAAGCATCATAAAAGAGGCACATTCCACTGGCCCAGGAAAGATCAAAATTCAAAGCACAACAGTGTCTACTGAATGCATGTCACTTTCGCACCATCATGACATTGAAAATTCATAAATAGAAGCATCACGACTCCAGGACAATGTGTATAGAGACAATGTGTATGAGAAAATGCCCCCAGGGGGATTTGTGCAGATGCCCAAATCTCTGGGGCCAGGAAGTGGTGAAGATGAACCAGAGAAGGAGCAAGAGGGAGAGGTAACAGCTTAGGGTTCCAGGAAGCAGCAGAGGCTATCAGGCAGGCCACGTCCTCAGGAGGCAGGGGTGATGACACATAGAGGCCCGGGACCTGGTGATGAGGACGTTGACTACACTTAGAAAACAGTATCAGCCAAGGGTGCCCAAAAGTTCCCCAAGGAAACAAGTGGGTGGTGAGGAAAGCAACTGAAGAGTGCACACCACGCTGTAGAAACGTTTACTGATGAAAGGGAAGAGGTGGAAGTCAGCAAGGTAAGGGGGCAGCTGGCCGAGAGGTGTGCTGAGGGGCAGAGAGATTCAGGTGTGCTTGCAGCTCCCAGGCAGGGGAGACCATGCTCCTGACGGAGCTAGCTTCTCAGGCAGGCAGAGGGGCCAAGGGCCAGGGAGACAAATTCACACCAGGGAGGCGGGGCCACTGGGGCCAGGAAAGAGGCGACAAGATGGTTTGGTCATTTTGAGATGGAGCAGGGGATGTTGAAGGAACTTACAATTGGCATCCTTGATCTTGCCATAATATCACAAATGACCCCTGGGGCCTCCCCTGGTGGCGCAGGCGGTTGAGCGCAGCACTGTGGAGCTGTCTGCAGTCTCTGCAGCGCCAGTTCGATCCCCGCCGGCCGGCGGGATGCCCACATGGCACGGCAGACCTCTCCTGTCTCACCCGCTGCTCCCCTCAGCAGTGTATTTCACCAGTCTGTCTGTTCTGCTCCCTGCTCTGCTCTGGTGAATCCTCTCACCCTCCCACGCATCTGGCCTGTGCCCCAGTTCTTATATGCATGAATGGATAAGTCTTGCAAAGGAAAAAAAAAGAAATGACCCCCAAGTGGGACTGTCCTGTCCTAAAACAGTCATCCTCTGAAGGAAATGCTGGAGGAGGGGGAGGGTCACTGCGTTCACTTTTCATCAAGCAAATTTTCATTTCATTCTCTCTCATGGTTTTTTGTTTTTTTTTTTAAATTACATTTATAATTATAGTTCTTCAAACTTCCCTGTCTTTACTTCTTGGAAGAACCTTATAACCTTTATTTCAAGGACTTGCTTCCACTTATTACCATCAACTCTAGAGTCCACAGGGGCTAATTATCCAGCCTAGAGATTATCTGGGTCTTTCTCCATCTCCCCACTCACGCTCCCTGCATCTTAGTCATTTCACTGCTCATCAATCCTTCTACTAGATGTGGACAGGGGAAACACAAAAAGCTAAAACTACCATCAGCTCATTTTATTACTTATTTTTGGGATCTAGCCAAATATTTTAAGCTATTAATTCAAATGAGGTTGGGGCTTTCCAAAGTTCAGTTATTTCACGTTCCCCCAATGGAATGACCATCACAATTAGTCCCAAAGTCAGAGAGATGACAATGTCTGCATGAGGGGGAAGACACTCAGTGAAGGTCCTCCTGCCAGAACGCTGGGTAAACGCCTCTTGTGTCATGGTTTTGACTGTGTCTTTGCCCTTCACTCTGAGTCTTGCTTTCTCACAGGGGCTGTCTACTTGAAATTCTACATTTTGCATTCTCAGATGGCATGCACTGAGAGTTAGTGTTGCTAGTACTAACAAATCGGTGCCTCTGTGGCCCCTGAAATGTGACGCTTGGAGTTCACTGGCAGTGTGATCAGGGGGCTCCAGTGCCCTGTGCTCCCCCTGTCTCACTGACAGCTGGTCCCAGGGCCTAATCAGATGGGGCCTCGTTTCTGTTTACCTCTCATTACACTTTGAGAGGCATGTGTATTTAAAAGGCTCTAATACACTGAGATATTGTGTTAGTTTTCCTACGCGTTACCAATCAAGAAAAATGGGCTAAGGATCTTTCTTATTATTGTGAATCTACAATCCACCCCATTGTGAATCTTCAATTATCTCAAAAAGTTTAATTAAAAAGTCTCTGAGAACTTCTCACCGACAGAACAGCAAGACCTAAACAAACCTAATGAGTATCATACATTCAACACATCCATTAAAGTAACTAAAATTTAAAAGGCTGGCAATGTCAAATGTTGGTAAAGCTGTGAAGGATAGGAAACTTTCATTTACTGCAGGTGGGACACACAACCACTTTGGAAAGCAATTTGATGATTTCTTATAAAGTTATGTGTACACTTATTGTATGACTTAGCAATCCTACCCCCAATTATTTACCAAGAGAATTGAAAACATATGTCCACAGTAAAGATCTGTATACCAATGAGGAAGGTACTTTATTCATAATTGCCCCAAACTAGAAATAACCTAAAGGCCAACCAACCAGCGAATGAATAAACAAATTCTGATCTATTCATACAATGGAATACTACTCAGCAATAAAAGATTAAAACTGGGGCCTCCCTGGTGGCGTAAGTGGTTAAGCACCGCACTGTGACACAATCCGCAGCCTCTGCAGCACGAGTTCAAACCCCGGCCGGCCAGGGAGAAACCCACATGGGGCAGCAGACCTCTCCTGTCTCGCCCGCTGCTCCCCTCAGCAGTGTATTTCAGTCAGTCTGCCTGTTCTGTTCCCCACTCTGTCTCTGGTGGATCCTCTCACCCCCCCGCATCTCTGGCCTGTGCCCCAGCTCTTGTATGCATAAATAAACAAATCTTAAAATAAATAAGTAAAACCACATACAACATGAACAGATTTCAAAAAACATTATACCAAATGATAGAATTTAGACCCAAGAATACATCCTGTGTGTTGCCATTTACTGAAATTCTACAGTAGGCAAAGCCATCTACACTGACAGAAGGCGGGCCTGTGGTTGCCTGGAGACATGCAGGAGCAGGTGTGGGGATTTACTGCCAAAGGCACAGTAGAACTTTTTAGGGGGATAGAAATGTCTTCAATGTCTCCATTATGGTGATGGTGATGGTTTCCCAGGTGTATACTGTGTGTATCTTATTTTACATACAGTATATCTAAATAAAATTGATGGATGGGGGGTTGAAGAAGGCTCCAAGAATTAACTAGAGCAGAAAAACAAAATAAAATCTAACAATGATTTCTTATACTCAAAAGCTAAATTTCCTGACCTGAAATTTATCTTTAACAATGAACAGATACCCAGAGTCTACAGACCCTAGTTTAGGTCAGCCAGCAAAGGAAATTCTTTCAAACTGAGGATCCATCAACCCAGTGACTTTGCAAGATTCGACTCTAAGCTGTGAAGATGTAACTCTCTTATGTTCCCACATTTCTCCCCTCTCTATAGGTGCTGCTCCTTAGTCCAAGACAGAAGGAACTAAACTACCCCAGTTGAGAAACCAACACTGAGAGGTTGGGGGTGTGGAGGGAAGACTTTCCAGACCAACATGCCAGTGATTCAGCATCAAAACTGATTTGCTACTGTGGTCCCACACAAATCTTTAGGTGCATCTGGTAATTATGCAAACAAACAAGTCCTCCTCTTTCTCCCCAGCCCCAGCAAACACAGAGTGCTATGCCTATGCCCCCATCTCAGTTGCCTGAGAGTGGAGTCCTGGTTTGTTCTTGTAAGTTGTTCTATAACCCGAGTTGCCATGCTATTGAATGCCAGGCCACCCTAGATCCTGGCTCATCTGCCTTTTGCTTGCAACCAGATCCCAGAATGCTTCACTCTTCCCATTTCTGGGAACACTCCTGGGCCATCTCCCTGCAGGTTACTCCTTGCCGACCTGTGTCCCATAGCCCTGGCAGATCACCTGCCCATCCTGAGTGTCCTTGCCACCATCTCCCAAGACCTTCCCAGATTTATGAATCCCAGATCCCTCCCCAGGGATGCCCATGCACTACCAAGTATATTCTGCTTCTTAAAGGCATTTCTTCAAGTTATTATTCACGAGAAGACATCCTGGTGAGTCAATTGTAAGTTCTTAGTGGACAAATTCTGAGTCACTGTAAAATCATTCTCTTTAGGTTGCATCCAGAACCGTAGAACTTTATAGAGTCAGAAGGTTTTCAGAGCCCCTGTGCGCCAAGCCCTTGGCCACAGCAGGAATTCCTGAGAAGTGGACATGGGCATCCTGCATCTCCAGTAGGGGCACGCACTACTTTTCAGGACAATCCATACCATTACCAGGTGGACATAATGCTAACATCTCCTTTATATGAACTTCAGATTTATCTTTTTGGAAATTCACCTATTACTTCAGTTTCTATTATTTTCTGAAGATCATAGAAGTCTGTCTTCTATAAATTGCAGCAGTTATTGTTCAAAGACAGCAACCACAGACTCCTCTCTCCCCTGCTTCTCACATTACTTCTCCAGGCTCAGGAAAATGTTAATTTGATTCAATTCAGTTCCTACTGAGTTCTAGTTAACATCCTGAGTGCTTGAGATGCAAAGATGAATAATTTATGATCCCTGCCTTCAAATAGTTTTCAGACTGGAGGGGAAGTTAGAGAATATAGGGTGGACATGCAGAGGAGAGGGCAACACTGGGTGAGGAGACAGAGAGTAAGAAACTATTCCAGGCATTGGAAACAGTATGTGCAAAGGCCCAGTGGCATTGCTAGAAAGAGGGAAGGAGCAGGGAGGGGGGGGGAATGGAAGTATAATAAGAGATAATGCTGGAGAAACCAGCCAAAACCAGATCATAAAGGATATTGTAGATCATACTGAAGAGTTGTAAGCAGGGAAATAACATTCAGTTACAAACAATTTCCCTGACTGCTATGTACAGAACCGATTTGAAAGGGAAAAAAATTGGAGACAGGGAATCCATGAGGAAGCTATCAAGAGAACAAGGGGAGAGACGCCCATGCTCTTCCCTAAGGTAATAGCAGTGGGAATGGCAAGAAGTGGACTCATTGAAAAGGTACCAAAATATTGACTCAACAAGACTTGGATGTGGGTGTACAAGAAAGAACTTCAGCTCCATTTTCCTGGCTTGACTGGACATTGACATCATGACAAAGAAGACAGACAACAGACAAGAAACCCCAGGTGTGAAACAAGGAGCTGTTGCGGACAGCCTTGCACATGTTGTACCTGAGTATTTACGGGACACCAGGCAATGATGCTGAGGCAGGATGACCGGAACCCAGAAGAGAGACCCCGGATGGAGATAAGGGTGTCCAAGTCACAGGCCCACAGGAGGTGACCAAGGACATGGGTGTGGACAAAGTCAGGCAGCAGATGTGTATGGCATGACAAGGGAATGGGGAACAGCATTTTGGGGAGAGTATAGAATAGGGAAAACAGAGAGGGCCAGGAGGCATGAGAAAAAGCAGGATGCAATAATTTCAAAATAAGATTTCTAAACACTTGGCCATCCATCTTTTGTTGTTACTGGTTTGTTTTGTCACAGCCTATCAATCAATAAATAGTTATCAGGCCTGATTGTACTGAGGTTTTATAAGCTGGGGCATAAAACCACCACCACATGCACAATGGGTAGAAAGCTCAGCGATCAGTGCATAGGCAGATGTGGATGACCCTGTTCTGACTGTCAAAATGAAAACCTGCTGCTCCCTCTCATACCTCCCTGCCTTTGCATGTGGTGCTCCCTGCACCTGGGATTCCCTCTCTCTTTTGCTGGTTATCAATGTACTGCCTCCCAGTTCCAAATTCACCCTTCTTGGCTTCTCTGTAAAATTGTATCTGGGCCCTTTAATTGTTTTTTTCTTTGCCAGCTGGCAAGATACAAAGCTTTGTCAGTAGAGGGTTCTGGAAAGACACTGCAGTAGGAAGAGGGGTCTGCACCCTGGTTCCCACGTGCTTGCTCGGCAGGCTTCCTTAGTGCCCAGCTTTGGCAGCACAGAGCAGCTTGGAGCTTCCCTTGGCATCCCTCCACTGCCCTGGCAGTTCCGTAGCAGAGTGCCTCCCTTGAGACACTTTACCATGAACTGCTTTCCCCTGACATCCTGGGGAGGCAGTGGGGTTTCTGGAACATTCCAGATGGCAGATTTTCCACAAGTTCTACTGGCACAGCACTGAAGCATCTTCTCTGCCAATCAGGAAGCTGAGCTATGAACCTCCACAAGACATGGATTTCAGTGGGGACACAGTGATTGCTGCTATTCTTCTGTGTTCTCTTTCTTTCTTACTAGTCAATACCTTGCTATTCCAGTCCCTGTTATAGTAAATAATTCTTTACATTAAGCTTTTCTTGTTCAAACTGCAGTGTAGTTCTGTTCTCCTGGTTGGACCCATATTGACCATCTCCCTTGTCTACCCGGTACAGTCACTGTCAACACAAAGGGGCATGTGACCTACCTTCCTCACAGGCGAAGGGAAAGATTTCTCTAAACTTTCTCCAAGAAAAGGCCTGAGGGAGCATGGAGAGAACATGGCCCCTTGTTCAGCTAGAAAATCTTTGAAGTTAAAAAAAAAAATGGAACAACTAATAAAGTTGGTGAATTATTTACTAAAACACCTGCATGATCTGGTTTTTGGGGAATGTCTTAAATTGGAGATTTCAAAATCCCAGGTGCACCACTTATCAGCTGTGTGATCCTGGACAAATTACTTATTTTCTCTGAGTTTTGATTTTCTCATTGCATAATGGGGCTCATGGCAATAAAGTAGTTGTTGAGCGTGTGAAAAGGTGGGGGGTACACAGTTTCTGAGGTCTTCACCCATATGCTCATAATCGTAAGATACAGCTCAGTCTCAGATTGCAGCAACAAGGTTATTAACAAATAGGAGACTAGGGGAAAGGAAAGAGTGCCTATGGCCACACATGGCCAGCTGTCCTCCCCTAATAGTGTCTAGTAGTCCAAGCCAAAAGCTTCTTAGCAAAATAGTGTCCCTCCAATGAGAGCCTGGAGCTGGTGGCACCCAGTAAGCTGGGCCACTGGACAGTCACAGATGGCGCTGCCAAGGCCACACTATAGCTGCATCTCTCACGAAGCTGCGTCTGTCTCTTCCTGAAGCTTCCTTCAAGCTGAGTTAAATCTCATCCAACACAAGCCTTCCAAAGCAGTCTCTCTAGAACCTACCAGAGCCTTCCCAAGTGTGCCAAGCCTCTCTTTCAAGTTGGTTCCAAGCCTTCCCAGGCTGCTCCTCTCCCAGGCAGCTCTTGTCCAAACATCTCTCTCCCAGGCAGCTTTCTTTGCCTATCAACCATCTCTAGACTCTCCGAAGTGTCTGCTTTTATCCCTCTTTCTAACCGGATTGGTCCATTTTCCAAACCAGCTGTTTCCAAGACTTAATTGGTGCTGGTAAAAGCTTGAACCTAATTGGTGTCAGTGGGAACTTGGACCTGTTTGATCAGTTTTCTAAACCAAAACCCCAGTAGTACATCCAACCTTCCCTGCACCAACTGGTGCAAGAGCTGGGCAGGTAAGCTCTGCTGTATCTGAATGGCACCCATACATCTCCAAAACCTCTGAAGGTTTTTTTCTCTCTTTTTTCCTAAATCCAAACACGGCTGTATTGAGATCAGCCATCAAACCATCAAACCCAGCTACCATGGCATAGTCCAGGCTGACGCAGCTCTGCAGAGGGGTGCTGTTACATTGTGATATTTGTATAAACATACATACAACAATTAGAACAACATATCAGAAGTTCCAGAGCCTCCCTGGTGGCCCAAGGGGTTAAGATACAGCCTATGAAGCTATCTTCAGCCACTGAAGCACGAGCGCAGCAGACCTCTCCTGTCTTGCCCACTGCTCCCCTCAGCAGTGTATTTCAGTCAGTCTGCCTGTTCTGCTCCCCACTCTGTCTTGGTGATCCTCTCACCACCACCCCCCCCCACACACACACACCTCTGGCCTGTACCCCAGTTCTTGTATGTTAAAAAAAAATCGGAATTCTCAGATTACTGTTAGCAGTTTCCACCAGCTAACACAGTAAGGGTTTCTTGAATGTGGTTGAAGTATATCTTTCCAAAAAGATGGCACAGTCCTCAAAGCTTTTTGCAGCACCCCACAGTGCCAAGCATATAGTACGTATTCAATAAGTTCTTGTTGAATAGGCAAATAAAATAATTAACTGATGAAATGTTATTGGATCTATGTGACTCCAAAACTTTCTTGCCACCAATAAACCAGTTGAGTGTGGATCCTATGTCATGTCTCCATAAACCTCTCTGAAGGCAAGGAAAGGAACCAGGTACCAGGAGTCATTCATCAGAACTGTCAACATGTATTTATATTCAAGAATGTTTATTATAGATAAACAAGAAAAAATGAAAGCACACCAAATGCTTAACCACAAGGGAAGGGTTGAATACATTATGATGTAAACATTTGATATTTATGTTTTCAATGCACAGTTATTAACATGAAAAAATGCCCTAATTGTAATAAGTGACAAAGCAGCAGATAAAATTGTATCAACCACATAAACCCAATTTTTTAAATGTGTTTGCTTTAAGGTAGAAATAAGAAGAGACATATAAGAAATATACCAAGGTCATTCTCAGTAGCTATTGCTAAAAATAGAAAAAACAGACCCAAAATGGAGTTATCCATGCTGTACCCCCACCACCCCCCCCCCTAGACTTAATACCTAATCTCATTGCAGTTTCAACCTCTCTGAAAAGTATAATCCAGACCAATCAGTCTGGAGATTCCTAATGGGTACCCGAGAGGTTACCTGTATGACAAAATTCCCCAGCCTTCCCCGAGGGAAGGTGGCTTTACCTGAAATAATTTTTTTTCTTTTGCTAATAACCTTGTCCGGCCCCCTTCATGTCTATAAATACCCTCCACCCTGTGTAAAACCTTGCAACACCTACACAGAATGCTCCCCAACTCATGAATCATTAAATAAAGTGAATTGGACCTCTAAATGGACCTCTAATTTAACTCTATATCTGATTGGTGGGATTTAGGGTGATTTTCTTCTTCTTGATATATTTCTGTATTTGCTAAAAATAATAAAAAGATGAAATAGATCTCGACTATCAGCCTCACATTGATCATATTGTTGTGAAATTGTGTTTTCCCCGAATGCATATAAACTCACTGAACAAACTGCCTGGTGGATCGGCCACTTCCTGCACCTGCACACCACCCAGGCTGACACTCACCATCACCCATCCCCACCCGACTCCCAGGCCCCCAAAATGTTCCAAATGATACACGATGGCATAATCAATGCTTTGAAACATAACTGCAGCATCCAGCTATTGGGAAGCACCAATGATTACGTTAATTTTTCATACTCCTTTCAGATAACTGGCGTTGGGTAAATACAATCAACTTCCATAGACATATTTCCAGCTATTAAAAACCAAACAATTTGTGTTATCTCCTACCCTTGAGGTGCCTGATACAAGGAAAGCATGATTGAGTACCTCACTGATAAGGATGAACAAATATGTCTTTTGAAATAGGTTATAAAGAAAGCCCAGGCTGGCGATGTACGATATATGTTCAAATCTAGCAAAATTTGAATAAAAGGTGAGTCTCAATGTAGTGAAGTGTGTATTTCAGAATATTTGTTTAATAAAAACCATTTTATTACTCTCAAATCCAAATGGTTTTAAATTGAGGTCGCATGCATGGAACTGACTCTTGCTTTTAGGAATAGGTAAGAATTATTTATAATGGCTCTTTCAGTCAAGTATGACTTAGTCCTTCTGATGTGTTTAAAAACAACATATTCAAAATAATAAAAAAAAAAAAACGCCACTTGAGTAGGGCAATTTTAGCAATCTAATATTTTTTCTTAATTTGCTTATATCCACCTCTCTGCAAGGTAATCTCAAGCCAAAGCCTATCTAAAGCATCATAAATTTCAAACAGCTGAGCTAAATCAATAAGGTTTTATGGTACATCTTTTTTTTTTAAAGGTAAAAAAAAAGAAGCATAGCTTAACTAAATGTAGCTGGAGAGAGGCACAGAAAGTTATTTCTGTCTCAGCTTCTTTGTTATGGATGGAGGAACTGAGCAGAAGTTCCATTTTCATTCAAGAGGACAATCTCACAATAGCAGGCACATCGTGGGATGTAATCAGCACAAGTAAGAAGAAACAGGCGAGCAGTTTAGCGGCTCCTGAAACATGTCAGGGGAGGGAACTGCTAATACAAAGGAACATTTGAGTGGGAAGGGAAATGTGTTACTGCTGTTGGTATACCATTAATTTGGTGGAAATTATATCTTTATATCACATTTATTAAATGCCCCTCTACCTTCTGTGCTTTATTCTTCTCCACAGCACATCTCACTAACATGTTATATATTTTACTTTTTTATTTTTTTGCACTATCTCCCCCAATTATCATGTAAGTTTCTTGAAGGAATGCATTTTTGTTTGGGGTCTGTTTTTCATTCTTTGGCTTTGTGGCACCCACTTAAAATGTGCTAGTACATGGAGGCACCCCCAAAATATTTGTTGAATGTATCTGAGATATCTGTGATGAAGTAGAAAGAGCACTGGATTCAGAGTCCAGAGTAAGCAGCACTATTTGACTCAAAAGTGGACACTCGGCCATTTGTGGGGTAGACAGATAGGTGCTCGATGGGCAGACAATGGAGGTATGTTATCTGTAAAATGGGGACAATAATTCATTGTGAAAATGGTTGTGACTTTTCTATTATTCAGTATCTTTTTTGGTTGCTGATGTAGAGGGAGCAGGAACAGGGCATTAAGAATCCCAGGTGCACTGCATCCCGGGCCTCCCCGGTGGCGCAGCGGTTGAGCATTGGGTTGCGAGGCTGTCCGCAGCCTTTGCAGTGCCGGTTCTGTCCCCGGCTGCTCCCCGGCCACCGGAGGAGGGTCCCACATGGCACGCAGACCTCCCCTGCCGCCCACTGCTCCCCTCAGCAGTGTACTTCGGTCCTTCTGCCTGCTCTGTTCCCTGCTCTGGCTCTGGTGAATTCTCTCACCCTCCCGCGCTTCTGACTGTACCCAGTGCTTGTATAAATAAATAAATCTTTAAAAAAAAAAAAAAAAGAATCGCAGGTGCACTGCATCCCTATGTTCATAGCAGCACTATTTACAATAGCTAAGCTATGGAAACAACCCAAATGCCCAAAAATAGATGACTGGATCAAGAAGATGTGGTACATGTACACAACGGAATATTACTCAGCAATCAAAAAAGATAAACACATACAGTTTGCAGCAAGATGGATGGAGCTGGAAGGGATCATGCTCAGCTAAATAAGTCAGAAAGAAAAAGAAAAATACTGGATGGTCTCACTCATAGCAGGAATTTAGAAAACATAAATAAGGGACCACGAAAAAGACTAATTAATACAAAGTAAAAATTAAAATCAACAAGCAACTATAAATCAGAAAACCAGAGACACACTGGTGGGGGGGGAGAGGGAAGGGGAGAGGAAGTACTAGGGTCAAAACAAGGGGGGGGGTTGCAATTGTATGGGGAATATAACCAAAATGATAATGCATACATTCATTGTGCAAAAATGAAAAATGATGTAAGAATTATATAAAATAAAATATTAAAAAAAAAAAGAATCCCAGGTACAGGGCCTCCCTGGTGGAGCAAGGGTTTAAGCGCTGCACTATGAAGCAATCCACACCCTCTGCAACATGAGTTCGGTCCCCGGCTGGCCAGGGAGAAACCCACATGGCAGACCTCTCCTGTCTCACCCGCTGCTTCCCTCAGCAGTGTATTTCGGTCAGTCTGCCTGTTCTGTTCCTCACTCTGCCTCTGGTGGATCCTCTCACCCCCCGCATCTCTGGCCTGTGCCCCAGTTCTTGTATGCAGAAATAAATAAATCTTTAAAAAAAAAAAAAAAGAATCCCAGGTGCATAAGCAAGAAAAAAAATCATTTACTCTCCCATGGAAATGAGAGGAGACAGGAATTTAGGTGAAATGTGTGTTTTTATTTTGTCTTGTCTTGCTGCCAAAGGAAGACAGTGTTTGAGCAGAGAGGCAGGTGAGAGGCAGCCAAGTGGAGCAGGTGAGCTGCCACAGCTTCCAATGAGACATGAGTGAAAAGCAGCCTTCAGCCCACTGTGGCGGCCTCCCTGAACTGAGACGCACCCAACTGTCAGGCAAGGTGATGGAAGTCCTTGGCAGACCCTCTGGATCTCAGTTCTGGTCATTAAGTCTCAAGGGCTGTCCAATCTCAGCGTTCCTGTTCTTACATTTGTGCTTCTCTGCTGCAAGAGGGAAGCTGTCACTGCCCCGGCTCCCTGCACAGCACTGGGACTGGTGGTGCGTGTGGCTTGTTCAGAAAGGACCAAGGGATTCTGAGTGCGCCACCAGCTGCTTTAGAGTGCGGAGCAGGGAAGGACACCTCTAAGCTGACCCACTCTGTGTCCAGATAGCTCAGATCGCAGAGACTCTTGGAATCATTTCTGCCACTGGAAACCAGAGCTGAGGGGCAGTGATTAGCTAGGGTTGGAGGAGAGGACTCAGCTCCTGGACCTTTTTGGTTGGTCACCAAACCCAGAGATGGTGTCCTGGAAACCAGATGAGGGTGGAAGAACACAAGAGAACGATAGCCCAGCAATGGGAGGCGAACTGTCCCATCCCCCAATAGTAGCAGGAAGGTTTTGGAAGATGTTCCATAGCCCAAGGACACAGGTCCTCCCAAAGAAATCTAAACTCTGCATTAGCCAACTGGGGTAACCTGGCTGAGAAAGAAGTTTTCTTCCTGCTGTTGTTGTCCTGGGTTGGGGATCTCAAAGTGTCCCAAGAGCTATGATGTGCTTAAGAAAATTACCTTGTCTCACAACTTCAGCCCCTCCTACAGTTAGTGGCTCAAGAAAATATTCCCTTTCTACCAATAAAGAGGCCTCCAGGCTGTGTGAGCCCCAGCCATCGTTATGTTGAATGAGAATTGCTCTAGATCTCCCTTGCTGCAGATCCTGTGCGAGGTAAGAGGTAGGCAATCTCTGGAATCAAGTCCCAGCATCAGAAGCGGTCAGGAAACCCCAGACATGCATTTTTCCCAGAACTCTGCAAACACAAGCTCTCCTGTGATTGGAGGTGACGTTCCTGCCTCTGTCCATAGGGGTGGTAAGGAGGCACAGATGTCCCCACACAGAAAGGAGCCTACAGCGGCATGAAGGGAGTTGGTTTTCCACCTGTGATTGACATGCTAGCTATGGCTCTTAATTTCCAATGGGCAAAACAAATGACAGAGGCTGAGGCAGATCTATGGCTCAAAATATTTTCTTCACACTTTTTGTGGTTGTTGGTCCCAGGAACACTGGACTAAAGGTGCCATCTAATTTCCACATGAGTACATCTTTGAGTCTCTTTGGTGTTAAAATTTTAAATCTGGGAGCATAACTGACAATCTGGTAAATCAGCCTAGTGTGGGAGGCAAGCGAGGAGAAAGAGCAGGTAAAGTGAAAAGATCTGGAAGCCACTTACAAGTATGAATGAGTCCATCCCTAAGAAAGCCCACTGTTCTAGCTCTGTGCTGTTTCCAGTTGAATGATCCATTTCCTTCAGATTCTGCCAGTTGGGGTGCTCTTTTCTCCCTCTCTGCCTCTTGGATACCTGTTTCAGGAAAATTCATTGGGTGGAAGTAAAATTTCAAATTATGTGTCTCAGATGGAAGAGAATGTCATCAACAACACCCTATCATTTTATTTCCCAGGTTTTTACATCCAGAATGGCACACACAGCTGGGCTTAAAGCCTGGTCATCATGGCCCCGGGGGGGCGCATCTCTCAAGTGTGAATGTCCCTTTAGGATGGAGTAGACAAAAATTCCCACCTGGGATGATGCCAGCAGAGCTTCTACACGTCTCCTTGTGGAACAAGTTGCTTCTGCATAGACCTGTGACACTTTGGGTGGGAACATTCTACGTAGAGAAGATACTGCTCCTCCTAGTACTTTCCCATTGTTGGTTCTAAGACCAATAAAACAAGTTTCTGTACAGTCTTCTGGAAAACTTAGCTCATGACCCAGTCTGTGGCCTCCGTGGGTTGAATACGAGTAACCTGGAAATGAAGCATTTTCTGAACTTTGGTTTATCATTCAATCGACCAGGGCAGCCTTGCTTCCTATTAGAAGGAGGTCTGGGGAAGGTGCTAAGGAATGTGGAAAGAAACCAAAGACTCAGCCCACGAATAATCTTTTATTCCAATGAGGGAGACATAGCCAGTGAGGTACACAGGTGGCACCTGATGTCAAATAAAGGTCACAGGCCAGGAGAACTAGTCGTGCTCAGGCCTGGATAAGTTTTCTACAGGCCGGGTTGTCCAGGAAAATGCAGGGAAGGGGTGGAAATCACCCGGTGCCTTCCAGGACCACTTGGAGGAGAGAAGAAAGAAGGTTCTCAAGGAGGAGTGGGGTGAGTTTTCCCACATTCCACATGAAAACAACATTAATTTTTTGGTTCTTAATCCCCTGGATTTTCTCCTAAATCCAAGACTGAGAACTATCTGGGTCATATGCTCAATCGCTGCTCTGGTTTGGGAACTGGGCAGGGCGTCCCTGTTTTCATCTCGGTGACACCACACACCCCAAGCAGCTACACAGGCTGCTGAGTTATGTCTTTTAAGGCAACTCTCGATTTACACCATCAGCGAACCTGGCCAGCTTTGTGAAGAATTACGGTGCTATTTTCAATCCTTCACACCGAATGTCTATGATCAAAACAGCAATCTTTTTTGACCCCAGTCTTTCATGTTCCCCAATCCCACCCAGCAACAGTATCGCTTCTTTTCTGAGTGTCTTGGATTCACCTTTTCTTTTCTGTCTTCACTAGGCTCTCCAGGGCACCATCATTTTTGGGCCCCATCGCATTTAGAGACCATGATTTGTCCTACTGTTGCTCTATGTAACAACTCAGTTACTCAAAGGTTTGGAAATGTACACACCCTTTGACTCATTAACTCCATTTCTCAAAGGTATCATTGACTTCTTCCCTCTTCTATTCATTCTCTCACCTGTTCATCCAGTGTCTCAGGGGCCCTGCTAGCTGCTGGGGCCACCCACGGATAAGCAAGCTCAAGGCCCTGCATGGAGCTTAGTCTAAGAGATTGTTTATTTTCTCCTAAATTCAAAATTTTTTTGACTCTTGGACAAGACATGCCTACAGTACACTCAGAACTTACAGTTACTGTGTCATACTATAAAATAAAAGCCAGTGACTATGCCAGACACAAAATGATAGTTCTCCAAGAAGAGATTTTCAAATAGCACCACACCCCAAGAGCTTCAGGAGTATGTACTGGAGGTGGGCACAGTCAGCAGAGGGTGAAGGGACAGCTCACCTGTTCTCCACAGGACTCTTGTGTCCTCAGCAACCCCAGCCACCTGGCAGTTCTGCCTAGTCTTCTCCTTGTAAGAAATTGTCCTGGGAAGATTTATTTGAACAGAATGTTCTGTGACTAGAAAAGTTCTAAAAGCCTCTAGTTGTCTCAAGTTTCTATATTTAGTCTGGAAATCTGCCAGACTGGAGATATTTTTCCAAATTCCTTTAAATCCTCTAGCTTTTTGGTTTAATTAATGGAGCTGAATGATACCTGACACAAGACAGGTGACAATAACATGTGCATGAAAAGCAACAAACTCTCATAGACCATGCAAATGTGCTAGAGATGAAACACCCTAAAACAATTGTGTACAATATGTAAGGGCAGGGGTTCTAATTCATTTATTTTTTTAAATGATTGATTGATTGATTGATTTATACAAGAACCGGGGTACAGGCCAGATTCACAGAAGGGTGAGAGGATTCACCAGAGACAGCAGGGAACAGAACAGGCAGACTGACGAAATACACTGCTGAGGGGAGCAGCGGGCAAGACAGGGGAGGTCTGCCGCGCCATGTGGCACCCTCACCAGCCGGCAGGGATCGAACCGGTGCTACAGAGGCTGCAGACAGCTTCACAGCACTGTGCTCAACCGCCTGTGCCACCAGGCCCCACAGTAACAAAAATGGAAGCCATTTTAATAATTTGACATAAATGCTACATGGTGTCAACCATTATTTTATTCAATATTTGCTAATTTCTTACAATATGCTAAGTAATTTTTTTTCTAATACTCTTTAGCTCCTTGAACTAACAGATTTTACATCTAAATTTTCATTATTCACTTACCACCATTGTGATGCTATTTCTTTATACTATCTGCAGGCAACTTGCACTACTAAATATTTTATTTAAATAGATTCATTTATATTTAAATGAATTTATTCTAAAAGAAAAGTTTATATCACTACCCATAAATAGAAGACCAGAAACACTTGCTCAAAACAGAAGGTAGCTGCAACAATAAATTTATAATGATAAAAATAATATTTTTATGTAAAATATAAAACATAAATATGAAATATAAGAATAAATACAAACAATAATGTAAGTACAGTTAATCATGTTCCCTCCCACCTCACCCCCCAGGCCTTCAAGCCATACCCATAAATCTCCATTCTCATCTAGTACCTTCCTTGTTCTAAACTTGCTGACAATGCATGGTTGATAATTAATCACATTCATCTCCTACTTGTGCATATTAACAAAAGACTATTTTTCAAAACTCTAAGATCAGAACTTTACTGGAATTCTAGACATAATGCAAGAAAACTGTACCATTTAAATATAATCACATACATTAGGTGATCTACTAACTACCTGCTCATCAACCTGTCTCCTTGCCAGCCCACAGACCAAAAAAAGGGAAATTTGTCCAAGAATGTACAAAATGCTTTAGGATTTGAAAATACGGTCTTTTCAATCTCCCAGGGATTTTTGAAGCCATTGTCACAGGAAATTGGCTCTGGGATGAGAATGTACGGAAGAGTTTACCGGAGAGTGGACTCAGGAACCACAGCTGTGGGTGAGTGAGGGAAGCAGCTCGAGGCGCAGACTTGAGCTATGAAATAATCTAAAGAGCCTGGCAGGAGCTGAGAAGACCCTCAGAGCTAGCCCAGCTAAGAGAAGAGGGTTGGCTCTTTGTACTCTCCACATTGGCCAATCATTGGCTCAAGACACCCCTAGGGAGAGGTCCTAACCTGGGGCAAAGCAGCTCTCTTTGGCCAAAGGCAATCATTGGGCAGGGATTCAACTGTAAACCACCAGCAGGCAGATCCCACGGCAGCGAGGGAATGATACCTCTGCCCTGGTAGGTGCCACAGCATCCACCTGAGAAGTAAACTTACTAGTGCCTCACTGCCCAACCCCTCCCAGGTAGTGGCAGCATGGAGAAGCCACTGGGCCTGATTTCCAAGCAGTTCTTTCTAGGAATGAACCAGTAGGTCTGGAAACAATATGATTTTGTGTGTGAAGGGGAGGGGAGGCAGTAAGGACCAGAAAAACCCCACACAGACCCTCATATTCCCCTACACCCTTCAGCGTTCATCCCTCCTCCATAAAACAAGTGCTGGGCATTTTTGATGCCAACTGGGCTATCACTCTTAAAATATACCATTCAGTTTCAAAGTTATTTGACTGTAGTCAAGTGACAACACCTAAGAGAGCCTGGCTTTCCAGAGAGGCAAGGATATTTGAAGGCATGAACTGGGGTTTCTACAAATGGGACCAGAAATCTTAGGAGAGTCCAAGAAAAGGTCTCACAGAGATCCCTAGTGAACTTCAGTGACAGCAGCTCAGGCCACGCATCTGGAATGAGCCAGCTCTTCTCGGTATGTTCTCTCCCGGATGTTAGGGTGTGCTCCCTTCCAAAAGGAAAACACGCCTTTGGTTACAGCTGGGTGGGCCATTGATGGTCCTCCAAGAAGGAGCTGGAGCAGAGCTGCTCCGAGGGCACGAGGAGGTCCATCAGCCCCTTGTTCTGACTGCATGTCTAACTGGTTACTTTAGTGGTCCAGAAAAGCTCTCAGTAACTCCGGGATTAGAGTGACAGGGCCCGGTGTAGCTTATCAGGTAGTTACAGAGGACTTACAACATGCAGGTTCCAGCAATGCTGGGTCTCTGCACGTCTCCTCTCAGTTCCTACAGGCAGCCTCTTTTTTACTTAGAGAAATCAAAGAGTGGAGAAAGCAAGGAATTACCCACGGACTCACACACAACTTAGTAAAAGACTTAAAGCTGTGTCTGCCTGGCTTCAGCCCATTTCTGTGGAAGGTTAAGTTCTGTCGGCCCATGTCATATCAGAAACAAGTGTTGGTGAGGGTGGAGGAAAAGGACCCCCACATACTCTTGGTGGGAATATAGACTGGTCTATGGAAAACCAGTATGGAAGTTTGATCTCAAATCATTAAAAATAGATCTATCATATGACCCAGCTATTTCACTCCTAGGTATCTACACAAAGAATGCAAAAACACTAATTTAAAGGGATCTGTGCATGCCTATGTTCATTATAGCTTTATTTACAAGCCACATATGGAAACAACCTAGTGCCCAAAATCCAATGAGTAGATAAAGAAGATGTGGTGTATATACACAATGGGATACTACTCAGTTATAAAAAGGAATAAAATCTTATCATTTGTAACATGATGGACCTGGAGGGCATCACAGTAACCAAAACAAGTCAGGAGGTGAAAGACAAATACTGGATGATGTCACTCATAGGTGGAATATAAAGAAACAAAAGAAAGAAACAGACAAAACTTAAGTGAAAAACCTAGAAATCTGGCTGCAGAGTTGAGGCTACTGGAGGAGATGGGTGGAGGGGGGTGTGTCAAAGGGGAGAGGAGACACAGGACCTGTGCTAGAATACTATGGGTGCTCTGGTGGTGGGTATGATATGGTAGCGTACATCTGCAGAGGTGTGAGCCTATACCTCTAAATCATAAAGTGTTATAAACTGTTACCTCGATAAAAAATAATACAATTGCGGGCCTCCCCGGTGGCGCAGCAGTTGAGCGTTGGGTTGCGAAGCTGCCCGCGGCCTCTGCGGCGCCAGTTCGATCCCTGGCTGCTCCCCGGCCACTGGAGGAGGGTCCCACATGGCGCGCAGACCTCTCCTGCCACCCGCTGCTCCCCTCAGCAGTGTACTTCGGTCCTTCTGCCTGCTCTGCTCCCCGCTCTGGCTCTGGTGAATTCTCTCACCCTCCCGCGCTTCTGACTGTACCCAGTGCATGTATAAACAAACAAACAAACAAACAAATAAATAAATAAAGCATGCCTCTATAAAAAAAAAAAAAACTTAAAAAAAAAATACAATTGCATTAAAGCAAAAAAAAAAAAAAAAATTTCACCTATCGTCACCCTGGGGCCACCCGATAGCTGTTCTTTCACATAAAAGGGACATTCATTCAATGGTAACTTGGGTGTCCCGGGCATCCTGCTCCTCTCCACACTGGACTCAATGCCCTGAGCTCCTGCAGAAGACAGGACACTTCAACCTTCCGTCCCCTGCTGCAATGCCCTGAGCCCCACAGGAACCCATGAAACGTTGCCCACTAACTGGCTGCTGTAAAAGCAAGGCCAAAAGATAAATCAGCCAAGGAGAGAACTGGCCCATATTTTCACAAACTGGCAGTGTGTCATTCCATGTAAAATGCTCTGATATACCCTGTTTCGTTCTCTGGACCCAAACCTCCTTTATTTGCTCTGAAAATCTGGATCACCATTTGCTCCTATGATCTGATCATTTATTTAAAAAAAATTGTTTAACCCAGGGGGAAAATGCCACTGGTAATTAAGCGCAGATCTGTAATTAATTCCCACGACTGGTACCATTCCTCCTGCTCAGGTGGGGGCACAGAGCCCATGTGGGCCTGGGCACAGTGGTCAGACCTGTTTATGTACGGCCTGTCCTTCTCCATATTTCACAGATGATGGGAGACGGCTCTGCATCTCTTCATGTTAATTCTATTTGAAATACTCCCCACCAACATCTTAGGGCTCTGCCATCTAATAAGTGCAGCCAATTTATTGATAGTAAATCTAGGACAAGACAGACTCACATTGATGTGGGCCACAGGGCATTTAAATTAAACAGGAACTCTCCAGCCATCTGTGTTTTAACTTTTTTATGCCTTGATAATAAGCCCTGTTTAGAATAATTTGCTGTGGAAACTGGGACTTCGTGACTGACAGAGAAAGGCCGGGTATAAACAACCCAAGCAGGCCCCTGAATTTGCGAGAATGTCAGGCGAATTTAGACTCATCATAAAAGAATTCTCAGTGACTGTATTTCAATATGACACTTTTATGGTTTTTTATTTTCTAGTCCATTGCAGCCCCAGAGCCCTGGCATGATTTATATAGCCTGGCAGTGCATAATCTTTTGTATAAGATATACAGGCCTCCGGAGGTTTAATTTCTTCCCTCACCGCCACTGACAGCATTTGTGCTTCCCTTCTCTTCTATTTTCATTTCTAATGAGATATTGGACTTTGCTCAGTGAGAGGTGATATTTCCACATTTGCAGCCTGACAGGCTAAATCACCAGATCTCAGTGGTGAGGATACAAACCCATTTAAACTGTGTCAAAATATTCATGGAGCCCCATTGATTTGGGCAACGGTTATTAGGAAGCTATTTGGAAAGTTCAGGTTTAATTTTTGGAGCTTTCTGCTGCAAAATCACTCAGTTACATCACAGAGAAAATGGTATCAAAAGGATAAAGAAGAGTGAGGGGTGTGGTGTGTTGCATTTATTGTGTTGAGGTTATTTTTAGTGCAGAGATGATCTTTGTTAAAAACAAACCCCCCAAAAAGTCCCACAGTGGTGCAATGGTGAATGTCTGGCATGAAGCAAAGTAAATTCTTCCTATTGAATATAAATGAATAATACGTCAAGCTATTGAAATGTTTTTTTAAAAAAAGCAACAGTGAACACAAGTGACATAGGAGATTAATGCTTTGCATTGCTACACTGACTTTTACCTCTGCCTTTGATCTTAAATCTAGCTGAAACTATTGCGACAGGAGTTTAGCTTCTAAGTGGGATGGGTTCAAATAGCCCTGGTTCACTTAGTATTCAGAAGTGTCACAGAGGAAAATTCCCACGAATGGGAGAGGTAAATGTGGCTGCCTCTGTGCGGGGCTGCTGGGATAGAAATGTAGCAAATGACCAACGGAGGGAATTTGGGGGTTCTCTGTTAGAACTCAGGAGCTGCACTTGCAGAAGGGACCCTTAATAGGAGCCCAATGGGACAAAGTGTTGGGATGTCCTTGGACACAGCAAAAGATCAAAGTCCTTTGATGGGACCAAGCACATTTGACCTTTAGACAGCAAGGTCATTGGCAATAGTTGTTTGATTTATGACCTGGGACTTTATATGAAGTTTATATTTACTAGGGTTCCTGAGTTCAAAAGGACCTCATTAGTTGGTGCACACAACATATATACACCCACAGGGGGAAATCGCTTAGGCAATTTGTGAGCGATAAAATGTTTTCTGTAACACTTTACAATAAGTGGACATTAATGAATGCTAAATTACAGAGGAATTCCTATGGAACAGCATATTACATTCACATTAATACCAAATGAGTTCATTGTGAGACATGTTATTGCAACAAATATCACAGGAATTAGTGAGGAATTAGGAAATGCCACTATAATTAGACCCGCGTGGTAAGAAGTGGCCACCCATTCAGATGGCGGGCTACTCACATACCAACTCTTTCTGACCTGGCTTGAGTGAGAACTTTGGTAGCAGGAGCCTGGCAGAATCCATAGCATTTCTTCTTCTTTTTTTTTTTTTTTTAGATTTATTTATTTTTATACAAGACCTGGGATACAGGCCAGATGCGCAGGAGGGTGAGAGGATTCACCAGAGACAGAGCAGGGAACAGAACAGGCAGCCTGAAGAAATACACTGCTGAGGGGAGCAGCAGGCCAGACAGGAGAGGTCTACTTTGCCATGTGGGATTCTCGCCAGCCAGCTGGCTGGGATCAAACCCACACTGCAGAGGCTGCGGACAGCTTCAGAGTGTGGTGTTCAACTGCCTGCACCACCAAGGAGGCCCTGGAACATAGCTTTTCTATACTGACACATTGAGGATTTCTTATAACCCAAGATCCACAAAATCCCCAGAATGTTTTGTGTGAGTTTTCTAAAAAATGGGCTTGCTTGATATGGAAATGTACTAAAATACAGTGAGAAATTTAGGGAAGATATAAATGAAAAGTTCTTGGAAGAGAAGTGAAAATTGTTAAACAGTGGAACAAGCTACTCGAGGAGTCTTCCGGAGAGTCTCTCTCTAGGGGCCGTCGCAGCAAGTTGGGTTTGCAACAGGCTTCCTTGTGATCTCCTGCTCCTCCAAGTCCCAAGGACTTGACCTTGTGAAAGAAAGAAAATTCCCAGCCCGGGAGCCATTAAGTTGTCTCCAGAGCAGCAGGACCTGATAGCAAGCTCTCTTTCACCAGAGTTCCCAGCTTGCTGATGACTCATGAAACTACCACAAAGAACAAGTCCTCTGGGGCAGGCTCATAAACACCAAACTATAATCCAATTCACAGGGCCCAGATTCTGGGAGGCCTGAGAACAGAAAGCCCTGTGCTATTGCCAAAGCTTACTCCGTCATCAAGGCAGTCCAGAGGGCAGAGCCCCCAGAACTGGGCCTGTAGGGTGGGCATCCCAGCTCTGCTACCTCTGATTAATTTTCTTAAATGTAAAATGGAATGGAAATAGGACTTCACAAGGTTGCCTGTGAGTTTTAAATAAACACTGTTGTAAAGTATGCAGCATAGCCCCTGGCACCTAGGGAAGATGCCATGTGCTCTAGTCTAACTAGTGTACCTTGCCTTCTGCTCATTTCTTTGCCCCTCTCCCTCTTCACTCCAGAGGTATTTGGGTCATGCCAAGCACACTGATACTGCCGATCAAAGTAAGGTGACTTACAAACACTGTTTCATAAGCAGAGAAGATGGGTGATGAATGGAGAGCCAAGCTCAGCTACCTTCCCAAATGCAAATTGTCAGAGAGCTTCTTGCAAATGAACCTGCAATTTCATCCTAATTGCTAGTCCCAAATGATGGTGGGCCATGGAGTCCGCATTTCTTTGTTCCATTTTCCGGTCTTTCTTTTTTTTTTATTTTGTAATAAATTTTATTTTTATATTTCCCATACAATTGCAATCCCCTTATTTTGACCCCAATCCCTCCCCTCCCGCCCCCTAACCCCCATAGAGTGTCTCTGGTTCATAGTTTTTTGTTGATTTTGATTTTCACTTTCTTATAGTTATTCATTTTCCTGGTCCCTTATTTAAGTTTTCTAGATTCCTGCTATGAGTGAGACCATCCAGTATTTTTCTATTTTCTGGTCTTTCTGTATTTTACTCTTGCTGTATATTTTTCAACTACCAGCTGACACACATGTGTTGAGATATACTATTCATTTAACATATTTGAGATATACTATTCATTTAACATACTTACTGAATACAGGCTCTGTGCTAAGCAAATAGCAGGTAAAGGATTGAATCAGACATGAGCTCTTTACTCGAAAAGCACATAATCCAGTAAATAAGACTGACTTTGACTCAGTGTGATCCATACTTGGGGTTCCCAAGGAAGAATTCACTAGTTTCTATTTATAAATATGATCGAGGCAGCAATGGGAAATGTTTTACAACCATCTTGGCAAGGGGTTGGGAGGAAGTTCCCTGTAGTTATGTGCACACAGGTTTATTACAAATTTTACTGATTTGAAGGAATGCATAGCACATAAGTTACAAATAAAAATAAAATAAGCAAAACTCTGTAATTCCACATTGTCAGAAGGCTTTAGCCAATTTTTATGAACTTAAGGATCCATATCCATTCTAGGTAGCAAGTGATGAACAAGTGCAGCTCTGACATGAATAGTGGTTGATATTTTCATTTACATTAATGAGCAGGACAAAAGTGAAAAACGAAGACACATGTCAGAACTATATTCGCTCGTCATTGACATGAGTGACTTCTTTGCTGAATCAGATTATGGTTTTTGAATACTGGGAGAATATCTCCTCCAATTTTTGTGCTAGTCACAATGTAAGAGCTGTAGACATGACACACTTTTAAGTTTAATCTGCATTATTAACATTTTCTCCATCACTTTCTTAAGTCTAGATAGTCAACAAAACAATAAATCAAGTGCTGATTTGCAGCCTTTGCTGGTCTTTGTGGTGTAAATATGTCTACAGTGGTCAATTTCAAGCTGCCAAGATGATGTGACAGAACACAGAGCTGGGATAAGGTGCAGAGAGCCTCCTACATACAATTCCTACCATTCAGATTCAACTGAAGTCAATAGCCTCAACATAACCACACATAACAGGAAAATACAGTGAAATAATTAGCAATTGGTGGGTTTGAGCATTTATCTTTGTTTTTGACATAATTAATGTAATCGTAGATGTTCTGCAAATTTTCTTCCCAAGCTTCCATGGGTCCTCACTCATCTGTCGCATCCTCAGGGGCTACCTTTCAGTGGGTGTCACCAGAGAGAAAAAGCAGATCTGTGGTGCCGTGCACCCACTGCTCCCACCCACTGCTCCTCCCTGATGCTCTGAGGGTCTCTTCCAGTGACTTAACTTGAAGATGATGACTCTGGGCCTCCCCGGTGGCGCAGCGGTTGAGCGCTGGGTTGCGAAGCTGCCGGTTCGATCCCCCGGCTGCTCCCGGCCACCGGAGGAGGGTCCCACATGGCGCGCAGACCTCTCCTGCTGCCCGCTGCTCCCCTCAGCAGTGTACTTCAGTCCTTCTGCCTGCTCTGCTCCCCGCTCTGGCTCTGGTGTATTCTCTCACCCTCCCGCGCTTCTTACTGTACCCAGTGCCTGTATAAACAAACAAACAAACAAACAAATAAATAAATAAAGCATGCCTCTATTAAAAAAAAAAAAAAAGATGATGACTCTGCTGCTTTCATGAAGGAAGCATCTTCCTCAGGCCTCTGGAGGACTTGGTTACTTAGCAATGGCTTGCATGTATTTTTACTCTAGATTATTTTTCTTCTTCCTCCCTTCTTCCTCTTATCTTTTCACCATAAAATCATATTGTGTACCTAATTCTCCTAGAAAGGAGAAGCATTAAAATCATTTCTGGCCTGGGCCCTTCTCCTCAATGACTTGTTCTTTGAAATAAGAGCAGAATAGAAAGAGATTGGGCCTGGATTTAAGTCTGAAGGGAGGAGAAGGTGCCTGGCTCGGCAGGGTCAGTGGTTGAGGAGAAGGGGTGAGCCTGGGTCTCCTGCCAGCTCCCTGCCAACTAACCCTCTTCCAGAGCATCTCCTGAGTGTTTAAAATGCAGCTTCTGGGCCCCATCCCACACCTGGATGGATTAGGGCTCAGGAGTTTGCTTTCCATCAAACCCTCCCTGTAATGTCCACACATACTCAAATTAAAGCCAAGAGGGTGGACCTTATGCCCAGAGACAATCTGATTTCTGGTTACTGTGTAATTTGGGAGTTTTCACATGGCAGGTGACGATGGTTTTGACTGGTTGTCTAAGAATCAGACACCTTCAAGAGTGAGAAATTAATAGCACACAATGATAGTGCAATTCTATTTATAGGCCAAAATAGCAGATAAAAGTAAGGGAAGCTGGCCTAAATGATGAGAGAAGGCAATAATCAATATCTTAACATAAAACAATAATGCAGCTGGTCGCATAAAGCAATCCCACCAGGAGCGTTATATTGCATCCTTCGTGTCCTGTCGTAATGAAGCCCACAGAATGCATCGCACATTAACCAGGGCACAGCCTCTTCAACACTGAATATTCTGCCACATTGCAGGCACATTTATTTCATTTGAAAGAAGAATGGTCCTGTTGCCAAGCCATCAGATGGCAAAAAGAGATATATTTGATGGATAATAAAAAAGGGTCTGCCACAGCCTCACAAAATACGTTTCAAATGTAAATGCACACAGTATGTGGAATTCTTACCTCTGATGCATAGATACCTGCAGAGAAAGGCGAGTAGGGACCGGAAAGCCTGTCTGGCGAGGCAGGAGCATGGCCAGAGAGGGGAGACCATTTTTAACAAAAACAAACAACAACAAAAAACCCGCTCTGCAAACATCACTCACTTTTTCCTCAACCTGTTCTCATGATACAGATTGACAGCCCTTTTAATATGAAATAAATCAGGCAGGAGAAGGAGTGTCTGGAAGAACATACAGATTGAGGGCTGACTGACAGAACGCCTCCAAAACACGCTCTGTTTGCATTTGCCTTTGTAGCAACTAACTTGAAAGGATGTCAGGCTCTCTGAAGGGCTGCGAGAATGCATTTTGAACCTGGAGGATGAGTGTGTAACGTGTTTACTTGAGGATCCTCAAGTCACCGAGCCCCGCTGCGTGGCAGAAGGGATGCAGTGCCAGCAGACTTTGCAGATCCAAGCAGACTTTTCAATTTCCCTCCCACACCTGGGGGTAAAAAGGCATTCTGTCTAAACCTGGCTTCATGCTTAGGACCAACCAATCATCCCAACCAGTGCATTCATATTAAAACATTAGTGACTAGTCACTTCTCACCAAGAACACTGGCTGGTAATGAGCCATGTCACCTCTCAAGGTGGACGTACCTGTCTCGTGCACCCTGCCTCAGTCCAGCCTTTGAGATGCTGAAGTCCCTTTGGTTAGCTGTCTGCTTGGATTTCCTGCACTGTCCAGTGTTCAGTTATCCTGCAAAGCAAATACCAGTGCCCATCAGTCATGAGACAACCAAAGTCAGTTTCAACATCCCCCATAGTGTAAGGGGAAGCATTTCTGCTCTAAGGCAAGAAAATGTTTGAGAGATACAGAGTGAGTCAGGAGTAAGCCTGGAAGAGAAGTAAGAGAACAAGGCAATAGGAAAAAATAGAAAATGCATTTAGCAGTACTTAAAGCATTTCTTCTCTCATCCACCCTTCTGTTTTGAGCACCTTTCTGCCAGAGACCTTGACCAACCTACACACCTGTCAGGCAGGTAATCCACAGTCTGTTCCCCTAAATCTGGCCCTTTGATCATTCAACAAACAGTGGTCAAGCATCAGTGCTGGTCACTGTCCTGAATGCTAGAACTACAGTGATAAATAATGCCGAATTTATTTTGTAGTGGGTGACTACAAGGAAACAAAACACTCTCAAACAAGGTAAGTGTAGGTTGTGAGCAATGCTGTAAAGGAAAGAGTTGATAGAGAAATTGACACCTGCCCAGTTAGCCTTCTTTACACAGAGAGATCAAGGATGGCCTGCTCAGAGAGGTGCTATATAAATTGATACCTAAAATGTAGATAGAACCAAACTACAGATGAGCAGGAGGATCAGGGCAGGCAGACAGGCAAACTCCAGATGGGACCTTGTGGGGCCATTGTGAAGATGACAGGAAGTGGGGCAGCTCCTGCTGAACACCTTATACTATGCTTGGTACAAAGTCAGCATTCAAGAAATGTTAACTGCTACTATTATTTTCAAAATTTCAGGGTCATTTTGGGATGGGCCGGGAATATTAAGTCAGCTTCTAGGGGCCATTCTGAGCCAGTGTGCCTGAGACCCTATGATGTCAGGCCACCAAAAGCATTTGAGTGCAATTATAAAGAAATTACTTTCCCAGCAATTAATCACCGGTATAAGATTGCCAATACATATCATTGCCGCATTATGACACATTGCATCACACGATCAGAATGCAGAGTAGAAAGGGGCCATTTATAGCTGACCTTATTCAAGTCAAATCAGCTCAATCAATTGAAAGTCAGTAGGAGTTTTGCCTGAATAAGGGTCAAGACCAATTATTGAAAGGTTTAATAGAACAAGGGGATGATTTTAAAGACATTAGATCTTAGCGCAATTTTTCACAGTTCAGATATGTTGAGGCAGCACCTCTCTAATAAGAGAAATACATTGTTCGTAAAGGTCTTCTGTCTGGTTCCTTATTTCAAGAGAATCTATCCGTATCTTTTTGTGGTTGTTTTTGGACAGATGCAAAAGTGAGATGAAAGGTAATGATGAGATGAAAGATGGGAGCTAAGATAGGCATCTAAACTGAAGTGGAATAGTAGGGAGTTGAAGACTTCTCACCAATGTCATGTATGCTATGAACTTGGCTTATCTCTTTCTCTGTGGTAGCCAGATAAGAGGAGGTTGTGGGAAAGTTCCATAGCCAATTACAACATTGGTTTAAAAAGTTGTAATTCAGGGACTCCCCGGTGGCGCAGCGGTTGAGCGCTGGGTTGCAAAGCTGCCCACAGCTTCTGCAATGCCGGTTCGATCCCCAGCCACCGGGCAAGGGTCTCACATGACACGCAGACCTCTCCTGCCACCCACTGCTCCCCTCAGCAGTGTACTTCGTCAATCTGCCTGCTCTGCTCTGCTCTCCACTCTAGCTCTGGTGAATTATCTCACCCTCCCATGCTTCTGACTACCCAGTGCTCGTATAAATAAATTAAATTAAAATTTAAAAAAAAAAGTTGTAAATCAGATGATAAATCTACTACTGAAAAAGTCTTTCTGTATACCGCGAAGTCAGCTTTGTCTGTGGATTGTTTGCTTTTTGTAATATCTGTGGGTTTATTCCCTTCCAGTCCCCTCAAAATGTCAGCAAGCAACTAAAGGGAAAGTTTCCTTGCACCCACTAGCGGTCTTTCACAAGCACCGCTATGGCATCTTCTCCTCTCTAGTCTCAAAGCCTGGTTTGCACCTGCTGGCTTATCACCACCAATGTTTTAATGACTCTGATAAAAGCATTTGATTTTAAAATATCTTGGTCAAAAGACTTTGATAAAAACATTGCCTGTCTAACTTGATGAGCATACTTTCAATTTGATGAGACCACAAAGCAAAGATGCGTGGTAGATTACAAGCAATTTGAGGACAGAAATCATGTCTTTTATTCTTCATACCCTTGTCATGTCCTGAACTTATGAATTCTTCAAAAAATAAGTGCTTTTTAACTGGTAAATTACCAGGAAGTTAAATTGCTTTGTCTAGACAGAGAGGATTGATTTGGGCTGTTGGAGTCAAGCTGAAAAAGGTGTAGTGCAGATTCTATGTAGAAGTGGAAATAAGTGTCACTGACATGGAAGCTGGATACATAATCTACAACAGATTTTAACTGATCAAAGGGAATCACTGAAACTTTATAATAAAAGGTTCTTGAAATTTGCACAGAGAACAAAGTTGGAAGAGGTCACATTATTAGGGTATAGAATGGGTTCTGGCTTTAATCAGGTTTAAGAAGGGGGTTTGCTAGTTGATATGCAGGTAGAACAACCCAGTTTCTTTTTAAAAATGGTGCTTGAGGGCCTCCCTGGTGGCGCAAAGGGTTAAGCACCGCACTATGAAGCAATCCGAAGCCTCTGCAGCATGAGTTCGATCCCTTGCCTGCCAGGGAGCAACCAACATGGCACAGTAGACCTCTCCTGACTCGCCCGCTGCTCCCCTCAGCAGTGTATTTCAGTTAGTCTGCCTGTTCTGTTCCCCACTCTGTCTCTGGTGAATCCCTTCACCCCCCGCATCTCTGGCCTGTGCCCCAGCTCTTGTATGAATAAATAACTAAATCTTTTTTTAAAAAATGGTTCTTGAGGCAAAAGCTTGAAACCTAGTTGGGGAGTGCAGTCCCAAGGAAGCCCAAACGAGAGGAATGGAGTGACTCAGGGAAGGAAGAAGAGCGAGCAGGTAAGATAGTAAGCTGGGCCCCGCCTAACACAAGCACTACTAAACTTCAGTGGTGCAAGCGGTCTTCAGAGAGACCAGGTGTATCACTGTATTCCAGGCAGTCTGCTGTGAGGAGGGAGTAGGGAAAGGCAGGAAGAATAAATTATCCCAGGACTCCCATACTTCGCTGGTCAAACTTCTGTTTCACAGAGTACTAACCCTTTGTAATGAGTAATTTTATGTCAGTTCAGAGAGTGTTTTTTGATGGATTAAGTTTCCATCAGTGACAGATTGCTGGCCATCAGACTGTAATGGCACCATTGACTCTTCTAGTGGTTGAGCCTGTCTCGGATTGACCACAACACAGATTTTGGACACACCAGTCTTCATAATTGGGTGAAGCAATCTCTATAAATATACAGATTGCTTGTTTCTCTGGAGAATCCTGATTCATACACCCCTGTGTGCCCAAGGGGCTCAGGCAGAGATGCAGAGACCAGGGCTCCATGTCATCCCATTGCGAGGTCAGGGCAGCTCCACTTGGGCCTGCCCATGGTGATGTCCATAGAAAGTAGCCACCAGGCACCTGGGGCAAAGCTAGCAGCCACAGAACACAGGAGGAGCATTCCAAAGAGAGGGTCTGAGAGACACCAATGGAGTGAACAGTATGGAGGGAAATTTCAGGGTCGGAAGGTATAGACATACCTGTCTACAAAGCCCCCTGGGGTAGCCTTATGGGTAAAATAAGAAACTGTGAGTTCATCTTACAAAGGGAAAAATTTTCACATAACTAGGCTATATATATTCACAGAGCACCCATGGTTTAATGCCACTATCTAGATATGTGATTTTGGGGTAGTTACTTCACCTCTTTGTCTTGATTTGTTAGCTTTTTTAAAAAAATTACAGCTCTGGATTGATAATGTGCAAGTTTTCTCTCAGCTCCAAAATGCACTTTTTCTCTGATTTGGACAAAAATATAGAAGCCTAAAGAGTAAGTAAATCTGATATATTAAATGTCAGAATCAGGATTTTTAAATATTTCATTAATAGAAATAATGAACAAAAATCAGCCTGATGAAATTTAGCATAACTTAATATCAAGTCCAACACCTGAGTCTGAGCAATGACCGCCACAAAGACAGATGAAAGGAGATGTGGCTGCCTTCACTTGTGTCATTTGCATTAAAGAACCTCCTCCACCAAACTTGAGATTTCTGTTGGCTCCAAAGTCTAATGCATCAACTGTTAAATAAGCATGTCCTGTTAGAGTTCTTTCACCGAGAGATTGGATAGATGGGCCAAAGGAACTCCCATGATCTGTCTGAAGATTCCAAGCTTCATTCATACTTATATTTTCCCTTTAGTTTCAGCCTCTCTACAATTAGAGTGGTATAAAGCACAATCACCACAAGGTCAAGTGCTCCAATAGGATTTTAATGGGATCACTAAACAGCACAAGGTCACTCAGAGAGCCTCTCGGCTTTTCCTTCTCTTCACCCTCAAGAGGTGATTGTTCTGGATTGTGGCTCCCCTGCCTGGTGTATAAAGTCACCTAAACACAAACTCATAGCTGGAAGGCAGCTTCAGGGAATCCTCTCTCAGCTCTGCAAGAGTTATAGGCATTAAAAGGCAGTCCCCTGGAGTGCTCCGCCACTCTGCTGACTGGAACCAAATCTATCTTAAAGTTGGAAATATGATCCAGGTGGGGACAGACTGTGATTTAATGCCTTCCAAGAACTACAGGGCACACTTCTTAAAGAAACTATTGTAAATTATTTGTGACTAATTCTGCTGGTGGATGGAGGGCATGGTATATTCTCAAGTACAAGAGCCCAGCTTGTATCTAATAATTGTTATATCTTCTTTGAAATTTACTGCCGATGTCTCAATTTTAACAATTTAAATAACAAGCTTAACCAAGTGGAACAGGGCTCAGGCAGGCTGGCGCTCTTGATGAAAGCAGGACAACTCTTATGTCTGAGCGCATTTTTACTTTGACATGAGCGGTGACACAGAGAGATGAAATCTGGTTAAAGCGGCAGCCTTCTCAATCCTATGACAGCTTCTTAGACTAAGCAAAACAATTTCAAGAGAGTGCACACATATACTTGTTACCTTTACTCAAGAAGACTGATTAGGGACAATGCTTATGAATATGATAATAAGAGGTGGGGGCTGGAAGGTAAGCTAAAGGAGCTGGGTAATTGGCAAGCTGTTTGCTTCATTTTTAATGGACCCCTCTATAGTCTTAATCTTTGGGTGCGTGTTTGTTTAGAAATAGGTGGATTTCCTCCCTGCTCCAAGAATTAATGATGAGCACATTTTTAGTTTATCCACTGTTGAATTGTTGTAGATATTGTAAGTGGTCAGATTTGTTTTCCTGAAGGCTATACCCTTGTTACCCTTTTTCTGCTCTTTACTCCATGTCCTGAAAAATTCCCTCAATTTCAAAAAGATGTTTCTTGCCCAAAGTCTCTTTGCATGAAACACATACAAAGCGAAGTCTATTATGAATGACATTTTTGCCCATTGAGGCCATAAGATAAGGTCATGCTGGGAAGCTACAACATACTAGCAGAATTTCTCCCAAATTGTAGGTCTTACAGAAGAAACTAGCCTGTAAGCTGAGAGGCCTTTCAAAAGCCACTTAATCTTTCTGGATTACTGTTTCTTCTTTGACAAAGCAAAGAACTGGATTATGATATCGAATTCCTCCTAATCCAGGGGCAGGTAAAACAAATTCAAATTCATTACTTACAAATGTAATTCATTACTGTAAATTTAATACATTATTTTAAACTAAATAGCAAAAGTCATAATGTGGTCCAACCACTTTATCCAACATTTGGCAGTTTAACACACACCTACTATGAAACTCAACCATTAAACTTCCAGATATTTACCCCAGAGGAATGAAACCTGATGTCTACATAAAGTCTTAGACATCTTTGTTTCAATAGTCCCAAATTGAAAACAACCCAAATAGCCAACAAGTAAATGAATAAATTAATAGTGCTGTTTCCATCTGAGGGAATACTACTCAGCAAAAAAAAGGAATGAATTATAGATACAATCTAAAATATAGATACATCTCAAAATAAGTGTGCTGAGCAAAGGAAGTCAGGTGAGGAGTATATTCTGTACAATTCTAGGAAATGCAAACTAACCTATAGTAAAAGGAAGAAGATCAGGGGGTCCCTGGGGACGGGGGGGCAGAGAATGAGGGAGGGATTACAAAAAGTGACAAGGAAACTTTTGGGTGACAGTTCCAGGGGTGCAGATATATCATACTATACACTTCAAATATGTGCAGTTTATGCTACAGCAATTACACCTCAATAAAGCTTCTTTTAAACTATCGGACACCATGAGGAAAGGAAATATAAGAGTTATAGGAATACCAGAAGGAGAGGAGAGAGATGTAGGAACAGAGAAAATATTCCAGGAGATAATTGAAGAGAACTTCCGAAATGTGAAGAAGGAGCTGAAAATTGATATACAAGAAGCAAGAAGAACACCAAACTTCCATGACGAAAGGAAAAATACAGCAAGACACATAATAGTGAAGCTCCCAAGAATCCAGGACAAGGAAAAAATAATGAAGCTGACAAGAGGGAAGAAACAAATAACATTCAAAGGAAAACCAATCAGGCTGACATCAGACTTCTCTGAAGAAACACTACAGGCAAAGAGAGAGTGGAAGGACATAGTCAACAGACTCCAAGAAAACAGATGTCAACCAAGAATACTCTATCCCGCAAAGCTTTCCTTCCTCTATGAAGAAAGAATAAGGACCTTCCCAGACAAACAGAAACTATGGAACTTCATTACCAATAAACCCCCACTCCAAAAAATACTACAAGGAATCCTAAAGCCAGAACCTCAGAGGGACAAATAACAACGAAAGAAGACATGGAAAAAAAAAGATATTAAAAGAATAAATAAAATCAAAGGAAAGACAAACACAATGGCAAATACAGATGCTAACATATCAGTATTAACCCTAAATGTAAATGGATTAAACTCTTCAATAAAAAGACGCAGAGTTGCAGCCTGGATTAAGAAACAAAACCCAACCTTTTGCTGTCTCCAGGAAACACATTTAGCTACAAAAGATAAAAATAGACTCAAAGTTAAAGGATGGAAAACAATCCTACAAGCAAATGGACCAAAAAAGAAAGCAGGAACAGCTATACTTATATCAGATAAAACAGATTTCAAACTCAAAAAAATAAAAAGGGATCCCAACGGTCACTACATTATGATCAAAGGGACAATACTTCAAGAAGAAATAACACTAATTAACATATACTCACCAAACGAAGGAGCACCAAAATATATCAGACAACTGTTGTCATCTCTGAAAACAGACATCAGAGAAAACACATATGTAGTGGGAGACTTCAACACACCACTATCAACAATGGATAGATCAACAAGACAAAAAATAAGTAAAGAAATTAAAGCTCTAAATAAGGACCTAGAGCATTTGGGCTTAACAGACATCTATAGAACACTAAACCCCCAAAAAACGGAGTACACATTTTTCTCAAGCGCACACGGATCATTCTCCAAGATCGATCACATACTGGGGCACAAGACAAACATCAACAGATACACCAAGATTGAAATCATACCAACCATCTTTTCTGACCATGAAGGCATCAAGCTAGAAATAAACCATAAAAAGAAGGCAAGGAACTTTCCTACCTCATGGAGACTAAAAACCACACTACTGGAAGACCACTGGACTAACGAGGAGATCAAAGAAGAAATTAAAAAATTCTTTGAATTGAATGACAAGGAGGACACCAATATCCTAAATGTATGGGATGCAGCAAAAGCAGTAATAAGAGGAAAATATATAGCAATAGAAGCTCACATCAAGAAACAAGAAAGAACTCAAAGAAACAACCTAATCTCAAAGCTCAAAGATCTAGAAAAAGAGCAACAAAAAAACCCCAAAACCAGTAGAAGAAAAGAAATAATAAAAACCAAAGCAGAAATAAATGAAATTGAAACTAAAAAAACAATCCAAAAGATTAATGAAACCAAGAGCTGGTTCTTTGAAAAAAATCAATAAAATAGACAAACCCCTAGCCAGGCTCACAAAGGAAAAAAGGGAGAAAGCACAAATAAACAGGATCAGAAATGAAAGAGGAGAAATCACAACGGACACAGCAGAAATCAAAAGAATAATCAGTAACTACTATGAAGAGTTGTATGGAAACAAGTTCAACAATCTAGAGGAGATGGACAAATTCCTACAACTCTACAATCACCCAAAGCTAGATAAAGAAGAAATAGAACACCTAAACAGACCAATTACAAGCAGCGAAATTGAAATGGTAATCAAAAACCTCCCCAAAAACAAAAGCCCAGGACCTGATGGATTTACAAACGAATTCTACCAAACATTCAGAAATGAATTGGTGCCTATCCTTCACAAACTCTTCCAAAAAATTGAGAAGGAAGAGACAATACCAAACACGTTCTATGAAGCCAACATTACACTAATACCAAAACCGAATAAGGACAACACAAAAAAGGAAAACTACAGGCCAATCTCCCTAATGAACACTGATGCAAAAATCCTCAACAAAATTTTAGCTATCAGAATCCAACAATGTATCCATAAGATAATTCACCACGACCAAGTAGGATTCATTCCAGGGACACAAGGATGGTTTAACATCTGAAAATCAATCAACGTTATCCAACACATCAACAAAAAGAAATATAAAAACCATATGATAATATCAATAGATGCTGAGAAAGCTTTCGACAAAGTGCAACACCCATTCATGATAAAAGCCCTTGAAATTCTTGGGATACAAGGAACATACCTCAACATCATAAAGGCCATCTATGAGAAGCCAACAGCCAGTATCATTCTCAATGGTGAAAAGCTGAAAGCAATTCCATTAAGATCTGGAACAAGACAAGGATGCCCACTCTCACCACTGCCTTTCAATATAATACTGGAAGTCCTAGCCAGAGCAATAAGACAAGAGAAAGATATCCAAGGAATCCAAATAGGAAAAGAAGAAGTCAAACTATCACTATTTGCAGATGATATGATAATATACATAGAGAACCCCAAAAAGTCCACAGAAAAACTAATTCAACTCATCAATCAGTTCAGTAAAGTGGCAGGATACAAAATCAACACACAAAAGTCAGTAGCCTTCCTATACACAAACAATAAATCTGAAGAAGAAGAAATCAAAAAACCATCCCTTTTATTATTGAAACAAAAAAAATCAAATATTTGGGAATAAATCTAACAAAAGTGGTAAAGGACCTATACAAAGAAAACTATAAAACACTGTTAAAAGAAATAGAAGAAGACACAAAGAAATGGAAAGACATCCCCTGCTCATGGATTGGAAGAATAAACATTATTAAAATGGCCATCCTACCAAAAGCAATCTACAGATTCAATGCTATTCCAATCAAAATTTCAATGTCATTCTTCAAAGAAATAGAACAATTATTGATGAAATTCATATGGAATCACAAAAAAACCCGAATTGCCAAAGCTCTCCTGAAAAAGAAAGAAGGGAATGGAGGCATCACACTCCCAGACTTCAAACTATACTACAAAGCCATAATCATCAAAACTGCATGGTATTGGAACAAGAACAGACATACAGACCAATGGAATTGAATAGAAAATCCAGAAATAAACCCACAGATTTATGGTCAACTAATCTTTGACAAAGGAGCAAAGACTATGCATTGGAGCAAAGAAAGTTTGTTCAATAAATGGTGCTGGGAAAACTGGGTTGCTACATGCAAAAGAATGAAGCTTGACCACTACCTCACACCATACACAAAAATCAACTCAAAATGGATTAAAGAACTAGACATAAGACCTGAAACCATAAAATATATAGAAGGAAATATAGGTGAAACACTATGTGATTTGCACATCAAAGACATCTTTACAGATACATCACCCAAAGCAGTGATAGTAAAGGCAAAGATAAACAGCTGGGACTACATCAAATTAAAGAGCTTCTGCACAGCAAAAACAAAGAGAAACCCCACTGACTGGGAGAACATTTTCGCACCCAACACTAATGATAAAGGACTGATCACAAAAATCTGCAAAGAGCTGATGAGACTCAACAACAAAAAAGAAAATAACCCAGTCAAAAAATGGGCAGAAGAGCTAAAAAGAAACTTCTCTGAAGAGGAAATGCAAATGGCCAACAGGCATATGAAAAAATGTTCAACATCACTTGTAATCAGGAAAATGCAAATCAAAACTACCATGAGATACCATCTTACACCAGTGAGAATGGCACATATTAAAAAACTAGCAACAACAAATGTTGGCGAGGATGTGGAGAAAAAGGAACTCTTCTGCACTGTTGGTGGGAGTGCAAACTGGTCCAACCACTATGGAGAGCTGTGTGGAGATTTGTTGACCTACTAAACATAGAGCTTCCATATGATCCAGCAATTCCACTCCTAAGTATTTACCCAAAGGACACAGAAACATCAATTCCAAAGAGCACCTGCACCCCTATGTTTATAGCATCACTGTTTACAATAGCTAAGCTTTGGAAACAGCCCAAATGCCCAAAAATAGATGACTGGCTCAAGAAGATGTGGTACATATACACCATGGAATATTACTCAGCATTCAAAAAAGATAAACACATGCAATTTGCAGCAACATGGATGGCACTGGAAGGGATCATGCTCAGTGAAATAAGCCAAAAAGAAAAAGAAAAATACCAGATGGTCTCACTCATAGCAGGAATCTAGAAAACTTAAATAAGGGACCAGGAAAATGAATAACTATAAGAAAGTGAAAATCAAAATCAACAAAACACTATGAACCAGAGACACTTTTTGGGGGGTGGGGGGCGGGAGGGGAGGGATTGGGGTCAGAATGGGGGGGTTGGAATTGTATGGGGAATATAAAAATAAAATTTATTATAAAAAAAAATAAATTAAATTAAATAAATAAATAAATATGTGTACCTAGTAATAAAAAAAAAAAAAGAATTCATATAAAGGAAATGGGGAACCTCTGAATAAAAAAGTATATGAATAAAGAGTACACAAGTTCACAAAAAAAAATAAAGCTTCTTTTAAAAACAAAACAAAATAAAATAAAAACAAAAGGTCTAAATATTATGCATATATTTTAATTCCAATTCTAAGAATTTATTATAAGCATCAGAAATGTGTGCCAAGATGTAGAGCCATTTATCACAGTTCTATTTATTTACATGAAAAAAATTGGAAACAAATGTTTAAAAGAAGAGAATCGATCAGGTCAAAAACAGTGCATCTCTATGTTGGGATGCAGCCACTAAAAATCATGCTGCATACAATATATTTATTGTCATGAAAAATGTTTGTGCTCTATTTCTATATGAAAACAAACAAGGCACAAAACAACACAGCTAGTATAATGGTGTTATATTTTTTAAAAGTCCATGTTGGGGATTGATAATCATATTTCTCTTTTCCCTTGAGAGTTAGAGACCAACTGAGAAATGGTCTAAGGGCTTGGGCAGATGGAGAGCAAAGTGCTACCTTTGTTACTAAGAGCTCTGATGGAAAAATGTTACTTGAACCTGAACCTGAGGCAGAGTGGGTTTCTACTCTCTCCCTCTGTGAATTGTCCTGACCCCTTAGGACTATAGCCCTTCCTTGGGAGAGGGGCCAGTCCTAGTCAGCTTACTCCTGTGTAGTATTTCTCAACCCCAATCTAGTCATATGCTGGGTAGGCAGGGTTTTCTGACAGTTGCAGGGTGGTCAACATCCTGGTCCCCCACCCATTAAATACTGTAGCATCCCCAGGGTTTGACAACATAGAAACTTCCCCACATATTTCTAACTTCTCCCACAATCAAGGGTAGTGGTGTTGAGAGTCACCAGAGGTGAAATCCATGAGACTGGAAGGGGCATACTTAATTTTCCTGATCACTCCCGACCCTCTCCAGTAATTCTTCTTCCCATGGATATAGGGGAGTAAGTGAGCAAGAGAGGGAAAGACTGAAACGGTCTTGCCAATACTTCATTAGAGCCAGGAGTTCTGATTTAATTGTCCCAGGTGAAACACAGGACAACAAAAACAATTGTTTCTCTTTCAATCTACATGGCTCTGTAAAGGCAAAGAAAACATCTAGGACAGGTGCATGCTGCCATCATGGCTAGCTGTTCCCTAGCTGAGTTGTGGGACTGAGAGAAGAAAGGTTATGGGTGGCTATTTTTCTTTGTGCTTTTGTTCTTGTTTTCTACATTTTCTGAATATATGACTTTTGCTACTGGGGAATGGAGAAGAGCGTGGGGAAGGAGGGGAGCCCCCTTTTTAAATAAGAAAAAATGTGAACTAAAAGGAAGGAGAATTTCTGAGCTTTCCAGAGCTGCTCTGCTGGGTCTTTAACCTGACATTTCCCCTCCCACTTCATTATTCCTCAATCGTTTGTCATACATTTGTGAAGAGGCCATTTGGGGGACATGTTGCCCATCATCTATGGTATTTGGTGTTACCCTGAAAGTGTCCAAAGTGCTCCATAAATGGGGTTAGATCTGTTTTTACATGTCCTAAGTTGAAGAGAGTGGCATGAAATGATTTTTCTAAAACAGTCTCCACTTTGTGTTCTCATGGGATTGACATACAGGCATGCCCTGGATCAATCTTCTTAAATTGACCAAACCAAAGTCGCATAAGCCTCAGTGCACTACAAAACTAAAGTTACAAAAAATTGTAGACATTTAGCTACATAGAACTTTTCAACACCGAAACAAATAGTGCAATATAATAGTGCTACTCATAATTTAATGACAAGATTTGTGTTAAGATATTAGTTATAAAACTGTCAGTAGCTTTATCCCATAATAGGAAACAAAGAAGAATGAAAGCATTTCCCTTCTATCCTATTATCCTGTAATTCTACCCATAGCCTCACTTGAAGAGAATGTCAAAAGTCTAGGATGAGCCCTTGTTTGTGTGTAAGGCTGACTCACACATCCCTCCACATCCACACATGTCTTAACTCAGATGCCAGCTCGAGATATCAATGCAAACTCATTCTGATGGTAAGCCCCGCACTTGAAATGGCAGAGATTCCAAAGAAAATGGAACACTGCAAAAAAAAATTCAGCCAAGCAGCATGGAGACGCTCACTTGCAAAATCCCACCCATACGTAATCATCCACCAGTCCAGAATTTTTACAATCATGAAAATAGAAGTTTCTTTGAATGAATAACTTTTCCATTTGTTATAGCAAAGGCCACAGAAACCATCTTCAGCTACACTAGAGCTAAAAATCCTTAATTCACACTGCCAGGAGCTTCATTGACTGTGGATGCTGTGTATCTTCTGTGAAAATGTCTCTAATTGAAAGGGGTCAAGTCTTTCAATGGTTTCAACTGTTCAAGCCAGCATCATTTGGCTGCTGTGCTACCTGGGTCTCTGCCACTAAGTCATTGAGTCATGTGCTTCCAAAGGCCTGACTCCGGCCCTTACCTTCAGGGAGCAGGCAGGAAAAAAATCTTTAAAACATATTCAGAATCCTGCTGGGCAAGCACTGGACAACCAAGAGCACTACATTCTAAGACCAAGACACAAATCAGCTGGTGAGACCCAAGGTCCAGAAGTAGGTTGGAGATGCTTGGATCTTAGGCTGTGCTGGGAGAGTCATCAGCACTCCAAGATCTTTCTATACAAATTTATGTAAGAGGTCTGCATTATATTGTGGTCTAGTAAACACATAACTACAAGTGGACACACATATAAACACATAACTGAAGCTAATTCCTAGAACTATGCCAATTATAGAATAGCTATTCAGTAACTATGTGTTGAATGAACAAAGCAAAAACAAACCCTAGGAAACAATACTTTCCTTCACCAGGGCAATGCACTGGTATTTTCTATTCTGTTCTAGTCATTTCTTTAAAAAGGTAAAATGTAATAACCTATTAAAATGATATCACCACCACTAACAGGTAGCTCTGTTTTGAAAGGAGTTTCCTTCACTGCCCACCTTTCTTTGAATATGGCTAAAACTTGTCTGGTAAGGTCTGGGGGATCCTGAAGGCTGACACCAGCTGCAACCAGGTCAAGTGGAGGAAGACTATTGGGTAGAACAATGCCATCACTGAGCTGTGGGGGAATGTGTTGCTGGTTGAAGGCACTGCTCTTTGGGTGCAGACCTGTGCCCTGTCTGTTCATTCCACTCCACACACAGCCCCACTGTTGCTACTTACAAACCATTCTTCAAAGCCCTGGAAGTTTCCATAAATGGAATCAGAAATGAGGCTGGCAGTCACTTCGCTTCTATATCAGTAGAAGGATCTGGAAGGAAGGAAATAAGAGTTGTTTAAGCAGCTGTGACAATCATGGATTAACTTGGTAAATGAAAAATCCACTCAGGCCCACAAGGAGCACAAAAGTGAAGAATTAAACAACTTTGTAAATAAAGGGATCATTACTCTCGATGCATTAATACACACTTAAGACCTATTGAAAACTTCCCATTTCAGGATAAATGAAGAGCATTAGCTGCTCATTCCCCAAGCTGGATGGGCTGTTTTCACAGCCCAGTGCTGCAGGTCTGAGGCCCGGGTCAGCCGAGGCTGGTTCAGGTGGCCTGTGGTTGTGCCCACATCAGGGACCCAGGAGGGATGGCCCCTGTATCCCCTCTATAGAGGAGGTTGCAACCACAGCCCCATTTTCACTAAAGGGATGTGCTCAGTGCACACCTGATGAAGTTGGGAGGAAAGTTCTACACCAGTGCATTTGCCTCCTCCAAGTTTCATCATCATTCACCAAATAAGCATAATTGCTCCATGTTTAAAAGGTGCAGGGAACAGAGGCACTGCTGGTAATTGCCTAATGGGCGGGCGAAATGAGGTGTGAGGCACATTGGTGTGAAAAAAGCAATAGCCACCAGTTTATTAACATTGAAAATTAAAATAAGCTCGGCCCCAGTCAGGCAGTCCTTGCTGAAATGAATCCCATTATCCCTCTAATAACTGCACGGGGCTCAATTGGATGCCACCCAGGGGGTAGAGAGGCCTCAATACAGGTCACCTCTCTGCCAGATTCAGAGCTGAAGAGTCTCTGGTTCACTGATGACTATGAAGGAGTAAACACAAACACCCACATCTCCCCTGCAGCTCCTCCAACTGTGCTAAAATCCATCCAGCATTTGAGGAGCTGTGAAAAGGAGAGGTCCAAGAGAATTATATGCTGTTCTGACCTGGGTGCCTTTTTAAATAGTTGCTGACTGGAGTTTGCAAGGGTGTGTTGTACTGAAACTGAATGTTAGTGGCCCAATTGAAGGAAGCCAGGGATCCTGCCCAGGGCTTAGCAACCAGCCTTAACTTTTTTCTTCACACTATGCTCATATTATCAAATATTTCTAGATGTCCCGGCCTAGAAGGAGAGTTGCCCTTGACCTTAAGCCCAGCCAATCTACACTGGAAACAAGGCTGTCCCAGACAACGTAATCAGAAAAAAAAATCCAAGTATGCTACATCAATGAATGTCAGTGTTCTCCCATCTTTTATTCAGACTCAAAACCTTAGCCATTCTTGACCACTTCTACTTCCCACATTCCAATCCATCGGCAAATCAAACTGGTTCTTTTCAACTAAATTCAAACAGTGACCACTCCTCACTCCCTCTGCTGTCTTCTCCCTGCTCCAAACTACCATATCTCACCAAGATGATGGCAACAGCCTTCAAAGTTTCTCCCTGCCTTCACCCTCGCCCCAGTGCAGGTTATACTCAGCACAGCCTGTGTACCAACAATTAATCTGCCTCTAAAATAAAAGGGGTGGGATGGGATGAGATTGGAAATACTCGGTGGAATATTACACAGCTGTGAAAGACAAAACAGTCATTTGAGACAAAAATGGATGGACCTCAGGTGATTTTGTTGAGTGAAATCAGTCAAAAAGTAAAAGATAGATTCAAATGGCTTTATTCTCCTATAGAATATAAATGCAAAAAACAAACAAATAAAAAACTATACACAAGGAATAGAGGGAATGAAACTTGAACTTGGCAAAAGAAGATAATAGTTACTAGGAAATAGGGGAGAGAATAGAAGGGGTGGAGGTGGGAGGCAAATAGGGAAAAGGTTGGAAGGTTGGGGGAGGGAGGGAGATGAGGGATGAGCACCGGTGCTTTGATGGAGAGAAAAAATATAAGGGTCACTCATACCAGTGAGGCCAGATAAGTAGACAAGAGCCAGTCTCTGAAGATCCTTGTAGGCAGTGACAGGAAGTTTGGATTAATTGCTAGGATACAGGAAAGATATTCAATGGGAAGCTAGGGATGATGAGTTCTAAAAATAACAACAACAGTGTTGGCTAAGGTTCAGGGCCCAGTCTACAGCTAACCCCAGCAAAGTTAGCTACCCAGAGCAGCCCTGTCCTATAGAATCTTCTTGCAATGATGAAAATATTCTATATGTGTGCTGTCCAACATGGCAGCTATCAGCCACATGTGGCTGTTACACACTTGAGATGTGGTCACTGCATTGAGGAAATGGATTCTTAATTTTGCTTAAATTCATTTTCTTGATATTCAAAAAATTTAAATTCAAATACCCACTGTGGTTAGTAGCCACCCACGTAAGTTGAGAGGTTAAATCAACCTAAAGAAAGTAATTCAGAGTGAACTTTGAATAAAAAATAAATAAAAGTCAAATCATGTCACTTCTCTGTTCCAAAGCTTCTGATGACTTGCCAGATGACTCAGAATCAAATGTAACAGTCTTACAATAGCCTAAAAAAATGTCCTACGTGATCTGACCTCAGCTACTTCTCTGTCTATCCTTCCTTCTTCCCCTCTGCTCAGCCATACTGACTCCTTGCTCTTCCTCAAACACGTCAGGCATATTCCTTGACTAAAATGGAATCCTCCAGATAGTCACATGACTCACTCCAGTTCCTCCATATCCTGCTCACAGTCACTTAGCAGGGAAGCCTTCCCTGATGACCCAGCATAAAACGCACACACATCATTCCTCCAGTTTGCTTCTTCTACTTGACTTTGCTCCATCCAGCTTATCACCGTCTGTTAAGCCAAGTTTTACTTATTTACTTACTCATCATCAGTCCATTAGAAATAAGCTCATTTGGGGCAGGAACTTTGCTTGCTGACCACTTTGTCAACATCCAAAATGCAGTAGGAACTCAATAAACACTTGACAAGTGAGCAATATTTATTGAATCCACCCTCTGATGTGCCTGTCATGTACAAGGGAAATATAAAACCTAGCTCTGCTCCAGCCATCTGCTGCCAGGTGGCGCTTCATCAGAGACCACTCCTGTGGCCGCCACAAACACTACCCTGAACACATGGTGCTGCTGGCACCCTCTTTCCTCCATCCCCACACCCTTCAGGATTACCAAGAGGAGTTTATTTCCACCCTCTGTTCCCTTGCCTAGCAAATGGAATTTTTGATGCCAGCTGCTGCCTGGTTGCCTCCCTCCAAAACAGAAGTAATTGACCATAACCCTCAGTTTCCTTTCATTAAGCGAAGGGAGCAATGACCGGGGTGCCAAGTCTCAGCTCTTCCATACTTTCTATGCAATCTTGGCCAAATTAATGTCCTGAATCTCAATTTTCTTACAAATAGAATGTGAAAAATAAAGTTAGCTTCTCACGTTACTGGGGGATGAAATGGACTGAAGGATGTTTGGCATATGACACTTGCTCTCTAAATGTTGGTTTCCCTCCTCTTCCCACCAGAAGGTGACCCCAGAATCATTCCAAAATAACAATTTTTAACCTGGCACTTGACCATGGTCCCCCGGAGAAGCGTGGCCAGGACTCAGCAGTGATGGGGACCGGCATAGGCTGTCTGGAGCGGTTTAGTTCTTTCTCCTTCTCCTTCCTGTGTCCCTCCTCCACTTCCTTCACACAAACCACAGAGGGATAGGTTGCCCTTGGCACCCCTTGCATTTATGGCATTCCTTCTCTGCCCTGCAAGGGTGGTGAGCTGAATTTAGAAAAATGACAGGTCGTTACAAATATATTACATGTTGTAAAATAAAAAAATGTCCTTGTTGGAAAGAAAACTTACTTTGGGAGTAACTTTAACTGATAGCAAAGGATAATTCAAATACAAAATGCATGTGTTACACTTTGGCATAATATTTTAAATATACATGTGGTGCTTCAATATCAATACATGTGGATGTGGGCATTATTCCTTTAACTGGAATGCTCTCTGACAGTAACGCTCCATTATTCAGCTCTCTATTGATTTGAGTTCATGTCTAAAAGTTCAGTCTTGGAGAATACTCAGGCCAGGTCTCCACTGAGGAGAGTGGCATGAAGAGTTGGTAATTAGCCAATGAATTCCAGTAATTATGCAATGAATTACAAATTGTCTCTATCAGTGTTTCCTGGAATGTTTAATTCAGCAACATGCCTGTGAACTTTCCAGGACACATTTGGGGAAGTGAGCTAAGGAAGGGGGGCTCTCCAGTGAGAGTCCCTTGTCCAATTACCACTGCCCTCATATTTGTCCATCTATAGTCCCTCATCCCAATGTACCCCCATCCAAATGATTGTTGGGTTCAATTTGTCACCATTCCCTTCTATCTCTAAAGTAAATAATAATAATAATAATATTGATTGAATGTGGTACTTTGGCTAAGTCAGTATCTAGACTAAGTTCCTCTACTAAATTTCTGTGATTACTGCTCTGAAACCAGGACTTTGACATGGGCCAAGGACCTCATCAAGAATTCAGAAATAACAGGTTCTAGTCTCTAGTTTCAAAGCTCAATTTAGTTTGGGTATGTATCTGCTACTAAAACCATTAAAAAGTTAAAGGCACACAGCTGAAATAAGATACACAGATAGAATTCTCCCACAGATATAGTTGGTTGAGGTCATCTCAAATTCCTGAAAACCTATTGTTTATGAGACCATGATTAGGCAGAATTGACTCCAACATGAGTTATATGCCCTTTGTTGAAGAAATAGTTTTCTTGTGTTCATTTCCAACAAGAAGGTTATCAAAATGAGTGTGTGTCAAAATCTGTGAAGTTTTAACTATGAATGAATATAGGAATGAGGGAGAAGTCTCCAGGTACTTCTGAAAACATAGCACCTCTCTCACTTTCAATGGACCTTTCCTTTGTTCCCTGCCATAATAAATATGCATTGACTTTTCTTTCAATCAGATGATGACAATGTTAATTAAAATCTTGAGATTTCATTTTCTCTTCAAGGACAAGATTCATGTCTAAGCCAGATGACCAAAGTAAGATGAACCTGTGGTTAACTACAGGGCAAGAAAACGCCTATTAAAGCTCTATTCTTCAGTGCACTTAGGTTTTCTTCTGGTGCAAATCAGTAGGCCCAAGGACATTTCTCTCCTCATCATAACCACAAATGCTCACACAATAGAAACAGGGAGTGTAGAGCCCTTTGGGATCAAAGAAGTGGGGGAGTCATCACCTCTATTTCAGTCAGTCTCCACCAGTCAGTCAGGAAACTAGTTGGTCTCCCTCAGGAAACTTAGAATGGTCTGGAAGACCCCCTCAACCAACTTGGTTAACAAGTGTGTCCCCCCCATTTGCTCCTGGGGTCTGGGAGCAAGGGTGAGCAGCAGTCATTCCATACACATTTGTCAAGTGCCTGCTGTGACTAGCCCTGAACTAGGTTCCCTGGTGGACCTGGATTAGTGAGGCAGACACTGCTGCTGTCCTTGCAGAGGCAGCTCTGTGATGAAAAGAATCCAAGGCTTGTGGTTAGAGCCAACATTTGAATACAGGCTCCCCCGCTTCACCTCTTTTAACCCCAGTTTGCCACCAGCAAAATGAAGGTGACCGTTCTAGCTACCTCCTTACCTCTCAACCTCACAGGATCAGATGAATATGTTGACATGTTCTGCAAACTATAAAGCACTATGGGAAGATAAGGTATGACTACTGGAAAGCTTTAAAATATTTTCTCTCCTACTCGGAATACTTGAAAGCAAGAACTTGAACAGAGTCATCCATCCATGCTCACAGCAATATTATTCACAAGAGCCAAAGGTAGAAACAAGTCAAATGTTTGTTGACAGAAGAATGGACAAACAGAGGGGAGAGTGGGGGTATTATTTAATGGATGCAGTTTCAGTAGGGGAAATAAAAAGTTTCTGGAGATGGGTGATAGTGATGGCATACAATAAAGTGAGTGTATTTAATGTCACTGAATTTTATACTTCAAAATGGTTAAAATGGTGAAAAAGAAAATACACTTTCAGGAACACATCTGGGTCAAGGTAGGTGCTAAAGTAAAGCGGCAGCAGCTTTACCTGGAGGGGGTTCCTTAGCAGGCAGAGGCTGGATGTGCTTCCACCCCCGGGTCTAGTCTTCAGTTTGAAGGCCTCTGTCAGTGCAGAGAGACAAAGGAGACACAGCAGGAGCACGGCATGTGGGTGTAAGATCAAAACACAACATTGACGTTTTTTTAGAGAGAAACCGTATCAGGGATCTTCTAAGTAGTGTCATCATTCTGTTTGCTTTCTGTTGCCAAGTGTTCTTGGGAAGCAACAATCTGAAGATTATTTAATATGCCAAATGAAGCAGGAAAGGCTGAATTTTAAAAGTGGTTCCATATTAAGATGGGATGTTCTTGCCAAAGGCATCTGAAGCCTTGAAGTTTGTTGATTACACACAGAATGGGTGTGGCTGTCAGAGATGTGTCTCCCAAGAGGATCGGGACCACCTATGTCAATTGACTTCAGCTTCCTCTCCCCTGGAAAAGATGCAGATGGACCCTGCTAACACTTGCCTCTGAGATACTCTCTTTCTCCTGCTTCCATGACTGAACAACCCTCCCCTTTTTCTGATCCAATCATTTTCCTTTAGATTTTCTAATAAAATGTTCAAACAGGTTGGATGTGAGTTGTGTAGCAGGGGAGCTATTTCAGCTCCTTCACATGACTTCTAGTACCTACACTGTTGTATTTTGTGCTGAAGGTTTAAATCTCAGAGAAGAATGACAGCCTCTCTTTATATACAGTTCTTGGGGATACCTCCTGAAGCGCACAAGTACTGATAACAACTACTATTACCCATTTACTCCAGTTTTCTCAGCATGTGGGTGACTAGGGAGAAGCTAAAAGATCTCTTTTCTGTGCAGTTTGAGCGGAGAACGCAAACTAGAGATGTCTATAAGAGTGACTGATGCGAAGATGATGGTCTTGTAGGAGAGGCAGAGTCTTGCCTCTCTCGCTCCTCCACTGGCTCATGTGCCAGTAATTGCCCAATGTCCATGACAAATCACAGGTAAATCCCAGGCTGAGAGCTCAAAATGGACTTCAGATATTTCTCTTCCTGGCAGGCTCTCGTGGAAAGCGGTGAAGGATTGCAGGCAGTGAGGATGTCTCCACTCAAATCCACCTGGCGGAGGTCAGGGAGGAGAGCTCAGGGTGAATTTTATCTTCAATAGACCAGATCTGCAGATAAACAAAGGAAATCATGATTTCTAGGTTGGTTGGTTTCTTTATCCTCTATAAGCCATACCATCACTCACTACAAATTCTTATCCCAAGCTGGAATTCACCGGAAGAAATTAATTTTTGGAAACAGATGTTTCTTCTCTTGCATGTCTTCTGTTAAGCAAAATAAACTGCATGGCTAGCAAGACTGATAGTGATACTATTAAGTCCGTGGTAACCCACATCAATTCTAAGTGTGAGCCCTAGAAAGGTAAGTTGGGGAGAAGTTTGATAAATGTGTAGTTCTTGGGAAGGAGCATGTGCTCCTTCTAACCTGGACTTACAGGGTCAGAAGCCAGCTTTCCTATCATGTCATTCTGGGTCAGGTTGGACCATTTTCTAAATCATAAAATGGGGTAATGAGACATATGCCCGATTCAGCCCCAAAACTGGTTGTATAGGGAACTTGTGTTGGATAGGGAATTGAGGAAGGAAGCAAGAAGGAGCTCGTCCTTAATGTCCGTGGGCTACATCTCAGGGCCAACTTGAGGGTAGCTGGACAACCCTCCCCCCAGCCATCAGAGAATGAGGCATTGGAGATGGGGAGGTCACAGAGCTCCAGCAGCACAGGCTGCCCAAGGACCGAGTAGGAGAGGGAGAAGTGGGAAGAGATTACAATTCTCCTTGTTCCTCTTGCCCTTCCTTGACTGTCCCAATATGATTATAGGTCCCCCAAGACCAAATCACTTCCTTTTTTTAAGCTGCCCTCACATTTGGAACTCCCATAAAAACAGCAATAAAATGAGAGGTACCCTCAGATTGCCATTTGCAGGTATTCTAAGATGCATCGAGTCATTTGAATCCCCCCTTAGGCCAGTGGATTCACTCCATCTGTGCTTGCAATTCAGCTGAGACCAGTATTTTCTGATGTGAGACTTTCCTGAAATGCCTGTTTCTCCTTTTTTTTTTTTTTAACATGCCAAAGGAGAAAAATCAGCATTTCCATCCACATTATTAAGACCAAAAATAGCCCTTTCTTCCCAACACATATCTTTGCTGCAATACCAATACATTTTGTGCATCAACCTTAAAGGTTGCTGTGTTTCCCTCCTGCTTTCCCCTTTCATTATACAAGATTTCCAGTTATTCAGTATTTTGTTCTCATTAGAACACTGCTTGTCACATGTTTTCACCAGAGACATTCATCACCAAGGTCAAAGGGTGAATATCGTGATCTATTACGCTTAGAGGAATCTAATGAAAAGCCACATAATTATCCAATTTAAAGAGAAGCACGTAAAAAAAGAAGGGGAGCACTTGCTATAATTTAAATTGTTTTGTTTCCCTGAAGCAAAATTCAGCACCTGATTGACAGGACCTAATGATAATTCTTATTGATATGGTGATGTTAATTGTGGAGAGATATTTAATAAGTCCCATATTCTGGAGGTAAATGCGTGCTCTTAACCTGCACCTGAACCTGATTTTTGATGCAGCGTGGGGATGAGGTACAGATACAGATAAGTGAGCACAAGTGGATTTTCAGTCTTGTGTGGCAGAATGGAAATTGGAATCTTCAGAATCTATTAGGAGAACAATTCCACAGTTGCTCACACTTTTATAAATTATACTGTATATTATAGAAAGACACAAAGTCAGGAGAGGTTCAAGAGAGGATATTGTTGTGACTTTGCAGACAAGTTTTACGGTGGTATTTGGGGATGACGCTGCGTTATTATTTTTAACCAGAGGCACACACTAAAGAATGTGATCTGTGTTCATTTTCAAGCAAAAACAGATTAATGATTTCTGTGTCGCCTCTCTCCTACCCCAGGTGAGGATGACCTGGTAGAAAATGAGGCCAACTTTGAAACTGCAGGAGATTCTTGGAAGAAAATGAATTCTTAGACCATGAACAAAAGAAACTATTCGAGAAGACCAAACTCCAAAAGTGACCTGTGGGGGCTGAAAACATCAGCTAGATCTGCACCCCAACAAGCAACAGCTGGGCTTCAGGAAACTGCTGTTGGGGCTGCAGACAGAGCTGGGACCAGCACCAACTTTCAAAACCATTACCTGAGCATGAGAAGATGGGCCCCCAGCTCTGGCAATGAGCAATTTGATTCTGTAAGCTCCAGCCTCCCCTCCCTGAGAAGCTATGCAGTTCTCCTGTTATTATGTTCTAACAATGTTTTAAATGTTGGAACTTTAAAACCACATCTGCTGTCATGGCATGTCACTTGGGAACTCATAATCACATAGCTTTCTTTGGGCATATAATACAAAGTTAAAGGGAAAAAAAAAAGCTACTCTAGTAACAAATAGACTTGAAAAAAAGAACCAAAGTGCCTTAAATATGAAAGAGGGCAAGTTGTAAAAGTGAGTTCAAATTATGTTTTCTTAAACTTCAAGTTAACTGAGTCTCCCATTTTTGCTTATAGGAAAAGAATATTACAAGAGTAGCATTTTAATATGCTATCCTGATCAATACAATTATTCTTTCATGCATAAGTATAATTAACTCCAAAATAACCAAAACAAAGATTATTATTACCTGAGTCACAAATGGGCACTGTCACTAGAAAATAAGAGCTATCGATCTACAAATAGCAACATGGAGACAAAATATTGTCACTAGGGGGAAAGAAACATAAAAGAAAACAAGAGTAATTTTTAATGAACAAAATTATTTTAGAAATTCAAAACATTTCAAGATAAGATTCTTCTGAACATAGTGTCTGGGATCTAGAACTTAGCGAATGATCAGAAAATGAGCAAAGACCAAGAAATTCTTTCTTTTTTTCCTTCCTGAATTTGCTTCATTAATTTTATTTTCAACACACACATACCTTGGAATATTCCATTTATAAGTTATATTGACTTTGAGCCAGGTGCTCACCTTAACAGAAAAAAAATTCAAGTTAATTGAAGATATCCAAATTGATAGCAGGCTATGATATCAATGATTTTTCAGCTTCCTAGGCCAAAGCATTACATCACAGCACAGTAGATTATAATTTCTCTGAACACTGCTGGTATCTCACTCCTCAAAAAGCGATATGCCAGAAAATTGAAGGGAGTTCAGAGAAGGCAATAAAGATAATTAAGGAGGCCCTCCGATTGACTGATGGAAAGAATTAAATCTGGGCTGTGTGGCCCTATGGTGAGCAGGTTTCTAGGAAGGCTATGCAGATATCTGGAGGGACAAGTTTCCCATCTGAACCAGGCATTAGTTCACACAGAATGACAAGGCAGTAACAGACACAAAGAACCTGATGTTGGTTGAGGTTACACCACCTGACATCCACCCTGAACTTCTGCATCTCAGTGTGGACTGGAGGTAGGCTGGAATTGAGGGAGACTGGGGTGCTCCCAAGCCTCCCGAATTTCCACTCTGGTGCTTGTCTAACTATACACTCCTCCTATGCCAGACTCCTGGGTCCTTGAAATGGGTTGCACCCCAAAAGGGAAAAAGTCAGGAATGTTTAACATCACGGTTAGGGGTCCGGTTCAAATTCCAGCCCTAACACTTCCCAACTGAATGATCTTGGGTAAGTTATTCAGCCTCTCTGGGTTACTGTTTCCTCAGTTGCAATATGAAGATAACAGCAGCACCCTATTCTAAAGTTATTGAATGAAATTCTTCACATAGAACGCTTCTTAGGGTGCCTGGCCTTAGTGAGTGCTCAGTATACAGTAGCTATCGGTCTTATTTATTGCAATTAACAATAGGAGCAGGAAAAACTCTGGGTCAACAAAGATCTGATCCTTCTAATTAAGCATTCCATGCCCTAAAACATCCACCTACGGGTTCTGGCCTGAGGGATAAGCCAGTGTCTGAGCTGATCCCAGGAAACTTCACATGTTATTGATGCCTTTCCCCAACTTCTTAGTGTCCTTTATACTTCCTATAGGACGGGGTGCTGAGTGTCCCAATTTGCCAAGGACTGTCCCGGTTTCTGCATGTTGACTAGGGGTAATTATTTTTTTTATTTCCATATTTATATAAATTTTATTTCTGATGCTCTTTTATACAGGCAAATTTTTATTCCTTTGATAATACCATATACTTTTATAGTGAATTTATTTTTTTATTGGTTAAACTTTTTTATTTTCTTATATTGTTGTTCATTTTTGTATAATATTTAATTTCTCCCCTCAGGTAGTCCCCATAATTCTCCCACCACCACATCACCTGTGAACCATCACCACAGTCCCTTGTGCTCTTCCCTCCTCTGTTTTGACCCCTCCTTCCCTGCTGCATGCCTCAGAGCTATAGTTTGCCTGTAAGTTTTTTCTTTTTTTTTTTTTGACCCTTTGTTTGGTTTCCCTATATTCCTTCTATAAGTGGAACCCAGCCAATATTTTTCTTTATCCTTCAAACTTATTTCACTGAGCATAATCCCTTCCAGTTCCATCCATGTTGCTGCGAATGGCATGAATTTGTCCTTTTTGATTGCTAAATAGTATTCCATTGTGTATATGTACCACATCTTCTTGATCCAGTCATCTGTTTGGGGGCATTTAGGTTGTTTCCATATCTTAGCTATTGTAAATAGTGCTGCAATAAAAATAGGAGTGCAGGTTTCCTCTTGAATTAATATTTTTATGTCCTTTGGGTAGACTCCTAGGAGTGGAATCACTGGGTCATATGGTAGATCCATTTTCAGTAATTTGAGGAAGTTCAACACAACTTTCCATAGTGGCTACACCAGTCTGCATTCCCACCAACAGTGTGAGAGGGTTCGTTTTTCTCCACATCCTCGCCAGCATTTGTTGTTGCCAGTTTGTGTGTGTGTGAGAGATCTGTTCCTTTTTATTTTTTTAATTATTTTTTTATTTTTTACATCATTGTTCTTTTTTTTTAAGATTTATTTATTTATGCATACAAGAACGGGGGTACAGGCCAGAGATGCGGGGGGTGAGAGGATTCACCAGAGACAGAGTAGGAAACAGAACAGGCAGACTGACTGAAATACACTGCTGAGGGGAGCAGCGGGCATGGCAGGAGAGGTCTGCTGCGCCATGTAGGTTGCTCCCTGGCCTGCCAGGTATGGAACGCGTGCTGCAGAGGCTGCGGATTGCTACATAAGGTGGTGTTTAACCCCTTGCACCACCAGGGAGGTCCCCTTAACTTCTTTCTTTTCCATCTATAAGCTTTTCTACTCTTGCTGAGAACTCCAGTATAAGGTTGAATTGACATGGTAAGAGAATACCTCCTTGTCCTAGTTCCATCTTTATGGAAAAAGGTCTAATGTCTTATCACTAAATATAATGCTACCTGTAGGTTTTACATAAAGTCCTCTATCAGGTTGAAGAGTTTCCCTTTTAGTCCTAGTTGACAGTTGAGTTTTCAAAAATGCATTGGGATGATCACATGGTTTCCTCCCATATTCTATTATTAAATTACAATGATTAATTTTCAAATGTTAAGACACTTGCATTCTCAGGACAAATCCTACCTATCGGCTGTACTCAATTTGCTATATTTTGTTAGAGGTTTTTGTGTCTATGTTATTGGTGTTAGGCTGTATTTCGTTAATTCCCTTAAATACTTGAGAATCCAATGAGATTGTGAATTTATTATTTTTTTTAAATATTGAGCTTTTTTTTTTTAGAAGTGGGGTACAGGCCAGAGTCGCGGGGGGTGAGAAGATTTACCAGAGAGAGCAGGGAGCAGAACAGGCAGTTGTACTGAAACACACTGCTGAGGAGATCAGAAGACGAGACAGGAGAGGTCAGCCACGCCATGTGGGTTGCTTCTGGCCAGCCAGGGATCGAACTCACACTGCAAAGGCTATAGACAGCTTCACAGCGCTGTGCTCAACCCCCTGCACCACCAGGGAGGCCCAAGAGATTGTGAATTAATATGGTTTGTAAACTATAAAATGCTGTCCACAAAGGCTCCAAAGTCACTGTATCTGTTAGTGATAGTGACAATGCTTGGCCCTTGCCATGGTAACAGCCTACGCTGGTCAGGAACCAGCCTCAATGAATCTTTCCCACCCTTTTGCAAATTCAGTCATAACCAATAATTCAAAACTTCAGCCTCTGAGTCTGGATTTTCCAGAGAGTTCCAAATTTTAAATATTCTCTCCCATTGTCAAACCTCATTATAGCATATATCTTGATTTTGAGCTTTAGGGTAGTTTTCTCTGAATGCACTGACTTATTCTTGTCTAGAAAGAAACTCATTTGCCACTTTCCTGACTACTCAAGTAGACTCAAAATATTTTCCCACGATCTGTCCAAACACAGGGAATGGAAATTATCATTTGAATATAGCTTCAATACATCTATGAAGATTTCAATCCGTGCTTAGGAAGTTTAAAGTCAAGTAAGGTTTCTCAATTTTGACAAAGTTTATTGAAAGTAGTCTAATTTGCATATCTCTTGCATAATCCTGTATGTTCTTTCTTTCATTTATTTATTCAACAACAAGAATCTCCTGAGTGCCTACTATATGCTAGGTGCTAGGCATTGTTCTAAGTGCCAGAGACACAGCAGGGAACAAGATGGGCCGGGGAGCGCCCTCTAGAGGCTAGTGTGTTCAGGTTTTAATTTGATGTTGCCTACCTGAAGTGGGTGCTGGAGAGGGCTGCCCAGAACCCCTGCAGAAAACCAGTCACTCCCCTAACTACTACTGATAACTCACCTCTGAGACCCTCCCTAGGCCTTGCCCTTGGCCAAAGGGAGCTGCCTCACCAGAGGTTACACTCCCTCGGCCACAACTCATGACTGGTGAATGGGGAGTGGGGGAGGGGGCAATACAAAAGCCCAGCCCCCTTCTCTCAACACAGGGCAACTCTGACAGGTGATTCTAGCTGTAGAGCCTAGCTTTATTCAACTCCTCCTTCTGATACATTCTGCTTCCCTCACTTCTCCAAGGTATTATATTCAGAACAGTCTTCAATTAACTTCCTGCATCTAAATTCCCATCCCAGAGTCTGTTTGCTGGGGGAATGAGCTTAAAACAATCCTGAATTCTGATATCTGCTTAAATACTACCTCTGGGAAGAGGTACGAGATTAACTAAATGACTATTAAATGTCTTTCTTCAAATGTAGACGAGCTTAAAAATATACCAGGACCTACCTAAGTAGAAAAGTTCATTGAGAAAAGGTAAATACGATTTTTCCCCTGAAATTAAAGCCATAACTGACAATTCCTTAGGGAAATCATAACTGCCAGTTAATATACTCCCCAAAGTTCAATAAAGAAACAGAACCACCCACCATTATGGAAGAAGTTTCAGGAAAACTTGTCTAACATTAAGAGTCCAGGTATAGGGGCCTCCCTGGTAGCTCAAGGGGTTAAGTTCGCAGCACTATGAAGCTGTCTGCAGTCTCTGCAGCAGGAGTTCAATCCCAGCCAGGGAGCTACCCACATGGCACAGCAGATATCTCCTGTCTCCCCTGCTGCTCCCCTTGATGGAGGACAAGAATAGAAAGACTGGAAAGGTGCCCCAAGACCAGAACCTGACTCACACAGGGAGGTGGGGGTAGAGGAAAATAACAAGACCATTAACATAGCATAGAGGTCGGGGACCCTTAGGCACCAGTGCCTTATCACAAGGCATAAGACCCAAACAGGATCAGACTACTGTAGGGAGTGGAGCACAGACCTGAGGGTAAAGATATGGAGACTGAGCCCATTCTGGACTCTCCCCTCCCAATCCTGGATTCTCTCATCCCTCTGCATCGTTATCCAAAATCAGGAACAAACCGAAAGCTCACAAGGAGTGAGGCCCTCCCGAACAGAAGAGGACTCAATCAATACAGTCTCTGCACAGGTTGGGGCAGCAATCCCACTGCCCACCTGTGACGATGCAAGTGCCTCTTTTCACCAACTCTCTCTGCAGGGCAGCAGCCTACCTGCCTGCCTGTGACCTGTTAAGGCCACCCGCCTGCAACCGTGCAGGCCTCTCTTAGCAAACCTGTCCCTTTGGGGGCAGCTTTTCCTGCCTGCTTGTGTCTATGCAAGTGTCTTTTACTGTTTTGTCCCTTCCCTAATAAACCTGTTCTTTAAACATAACTAATGTCTCTGTCTCGTGGAGAAACTCGCCTGGAAAACTCGTCGCGTGTCACTGAAATGGGAGCTCTGGTGAAACCTTTCCCAGAGTGAACCCAAGGACCCCGACTCCAAACCCACAGACTCCAAAAACCTCATCACCCTCAGCAGCGTATTTCAGTGGATCTGCCTGTTCTGCTCTCCACTCTGTCTCTGGTGAATCCTCTCACCCCGCACCTCTGGCCTGTACCCCAGCTCTTGTATGCATAAGTAAATAAATCTTTTTAAAAAAAAAAAAGTTAAGGTATAAAATGTCACCTGTGAATTGTGGCAGCAAGGCCCACCCCCACTGCTAACTGGCGGAGCTCTCAGCTCCGGCTACCACAGCTGCAAAATGGCGCTTCTTTCCCACACAAGAACAGGGCGACCTAGAATCTTCACAAAAAGAGCGTTACTTACATGCTGCATGGTGTGTGACATCCTTTCAATTTTGGTTTCTCTTGGATGGTAGAGCAAAATCTGTCATTGTGTAACAGGGTGGTCCCTGGATGAGGTGAGGATGCCCAAAGGCATAGGCCGCACCTGGTGTCTCTCCAGGGCCTGGTGGGTGCAGGGGATGACTGGTGGGGCTGGCTCCTCTCTTGCCTTTGGGGCACAATAGCAGGAGGCAAACCGGCAAGTCCTTCATTCATCCAACAACTATTTATTCAACTGTGCTTTGGTCATGTTGAAAGCCAAACTGAATAACAAAGAGCCCTCTGGATACAATGATTTAAGGTAGCACAGATTTATCTGCACTCGTGGAATGGGCTGGGAGAGATGCGACCATATGTATTCATTTATGCCCAGATTTTTCCAGCCAGTTGTTCTTTTAGCCTTAAGACTTTTGTCCTTGTCTACACAGTCAAGCTGATCATGGGGACTGCCATCCTCCTGCCCCAGGCAGGTGAGTACCAGTCTAGGACTGGGAGTTGGCTTCTGAGCAAAGGAAGCAGAAGTCAATATGATGTCGTTTTTGGAGTCTGTGGGTTTGCAGTGCAGTGTCCTTGGGTTCACTCTGGGAAAGGCTTCACCAGAGCTCCCATTTCAGCGACACACAGCGAGTTTCCCAGGCGAGTTTCTCCATGAGACAGAGACGGAAGTTACAGTTAGAGGGCAGGTTTATTAGAAAAGGGATAGGGTAGTAAAAGACACTTGCATAGACACAAGCGGGCAGAAAGAGCTGCCCCAAAAGGGACAGGTTTGCTGAGAGAGGCCTGCATGGTTGCAGGCGGGTGGCCTTGAGGAGAGCTGCCTCCGCTGAGGAGGGGTTCAGTGAAGAGAAGTCCCGGTGTGGTGCAGGACATGGGCAGGCCGGAAGCTGCTGCCCTGAAAGAGAGAGTTGGTGAAAAGAAGCACTGGCATAGTCACAGGTGGGCAAATAGAGTGCTGCCCCATTGTAGGGGCAGTGTTAGGTTTTTATCATCTTCTGGGAGGGGCTCATCTTTGTGGGTGGATGGTTTGTGCCCCTGACACTCCCTAGAGCAGTCTGACAGTTTCTGGGTGTTGTGCCTCCTGAACTGGGCATTGTTGCCTAAGGGTCTTGGTTTCTATAACAGGGTTAATGGATTATGTTCATCACTTCTACCCCTACCTCCTTGTGGGAGTTAGGTTCTTGACCTTGTATCTCCTTTCCTCCATCAGATACACCTTACTTCCTGTCATGCAGCAGGTGATGACTTCAGCACCCAGCCACCCAGCCACAAGGAAAGCTCGAGAATGTCCAGTGGAGCACCTGGCGATGTGCAACTTAAAGTCCACTACTCTGGGAAGGATAACAGACTCTGCTGGCTGACTAGCAGTCTCTGCCAACAATACCTACTTTGGGCCTGGCATCCTGACTGAACTGTGGTGAAAGAGCAGACCTGGAATGCTTGCTCCCTTGGAATTTGCAGTCTGGTGGGAAAGAAAACAGATAAGTAAAAAAGTAATTATCAAACACAAAGGCAGAGAATGAGATGGTGCCAGGATAAAGACAAGAAAAGAGTGTCCAAGGCAGAGGAAACTGATGCACAGTCCCTGGAGGGACACGGGGTTGAGCATGTCTGGGCCAGTCTGGAGAGTGGAGAAGAGCCAGGGAGGGATGCAGGGAAGAATCCTGAATGCTCCAGGCAGGATCCTGAGTGCTCCAGGCCCTAGCGGGGACTCTGGATACTTGAAGTGCAATGAGAGGTGGGTTGCCTGTCAGGTGTTAAATTTTTAAAGACTCCTGTGGCTGCTAGGGGCAGCCATCAGGGAAGCCTACCTATTTTTCTGGGTTCTGGGGCTAAGACAGTGCATGTTTAAATCTTCCCACTGAAAAAATAATTTTTAAGATGAAAAATGAACCCTCTGGTAGTTTCTTTGGTTTTTGTAGAGGGCCTCCTGGGACCAGCACACAGGACAGCAGTCTGACGCCACAAATAAAAAGTGCAGCACTTCTAAAGCAGCTTTGCTGGGGGGAGACCGCGATGGGCTTGGTGTCTAAGTCACTGCTTCTTTCTGGTGGAGGGGCCCTCATACTTTGGACTACAAGGTAGTTACCTGACCTGAAAATACAGGTTGACAGGAAGCAACAGCTGGTTTCTCCTGAGCATATACAGAAGGGTATGAAAAATAGAAACACCTTCCCTGGTTTTGTTTATATTGATATGAAAAATAATAAATATTTATTGGTAATAGAAATGGGCAAATAAATGTAGTTTGTCTTCAACTTTTGAAAATGCAATTTTGCATTTGCAAGATGCAGACATGTATGATATCAAAATGCATAGTTTTTCTTAGTTTACAAAATCTTTCCCCACGTTACTTGGTTGAAGTGAATTTCCAGAAATAGTTCTTAAGAAGAAAATAAGAGCACTTGACTAAAAACTGACATTTGGAAATGGGTCTGTGTGACGGATTCATGCGTCATTATTAGCATTAAAATCTTTAAAAATAGTTGGTAGGTTCTGATGATTCAAGAGGCCTTGATTTTTTTGAGTCCTTGGTTTATAAAATGTAACAACCTTGGATGATGTTCTACGCATTTGTAAGTAAAATTCTGAAACTTTGGAGCTAAAGGGTTATTTCAAATATTTCTTATGAAACTATACATGCAAACTATGTCTGTGTTAACTCAGATTCTAAATTGGATGCAGTGTGAACTAATCATTTCAAGCATTAAAGCTTGGCCTTGGGATGAAATTAAAGGAGAAACATTTAGGCAGAATCATTGGAGAATTACCATCAAAGTAAGATTGTTAAATCCATAAATATTTTCCTAAGGGAAAAGTGAAAGTATCATCAGTTTCTAATGCTAAACAGGAAAAAAAAAAAATTAGTCTATAGACCATAGAAAACAACCTGTGCCAGAACATCGATTTGTGCTCATTGTGACTAGTGTTTCCTAATATACTTAACAAAGAAACATAAAATAGAAATCTGCATTAGAGGTCTAATTTGTCATCCACAACAGCCCAGGTCACTCTTTTGGTACAAGGGTACCTATGATATCCTGGGTATCCACGTCCCAAGTAACAAACCCCATCACAGCAGATATTTCTAAAGAACTAAAGACACACACACACAAACACAATTGGGTGTGAGAGGAGTGGTGTAATAAAAAGAATGAAAAAAAAAAACAAAAAAAAGAAGAAAAGGAGTAGAAGGTACCACTTACCACCCTTCTCAATCACATCTTTGCCAGGGAGAACACCTCCCTCCCTACTGTTCTCTCTTCCTTCCAGGTACCTGCTCATTCATCAACAGCATTTACTGAGCACCTATTATGAACCAGGCACAGAGTTTGACCCTGACACTACAGAAACAAGTGGTACATTGGCCCTTATCCTCAAGGAAACCACAGATTTGCTAAAAAATGGGCGCAAAAATGGACAATCTGGAAAGAGCACTAAGGGAGGAAAATTCCAAGTGCTGAGAAACTAGAAGAGAAGGTGGTTCATTCTGCTGCTGCTCTTGGGCAGGATTTCCAGGAAGCAAGTTTAGCCAGCACCTGAACACGTGTGCTCTCCCCAAGCAGTGACCAGGAGACAGAGGGGCTGCTGGGGAGAGCGGCAAGAGGCCAAGCACAAGGGAGGGGATTGGCCCACTGCACACAACCTGGGCACCAGGCCTAACAGTGTAAACTGGGTTCTGCAGTCAAATAGAGCCCGAGGCAGCTTTTACGCTGGGAAGGGGCACCATCAGGTCTAGGTTTCGAAAGGCCAATGACAGCAGCATGAAGCTTGGTCTCACACTTGATCTTGGGATACACCCTGAGTAGAAGACTGGTCTCAAGGAAGTTCTCATCAATGTGAGAGACCTCAGTGCTCTAGGTTGGCGCCTCCATTCTGGTCTGCTACAAATCCTACACTCACACATGCTGTAGGGCCGTGCCCAGTGCTGGTCCCTGAGTTTCCATGGTGCCTGGGATCTTAACAAGGGAAAGGCAGAGTCTGGGCTGACTTTACTACTGGGGGCTGGAATCACCTGGTGCCTGGAATAAAAAAGCAGGTAACTCAATGCTTTTCATGTCCTAGAGCTGGGAAAGAGAACCTATAAAATGATTCCTTTTTCCTTCATATTTACCTACTTTTGTTTTATTTCTGATTGCATCATCTGGCTGTGACCTACCATTAAAAGGCCTCTAAGATGTGTTCTGCTCATCCCTGTTCAGTTCAACTTCCCACACTCACCCTGAACTGCAGCAGAAAGATGCTTGGCATTGTCCAGAGACACCCTTCTCCTCTCTTGCCTTTTCTCAGACTGTTTCCTCCACCTGAAATATTCTGTGCATCTGGCAACCTCGTATTTCCCATTCGGACTCAACCCTATAATAATCTGGCCTTTAAAACCTTTGTTGAGGTTCCCACTTAGAGTTAATGCTCTCTTCCTCCTCTCTGATCTGTAATAAAAATATTCTAGTTCTACACCAAGTACATTGGTGCAATTGATTGTCTTCATAACCACCTCTTTAACTAGCCAGTGAGGTCTCAAAGCCCTAGAAGGGTAGAAAATGTGTTTCTCTAACACATTAGTAAAATTTTTCTTAAATTAAAAAAAAAAAACATGTTTCTCTCTTTTATTGTCTTTTCAACTCTCAAATATTTCAGCACATAGGTGATGTTTAGCCAATGTGGATTTCTTTTTCCAGGCAAATAAATACATATGTTTACATTTATAAAAAATGTTCCACATTACTCATAGAAACAAGTTTCATATAATCTACATCCTGAATACAATAAAAACCAGTTCTTGGTCCAGCCACTATGGAAAGCTGTGTGGTGCCTCCCCAAACTACTAAAAATGGATCTATCATATTACCCAGCAATTTCAATCCTAAGAATCTACCCAAAGATCACAAAAGCATTAATTCAACAGGATACCTACACCCCTATGTTTACTGTAACACTATTTATAATAGGTAAGATAGGGAAACAACCCAAATGCCCAAAAACAGATGACCGGATCAAGAAGATGTGGTATATATACACCATGGAATACTATTTGCAATCAAAAAGGATAAACTCATACTATTCACAGCAACATGGATGGAGCTAGAAAGGATTATGCTCAGTAAAATAAGTCAAAGGGAAAAAGAAAAATATCAGGTGGTTTCACTTATAGGAGGAATATAGGCAAACCAAATAAGGGATCGGGGGAAAAATAATAACCAAAAAAAATATTAAAAGGCAACTATAAATCAGAGACATTCTAAGGGAGGGCTGTATGGGGGAAAGGAGAAGGGAGAAGGATCAAAACAGGGGAGGGAAGAGCATAAGAGACTATGGTGATGGTTTATGGGTGAATCGGTGGTGAGAATGCTATTGGGACTACACCTGAGAGGAGAAAGCAAACATTGTACAAAAATGAACAATGATGCAAAATATATATAAGTAAATAAATTATATTGAAATAAAAACCAGTTCTAATAAAGATTTAGTTGTCATCCTCCTGAAGAAAAAGTTCTGTGTTTGACGTATCACTTGAAGACATGCCAATATGCCACATTTATCAACAGCCTAAGAGTCTGTCCCAAAAGGCGTGCCCTACACTGAGACTCACCAATAGGCTACGTTAGACTTATCTTTTTAAACAAGGAGGAAACATTTCAGTGTTACAAATAACAAAGGAGGCAGGTACTAAAAACTGTGTATTTCATAAAACAGTGAATTTTGCTATAAATATTCTCATTAGTAGCTTCCTATTAACACCAATTACCTTTAAATTCCTCATCAAGACCAATAAAGAGATTTACTGTTCGGTGACATCCAAAAAGCCTAGAGACTTAAAAACAATAGTGAGGAATTTCACTATTTTTATAGTCTTTGTATATAGAATAGTATTTTTATACTATTTTTAATAAGATATCTATTACATTTTTTAGTTTAAGAGCAAAGCACTATCCTCAACTTGGCGTTCTCGCTGGAAGGCCAACATTTGACTCAGCAGTGCTCCTTAACTGCCAGGTAGACTGCCTGTGTTTACTGCACGAAAGTCATTCTTAAGCAACCTATAAAATAGTAATACTAGTTAGACACATAGAGTCATGGATACCAAAAATAATGTGCTTTTTATGTACAAATACTCATACTCAGAGCATGGTTATTAAGTAATGAGAAGGATTTACTACTTATAATCAGAGTACATTTAAATTATATTGCAAGAGGATAATGGTCCATATAGGACCCACTCCAAAAACATTCCAGAAGAAACCAACAGGTAGGCTGAAGCCACGGCCTTCAGTTTTATGCAAAGAGCATTGCCCACTCAGCTTTGTTGAGTCGCTACATTCCCTGGATGGGTATAAACACTGGCCTTTGTTGTTTTCCAGCTATGGGGGAAACGAATCATGAGAGAAAGAGAGAGAGAGAGAGAAAGAGAGAGAGTTCGTTCAATCAGGTCCCAACAAGTTCTAAAATTGCATCTTGCTGGTATGTCTTTAAAACCTGATTTCAGTTGAGGCAGTTTACCCTCACACTTATTTTGAAATTCCATTAACTTTACAAACACACAGTAATTCATTTTTAAGGCCCTACCTACGCTGCTGTCAATTAAGGGTAAAAGAAATCTTGTAAACATCAGCTGAAATATCAACAGGAGCCTGGTCATGTTGGGTCTGCAGAGACCAAACAGCAAAATGTCTGTGCAGACTGCATGTGGAAACACGCATGTCATGTGGCCCATGAGGGTGGTGAGACCTGAAATGCAGATGGCCCTTCAGAAAGCCCCTACCCAAAGAAGAGAGGTTAAGCGCCACATGTGTCAGTGTCCTGACTCGTGGAGGTCCCGTCCTGAGGCTCAGGGAACCGCGGGGGAAGGTTGCATTCTAGCAGCTAAAAGGAAGTGGTCTGTGTCTCGAGTCCTTCTCTTGGCTTCTCCCCAAGAGTAAGTGGCTTCTGTGAGGCAATGGCCTGGAAAGGTATTCAGCCGGTGATTCTGGAAGGGAACAACTGCCACCCAGGGGCTGAGCCCATGCTTTGGGCGCATAACTGCAGCGTTACCAACTGGGTGAGCGAGTATGACACAAAGGTCTCATGGCCAAATTCCAAACTCAGATGATTACCATTTAATTTTACTGTAGAATCAGAGAGGATTTTAAAATAAGAGAAAGACAGAAAGATAAATAATAAGAGACCAACATTCAGAGACAGTAGAGGACAAGAATAAGGAGCTTCAATCCACCCATCCATCCATCCACTCACCGACCCATCCATCCATCTACACAAAGGAAAGGCAAAGGCAGCAAGAAGGAGTGAGAGAAAGGGATCGGCAGAGAGCAGGCAGGAGACAGAGAGCAAAACACAGAGTGCAGGCAAACACTGTTTTATCAAGGCTAACAGCTTTCTGAAGAACTCCACTCCAAAAACATTCCAGAAGAAACCAACAGGTAGGCTGAAGCCTTGGCCTTCAGTTTTAAGCAAAGAGCACACTGCCCAGTCAGCTTTGTTGAGTGGCTGCATTCCCTGAATGGGTATAAACACGGGCCTTTGTTCTTTTTTCCAGCTATGGGGGAAACGCAACGAATGGGAGCCATCAACACAGAGCAGATCAGATGTGGATTCCTGGTTTAGAAGGGGACCGAGTTCCCTGAAATCTCACCAAAGAGAAAGTTAAAAGGTCTAGAGAGAAAGGAGAAGGCTGCCGCCAGGGTGATGTGCCAATTAAGAGGGCTTGTTTGGAGCAACTTCACGTGGCAATGTGAACAGTGCATGTAAATGATCAAAAGCAGCCAGGACCCTCTCCCATCGGTCACAAAAGCTGCGTAAGGCCGGTTCCTTTGAATGCTGTTTTAGTAGTGGTCTCATACAATACATCTTAAGGAACATTTATACTGTGTTCACTGTGCATTCAACTGTGGCCACTTCAAAGGTTTAGCCAAGTATTTTATGGCCATGGTAAAGGGTTCTTATTGATTTAAATTACAAGCTTGGCTCCCGTCAGCTCCACTTGAGGGCAAAAATGCAATAAAATATCCCACAGCACAAGAGACAGACATATCGCATTGAAAATCTTAAGAGATCCTTTCCACTATAATCACTCTCGATGATGTTTATTTATATGGGCAAGGCTATCAGAGAGATTTGTCTACAATCTTTAAGCTTTGGGGGTTTGTCTTGGTTTGGGTGTTTGCTTTTTTAAAAGTCTTGTTCTGACCTGGGTCCAAAGAAAGGTCACAAGTGCATTCCACGGCCCCTGGCTGAGACGCCCATCGCTCCCTGACTACTGGCAGAGTGGCTTGTTCCAAGAACAGTGACATTGACATACTGGCCATCACAGCTGAGGGATTATGGTTTTCAGTCCTCCGATCATTTGCATATCCAGCAGGCCAAGCTCAGATGAATGAGAGGTGTCAAGGCATGAATGACAAGCCTATCAAGGCGATGGAAGGCTGTCCCAGGATTAACTGTCAGGGAGACAAACTCCACTCTGGAGACACAGACATGAACATGCTATTGGAAGACTCTGTAAAATTGAGAGGGGGTCGAAGCTGTCAATATGAAATGCTATTTATGCTACTCCCTAAACCCTGTGATAATCAGCACAAAGGAAGTCACCTTATGCAAAGAGAGAAGAAAACCATAGCAGCCTGATCTGTTCTGCTTCATTCCTGGTTCCTTTATAACAATTTGCCTGAAACATACCCAAGATGGAGCTAACCCCTAGACATACACAGAAAATAGCAAATGACTATTATGTATCTGACATTTGAAATAACATGTTTCTGGAGGGTTGGCATTACAAGAGTCATTTCACTTCAAAATGTTATTCCTAATGTAATTTTTTAAAATTCATAAGAGGTACTTGCTAGAATTCAGCGTAGCACTAAAGTCACTCAAAAGACAGAGGTCAAATTCATTTCATTTCTTTTATGTTTTCTTCTCTCTGCTAGATGAAATAAATGATTAAGCCTAGAACACTTGGCAGTTCAGCGAATGTGCTCCGTGGCACCATTACAAGATCGATTTTCTCAATACAGGAGTCTTTCTAGGGTGCACATTGCTTAGCTGACATCTGTCGCCGTTGTCATGGCAGCGCTCTCTCCAGCATAGTGAGAGGTCAGGCCTGACAGGCAAGGCCTCGCCAGCTCTACCCCAGTCACTTCAAGGTTAACAGCCAATGGACCAAAGAAATAGGCAATTATAGTACAGTCAATTCCGGTTAAGGAAATATCTGAGAAGTAAATATGTCTGATAAGTGAATGGAAATGAAACAGCCAATGCTATTGATGCAATCCCATAATATCAATATCATTTTGTGGTGGAGTTTGGTTGTTCATTGTGAAATTTCCATGTCCAGAGAAATCTCAGAGAGGAGATAAACAAACCTCATCAGACTGCTATACTTGAATAATAGAACTCCCACAGACAGATAGATGAGCAGCAGAAGAGAAAAGCTTCTTCGAGGAAAAAGTGCAAAGAAGATTCCCTGGGTCTCTATCCCTGTTGGTTTAGTTACTGGATAGTACAGCTATATGTGTGCCTAAAGGACATTCCTGGCATCTTAAAAGGAAATCAACTTTAAAATAATATTTCTCATTGCTCAGCCTATTAAATGTATTCGTTATCAGGATGAAAGTCTTTCCTACACTTTCAACAACGCTGAAAATGATCAAGTTTTCAAACTATCAACATATTGGAATTAACAATTTCCAACAATACACATTTCAAATAGAGCCTAACTTTTGATAGACAGAGAAAAGATATTATTTTAATAGACAGTCTTTGAATAAAATTAGAAAAATGACAAGTGGAACTAAAATGTAAAGATTTTCAATTACAAGTTGCATGCCCCAGGAATTCAGTTACTGTCAACCTCTGTAGGCTGCAATACTTGAAATTCATTACAGTTTATATGTTCATATTAGCCACTCCTGATTAAATAGTGCAGTTGGTATAAAAAGATCTTTAAATTTTCATCAGACACCCAAAAGAACAGCAATGGTATTTCTTCCACTATAAGACTTTGTTATTCACAAGAAAGCATGGAAAATTAAGGATATATACGGATACACACACACATACATACACACAGTCACCATGGTGACTCATCTCAGATTTGTGTCAAAATGTTCTTAGCTATGGTCAGTGCACACCACACTGGAGTATTTTGTCCATCCTTGGCCACATCAAGAGGTAGAATTTCTTCAAACCATGGTCATGTCACACTTGCCAACTTGTGTCCCAGAGTTCTCACTAATAAACTGAAGTCATGTTCATAATCTTCTTGCTTCATGAGTGAAAGCTGGGTTAGTACCTAGACCAGTGAACTGACATTGCTCCCTTCAGTATCACGGTCTCCTGACTTCATTTGAAAATTCAGCATTGTTTTAGAAGAGTTATGTGTGGATGCAAGAAAGACTAACCCACTCAAATTAGCTTAAATGCCCAGGGATTTACTGGCAAGATACAATAGGCCGTCCTGAAAAGCACTGGAAACTGCCAGGAAACAAATTATATGCAGGTCAAATAAGAACTAGAAGTGAGATTGGAAAACCAGAAACCAGGTTTATTCTCTCTACCTGCATTTCACCTCTGCCATGCTTTTCTTTCTCTTTCTTTACCTCTCTTTCAAACAGCTTCCTCTGCTTTCAACACAGCTAAACCTGGGATGACCTTTCAGTTCTGACAACAGTCTCATCTTACTGATTCAGTTTCTCAATATTTTGACTCTACATGCCATGAAGAGAGAGTCTGACCAGCTGAGCCTGGGCAACAGATTGGTTCTCCCACAGTCAGATGCCCAGTTGGACTTAAACAGTTTGGGTTCGAGTAATTGACAGAGTTATTGCATTTAAAATGACTCCCGTTGGGCCTCCCTGGTGGCGCAAGGGGTTAAGCACTGCACTATGAAGCAATCCACAGCCTCTGCAGCACGAGTTCAATCCCTGGCAGGCCACGGAGCACCCCACATGGCACAGCAGACCTCTCCTTTCTTGCCCACTGCTCCCCTCAGCAGTGTATTTCAGTTAGTCTGCCTGTTCCATTCTGTCTCTGGTGAATCCTCTCACACACAACCCCCCTTCCCCCACCGCTGCATCTCTGGCCTGTTCCCCAGCTCTTGTATGCATAAATAAATAAATCTTTAAAAAAATAAATAAAATGACTCCTGTGTTCACCCCTTCACCAAGAGCAAGGTACACACTCAAAACTTGTCCTTTATGCCTTCTGCAGGGATCAGAGATGACACATAAATTGAAAATGCCCCACAGGCCCAAAAGCATCAGCAATGAGCAAGTGTTCTAAATAACAGGATGCTGAGATGGTTAGTCAACAATATTACAATGGATTTGTGTTAACTGTAGCATTGTCAGAGTCATCCCTGAAGGTATAAAATGACCATTCCTAACCCAAATGCCCAAAAATAGATGACTGGATCAAGAAGATGTGGTATATATACACAATGGAATACTATTCAGCAATCAAAAAAGATAAACTCATGCCATTCGCAGCAACATGGATGGAGCTAGAAGGAATCATGCTCAGTGAAATAAGTCAGAAGGAAAATGAAAAATACAGATGTTACACTTGTAGGAGGAATATAGGGGAATCAAATAAGACATGGGGGAGGGGAAATAATAATACAAAACACAACAATACAAAACAGAACAAAACAAAACAAAAACAAACAGACAATTATAAACCAGAGACATCCTGCAGGAGAAAAGGAGGGGGAGGGATCAGAGGGAAGGAGGAGGAGCACAGGGGACTGTGGTGATGGCGCACGGGTACACTGGGAAAGGAAATTCTGTGGGGACTACTCCTGAGCAGGGAGGGGAGGGGGGAAGCAAACACTGTTTAAAAATGAACAGTGATGTAAAATACACATGAATTTTAAAAAACCTGCCCAAATTCCTTACTGAATATAGAAAACACACCCTTAAGCTTTGGCCTCCACAAAGGGCTTTGCCACCACGTCGTCCTATGTCCCACTAGAGCTTGCGCCTGCCCTGCACTTCAGCGAACCTGAACTGTTTCCTAAGTCCCAGCCTTTCCTTCTCTCTGGCCTCCCTCCGGACAGTTTCCTTTCCATCTTCTCCCTGGGCCACACTATAATTAAATATAACTAACACATAGAGGCTCTCAAAGAATAACCAAGAAGTAATGAATGGCCCCTGGAAGGGGATATTTTCTCAAGCAGATAGTTTAAGTGGACACTTGATGTCATTTGTTAAGAGAAAGCACACAGGGCCTGTCCTTGAGGGCCAGCTCAGATGCCAGCTCTCTCATAAAACCTTCCCTTGACTACCCAGATGAAAAATCAATAATCCCTCCTCAGAGGAAGCATTTATTGTCTCTATCACTGTTTTCCAAATGTAAGAACTTGTAGGTCCTTGAAATTACAAGACCACAGACCTCAGTCTAGAAACAGTGTGTTAAAAGTTAAACCTTATCAACTCAGGGGCCATTTGAGTCATGTAGTGTCATAGACTGGGGGACCTGAAATGACAAGGCAGTTCTAAGTTATTAGATTGACCTCCAGATGATTCAGAATATTCTTCTGCTAGTATCTACATGTTCATTAAAATAAAAATATAAATAATTAGCACCATCATTAAATCTCAATTTTAAAAATTGTTAAGGACCAGTGTAGTCTAAAATATCCCGAAAGACTCTCACTCCAGATTACAGGACTCCCATGGAATTAACCAGATACTACCTCCACCATTCGATTTGACTTTGCAGCTCTAAAACAAACAAGCAAACAAACTAAAAACAAATGACCATAAAGGCTGGTAAATTCTATACACCTGGTTAAAGCCATAAATCCAGGGCTTGTTTAATATGGATAGCTTTCAAACTTATTCCCCAGTAAACCTGGTCAAAAAATCGGTCCTAGTCTTTTACAGACACTGGAAAGTCTAGACACAAAATCTTTCAATTAGAACATTCTGAATGCATTTTTCCATAAAAGCAAAGCTTGTATTGTAGCTTACCAGATTAGCTCAGCAAAATCAATGTAATTTCTTTTAGAAAGAATAGTGATCTAGAATCAGCTCTGTAGGGTGTAGGTCCATTTTTATGTAAGCCAGGTTTATCTTCCCAGCCCACTTTCTTCACCTCCTTCTCAATAATTTCATGTCGGGGCCTCCCTGGTGGCATAGGGATTAAGTCTGAGGGCTATCACCACTGTGGCCTGAGTTCGATCCCCAGTCAGGGAAATAACCCACATGGGGCAGCAGACCTCTCCTCGCTCGCTGCTCCCCTCAGCAGTATATTTCAGTAGATCCGCCTATTCTGCTCCCCACTCTGTCTCTGGTGAATCCTCTCACCCCCTGCACCTCTGATTTGCACTTTCATTCTTCAAAGCATAAGTAAGTAAATAAATCTTTAGAAAAAAAAAGTTTGTATTTCCCCACATGCTCTGCCTCTTCATGACTACCCTAAATCCCTAAGCTCTATGCCTTATTCTTCACTCACTTTCTTCCTCCCAATTATTTTAACCTCCAAAGCCAGAAACTGTGACCCTTCAATATTGATTCTCCCAACGGTTGCCAAAATGAAAACCATCTGATTAATACAATTTATATTCACATATGAAAGACACATACTTTCTTAACACTCCCTTGCTTTGAAAGGGCCTTTGCCATAGTCCACATATGCTCCCACTAGTGAGAGTCAAGTCAATAAGCACATTGATAAAAGTCAAAGAGGTTGGGATATTTTCAGAAAAGAGAAATATGTCTTAGATAAACCTGCTAGTTTTTTTTTTTTTCAGATACTCTTATTTTGTCAAAAGAGTGTCATTCAAACATGTGGAAGCAGTTGTATTCACTTTATTAGTCTCAACTCCAATATTTTTTTTCTCTCTGTGCAGCTGCAGGGAATTGAACTCACCAGGAGAAGATAAATGTTGGTGTTATGATTTACATCTCATTAGAGAACTGATGTTTTTTCCCATTTTGGAATTTACTCTATAGGCCAAATCTTTCAAGTCTTTTTTTTTTTCCTTCAACATTAAAAATGACATACTTCAACATGAAATATGCCTAGTTTGATTCAAGAAAAGTTTAATGATTTTGCCCTTGTATTGAGTTTTCATATGAACATCCCTACTTTAAACAAACAAATAAGAAAAGAAATTATTATCTTGAGAACATTGCAATTAATCATTTTAGAAAGTGTGTTTAAAGACTGATCATAAAGATTTCACATATTAAATTTTAGTAACCCCACTTTCCTACCTTGTTCAAATGTCTAGGTATAAATGAAGGAAAGCAGGAAGTTGAGGGTTGAATTTCTCTTGTAATTGACTAATCTGAATAATCTGAACCAAAAAATAGAGTTGTATTGATCCTGAAGTATGAATTATGTATGGATCTTCATTTCTGCTGATGTTTTCATGACAAAAAATAGCAATGCATATATGTCTTATGACAATATTATTATGTCATATTTTAGCCATTTTGTGCAGCCCTTAAAATAGTCAATATCTTCCCCTATCACTTTCCCACACAAACCATAGTACTATCATCAAGCTATCTGAGGATGGGCCATGAGGAATAATTATTTCTCCTGCTCCAGTTAACTGCCAGTAACCACAGCACTAACTTTAGGTAGGTTATGTTAGCTAGGATTTGGGATGTTTTGACTTAAAAATTCCTGCTCACTATTTTTTCTCACTTTAGGCAAAGTGTCCATATAAATTTGATGCTACCCAAGGAAAAGTATTTTTCCCTTGCTTCTTAGCCATTAAATTCTAATGAGGCTTAATTATATCAAAATTGGCAGTGAGAACTATGAAAAGGGGGTATTAATAAGTATGATTGGAAAGGTAAGTTTCACTTGAACTTCAATGGAAGAGTAGCCAATCACTCATCAGTCATGGAGTTGCCCTTATTACTGGTACATTTAGAGTGAATTCATAGGTTAATACTTAAAATGAGACAAGAGTTTCAGGGCAATAGTTCAAATTCCAGATCCTGGGGGGCTCCCTGGTGATACAGGGGTTAAATCTCAGTGCTATCAAACTATCAAAGCCACTGCGAAGTGAGTTCAATCCCCAGCCAGGTAGCTAACCCACGTGGCACAGCAGACCTCTCCTGTCTTGCCTGCTGCTCCCCTCAGCAGTGTATTTCAGTGGATCTACCTGTTCTGTTCCCCATTCTCTCGTGATCCTCTCAAGCCCCACACCTCTGGCCTATACCCCAGTTCTTGTACACATAAATAAAAAAATAAATAAATCTTTGGGGAAAAAAATTCTAGATCCTGTATTTACCAGCCATAATAAGTTACTTAACTTCTCTGTGTTTCAGTTTCTATACTCACAGGCGAAGAACAGCACATAACCCTTAGAATACTTGTGAAGTTTGAATGAGTCCATATGTGTGAAGTGCTCAGATAGTGCCTGGCTCAAAGTAAGCACTATGTCAGGATCCTCATCAGCATCACCACTGACATCACCATCTAGATTCCTGTTAGACAGCCAGTCTTTTTACTTGTAACTAGATATTCGACAGCAACTCAATCTACACACGGTCCATTAGAACTCCTGAGTTCCTCTTAAACATTGCTGTTGAGATTGTAGCTTGGACAACCACTAAATAGAATCTAATAAAGTTGAAGGTGCTCATGCCCTACAAGCTAGTGATGCTTGTCTCAGGAAATGGAGAAACTCTTAGACCTGAGCACTGAAGGACTAGAGTGGATAAGAATATTCATCTCAATGAGGAAAATAATAACAAAAAATGGAAACATCCAGATTGTCATCAACAAGAGAATGGCTAAATAACCCTTAGAGTATTCATGCAATAAAATAACAAGCAGTAGTGAGTATGAATCAAATGTGTTACTTGTATCCACTTGAATAAATCTCACAAATACAATATTGAATAAAAAAGCACTCCACAGAACATGTCAGGATGATTCACTTACATAGAGTTCCAACACATTGAAAACTTGTCTTTAAAAAGCAGAAGAATGATAGGCACAAAATCATGAGCGTGGTTAACTCCAGAGATAAGAAGGATGTCCCTGGAGCTTCAGTGGTAGCGATAATGCATTTCTTAATTTGGCTGGGTCAATACATGGACATTCATTTTATTGCAAAGTTTTATAACTCACATATATTAAAAATTTGTAAGTATTTTTGACATTATATTCAAAAGTTCTTCAAGGAGAAAATAAACAAATGGAACCATGACTTTGCTTGGAGTCCCACCACATCCCTCTCAGGGGGCGCCCAGGCCCAGTTCTCTTCCATGTGTCAGGCTGCAGGTCTTTCTCTTCAGGGATAAGCAGTAGGATCTGGTTGGAGGACACTAGGTCTAAGGACAATTTGTTTGTTTTCTTTTTAAAGATTTATTTATTCATTTATGCATATAAGAACTGGGGTACATGTCAGAGGTGCGGGGGTGAGAGGATTCACCAGAGGCAGCGTAGGGAACAGGACAGGCAGAGTGACTGAAATACAGTACTGAGGGGAGCAGCGGGCGAGACAGGAGAGGTCTGCTGTGCCATGTGGGTCACCTCCCTGGGCGGGAATCGAACTCACTGCAATGGCTGCAGATATCTTCACAGTGCTATGTCTTAACCCTTTGCACCACCAGGGAGGCCCCTGTTTGTTTTCTTTCTTTTTTTTTTCAATTTTATTTATTTATTTTTTTGAAGATTTATTTATATATGCATACTGGAGCTGGGGTACAGGCCAGAGATGCAGAGGGTGAGAGGATTCACCAGAGACAGAGTGGGGAACAGAACAGGCAGACCCGAGTGAAATACATTGCTGACGGCAGCAGCGGGCGAGACAGGAGAGATCTGCTTCAACATATGGGTTTCTCTCTGGCAGGCTGGGGATCGAACTCGTGCTTCAGAGGCTGTGGATTGCCTCACAGTGAGGTGCTTAACCCCTTGCGCCACTAGGGAGGCCCACTGTTTTCTTAATGTAAGAAGACAATAGCAAGTCAAAATGCTATGTCTCTTCTCATGAACACTACTCCACTTATCATCTCGAAAGCTGAGAGGTGAGTTTGCTTTCCTTATTTCACAAAGAAAAAAAATAGAAGCACAAAACAACCACAATCCTACAGGCCAACTGTTTCTATCCTGATGATGACTGATCATCAATGTATTCTGCTTCCTTCAGGAGGATTTCATTCTTTTATTCTCAAGGGTCCCCTCACACTCTATGTTTGCCTCTGTAAATTGTGTGCAAGTTCTTTTGGAAGTCAGAGAGCTACAAATCTTCAATTTAAAAAAAGAATGAAGGAATGGCACCTCTGGGATTAAAACCCAACTCTCCTGATTACAGGTTCCATCACTGAACATCCTCTAAATGGGATTTAAATCCATACTCAGTGTTCATTATGCACCGACATGCAAGATTCGAGAGAGCTGGGAGAGAGAACTGAACCACTGAAAGCTCGCTCAGCACTCACCGGCAGTAATGGAATTAGTCCCCCACCATGGCCACGAACACCCAGTCCCTGGCCCTTCCCTATAGCCACCAGGGCTTCACTTTGCATTATCTATTTTTTTCCTAAGACTTGGGGGTGGGGAAAAAGAGGAAGAAAAGGAAGTAATTTTTCTCCTTAATAGGTTTGCTCTTCTCGCTCTGGGTTGAATCAATGTGAGTGGGGTTGAACACGATCCTTTACACCAACTCCTCTCCAAACTGCCTCCTTCACTGTAAATAATTCAGACAAAATTAAATAATCATGGGCTGTTAATGACCACCACTCCCTCCCAAAAATGAACAATCGCTGCTCTGCTATCCCCCTAGACATTGTGGGAGGCTGTCAACGGCCCTGTGCAGGTGGCAAGGCGAGTCTGGGAAGCACATGGCCTCTGAAGGGGAGACTGGAGGGCAGCTGGTTGTTACTTCTGAGCAGAAGGGCAAGAAATGACCTGGCTGTGCATTTGTGGAAATGGCTGGCATTCTGCTAAGGGGCCTGGAAGCATCATAAATTTAAAATGGCTGCTCTAAACCAAATTCTCCTTATTTTTCATTTTCATTTCCATATAAAGCTTTGATGAGAGGCTCCAAGACACTCTCTCCCTCAAAAAAGTATGCTTTTTCTCCCAGCATCACTACTTACTAGGTTTATTCCTTCATATAATCTTTTTTTTTAAAGATTTATTGATTGATTGATTGATTTATACATACATACATACAAGCACTGGGTACAGTCAGAAGCGCGGGAGGGTGAGAGAATTCACCAGAGCCAGAGCGGGGAGCAGAGCAGGCAGAAGGACCGAAGCACACTGCTGAGGGGAGCAGCGGGCGGCAGGAGAGGTCTGCGCGCCATGCGGGACCCTCCTCCGGTGGCCGGGGAGCAGCCGGGGATCGAACCGGCGCTGCAGAGGCTGCGGGCAGCTTCGCAACCCAGCCCTCAACCGCTGCGCCACCGGGGAGGCCCATTTATTCCTTCATATAAACATCTTGTTTACCTATTTGGGTCTGAGTCTCGACAACAAGAATCTTCAGGCGAGGGGTAAGCGTTTTGCTTCAAAACAGCAAAAAGTTCAGGCAGAGATGGCACCAATCACAATATGGAAGTGAATATGCTGAACCCCATAGAATAAAACAGTAGCAGCTCAACAAAAAAATGTTCTCCCAGCAAAACTGAGTAAACAGTGTGCGGTAAGGGGTGTGTGTGGTGGGAAGCATCTCATTTGGATCCAGTTATTTAAGAGGAAAACTTTGCTTAATAATAGTTCTCTGTAAAAAAAAAAAAAAAAAAAAAAAAAAAAAAAAGATGATTCTCTGCAGACTTATCATCTTCATGGAGAAGTAAAGAAGCTGTACACGACGACTTTGAAAACAGCATAGATAGGAAAGTTATGATCCCAGCTTGAGATGGATTTTGAGCAAGTGGACACTGGATAAAAAAAGACTGAACTCGTAAACATGTACACAAAATCCTGGCTCTTCCCACTTGTTCTCACTCAGTCTTTTGAAGTTGGTGGGGAAAGCCTTGAGGAGCAGAAGGAACTGGCCTACGATGTCTGGGGTTCTCCAGGCTACTCTAGTAGAAAGAGCATAGACGTGAACACCTTCTCTCTGATGTTTTTCTCAGGACCAACTGTGACAGAGCCTCCCAGGTTCTAAATCTGACCTGTCCAACAGGGTAGCCACTAGCCACACATGACTGTTCACACTTAGACAAATTAACTTTAAATAAAATTAAAAATTCAGCTACTCAGACACAATGACCCTTAACCAGAGCTCCGTGGTCGCTTGTGCCGTGGTAGGCAGTGCAGATGCAGAATATTTCCATCATCTTAGAAAGTTCTGTTCGATAAAATGGCTCTGATGTCAATATGCCATAGAAGGTCAGTAGATATGCTGACCACACGGGAGAAGACTTTCAAAAAGGGAGGATGAGGATATCCAACCCTAAATCACTTCTGTATTTGGTGCAACTATTTCAATAATTAAGTATCTATAGGAAATAGGTGTAACATCCCATGTTTCAAAAAATCTTGTTTCTATCTTAATGAAACTTAAAATCCAATAGCAGGATATTTCCAAGTGTTTAGTCAATGTATCCCTCAACTTGGTTCATTTTCCTGTTCCATTTGATGTTCTGAACTGCTAACATAGGAAAGTTTTTGGAGAGAGGAAAAAGCACATTCTGTTTGAAAATTGTTCTTTTCCTAGTCTAAAAAGAAAGGAATTGTGGTTGCAATAATAATATCTCAAAGTACATAATGTGGAATAAATCCCTAGATGTCAGCTTTATGAAAAGGGGAGAGGTGGTTCCAGTCACAGCCTGGTCTACCTGCCAGAGAACCAGGACCAGGCCTCAGGTTTCCTGTCCCCCATCTTCTGTCAGTGCAGGAAGTGTGGCTGGCCTAGGTGCTCAAATGACCTGAACAAAAGATGCCAACCTTGCTACCAATGCAGGAAGTCAAACAACAGACTGTTCTGGAAAGGCTTTCAGCAGAGGAGGAGTGTGAGCCTGGATGAAATCTTAATACCCTGTGTAAGCTCATTGTCTGCGCTTCAAGATAGAAATGCTTCTGACTTCATTTTTTAAATGCCTAAAGCAAATATTAGAATACTGAAAGATATCGTATGTTTTACCTTTAAAATAGCACAGATTAAAAAAAAAAATAAAATAAAATAAAAGAGCACAGATTGTGGGATATTGGTGTATCAGCATTTATTATCAGCATCCTAAGGGAAAAGAGGCCTTCACACTTCTTAATCATGTATTTTCAATAAGAGCAGACATTTCAAAAGATTTCTTCTGACATACAGAATGTTACACATTTGTTTTAAATGTTATTAAGTCTTTTTGAGGAACTCTAATATCTGGCCTGACTTGTGTTCATCTTGATTTTCTACCTCAGTATTGCAGACATTTGTTCAATCATTTATTTATCCATCCACTCTTTACACCTTCATTCACGCACACATATTGTGTTCATTCAACAAAAACACATGGCATATCTGCTATATGTAAGGCAATGAACACTGATTCAGTAGATTTAAAGGTGCGTCAGGCAGCTCTCCTGCTCACCTGTGACTCTGCAGGTGCCTCACTGTTTCTTTCTCTTTTCCCTAATAAACCTGTCCCTTTTAAATTGTAAAAAAAAAATTTAATTTAATTTAAAAAAAAAACAAAGCTGCATCAAAACCTCCCTAACTCACAGGCTAGAGAAGACATTGGCTCATTTATTAATTCATTTTCCCAAATAGTATTTACACATTGCAAGTGTCAGGCATTACGCTAAAGTCTGATAAGCCTGCTTTAAAGATCTGATAGCCACAAAATAGAGAAAAACAAGCAGTTGCTATAATAAAGGCAGTGCATGATGATCACCATAAGAGAAGTACAAGGAAAAAAATGCTGGGGGGCTTAGATATTGGGGGGCAGGGGGCATTTCTTGCTGGGAGAGCAGGGCAGCTTCCAGGAAGAGGTGGCATTTGAGCTGAAACCTAAGGGGGACAGTAACTGGTAGTGCAAGCTCAGGGAGACAGCCAAAAAGAGGGGGGACTGTGTTTTGGAAAACTCTGGGTATCCCAATTTAACTGGGAGTTAAGTTGAGTAATGGGAAGTGGGGCCAAAAAGGCTAGAAAGATTACAGATGTAACAGAGGACCTGAATGTCAGTCGGGACCAGAAACTTACCACCCTAACACCATCCCAGCTAGTAAAACGCAGAATCTAGCACCTGCTTGGAAATGCTTAAGAGTCTCTGTCATTGGCACCTACTCTATGGTTGGAGCTCCCTTATTGTGGGAAATAATTACGTCATCCATTATAATGCCAGGTGGCCACCAACACCAGAATCCACTTCAACTTAGTTTCTCTCCTTTCCTTAAGTGTCTGTCTGATAGTGCAATTCATCTTTAGAATGATAGATCTTCTACAAAAACCACAAAATTACCCCAGGAAAGTCTTCATCCTCAAGGAGCAGAGATCTGTAACATGGGTGGTAGGAAGAGCCCTGGGTCTGAAGCCAGAAGACAGCTTAGACCAGGCTCTGTCATTCAGGATCTAGGGGAGTTGGGCGAGGCATGCATAGACCCTGAACTTGAATTTCTTATCTTCCTATAAAGCAGGAGAAGAGTGATGTCTGCCCTCACTCAGTTGCAAAATACTGGGAAAAAATAATCTATTACTACATTTAGATAAAAGTTTGCAATAGTTAGTATTGATTCATCAGCTGACAAATATAAATCCAGAATAACTTTTTCTTTGTGAATAATGGTCTTGTCCTCTTCAAATTACCAATTTTCTTTCTAATTTAAAGCTACTATTTCTTTCAAAATATTTTATGTCCACATTGAGATTATTTCTTCTGCTCTTTTTTGGTTCATTTTGCCTCTTAGCTCTTACTATTTATTTTGTCATTTTAATTTGTCATTTAATTTAGGAGAAAGCAAAAGATTTATTTTGTTATTTAAATTTTTAAACAGATCATGAATTTCTTGAGTTCCTAGTATGGGCTTAACATCATATTCCTGGCTGGGAAGGACACAGAAGCAGTAGTGGGCATGGGCCCTGACCACAAAGACACTGCAATCTAATTAGTTACTAAGATAATTTATGTTGTTACATTATGCATGCAGTTAGAAAAGCAAAATAAAAGCATAACTAAAGGTCATATTGTAGTTCAGACTATATGAGCTTCATAGGATATGAACGAGTGAAGTCACCCAAGGCAGGAGGAGCTGGGAAAGTTTTTCTGGTAGACAGGCTCTGGGCAAACCCTGAGGGTCAGGCAGGACTTGATGGAGAACAGGATGGGGAGGGCATCAGGCACTGAGAAGGCAAGGCCATGGGACAAACAGTACATAGACAGGAGCCATGAGAAAATGAGACAGATCAACTGGATAGAAAATGGAGAATCAGGGAAGTAAGGTTGGGTTAAAATATGAAAAGTTCATGAGTTTGGCTCTCTTTAGCAAATACGTTTTGATAATTTAAACTAGTGGGGTCACACGTAACTCACTGCAATAGGAAAATTATCATATTCTTTCTGCCTTAATGCATTAGTAATCGAATATATAAGTCTCCTGACAAATAACTATTTGCACCCATTGATTGGGGGAGCTGAGGAATAGCATGACAATCAAGTCAACAAACTGGGACAGATTTTGTAACCATTGGTCAGACAATTTTGTACATGTTTTGAGAGGGAAGGGCATCAGAAGCCAGGCTGTAGGGAAGGGTGGGGAGACCACAAGAGAGCAGCCTGGGAAGAGGACCTGAAAGCCAGATATGAGTGGCTGTCCTGGGTAGCCAGTGCCTGGTACCTGCCGTCACCCAGACGCCCCTGGGCTTTGGGCAAGGCTCAGAAAATGGCTTTGACCAATGAGGTGTTAGGACACAAACTAAAGCTTAAAATGTGCCTTGTGGTGGGGCTCGCCCTGCTGTACTTCTGCCATCACCTTGAGATTGTGTCCTAGTTACTCCCTTGGTCCAAGTCAGAGCAAACCCAGACTCAAAGGATAAAGCAGAGCCAACCTCGACCAATTTGCAGATAAGAATAAACAAATAATAAAATTGACACAAACTGGAATTCCAAGTCACACAAATTTCAAAATCCAACATTCCACACACTGGGAGGGTCCCTGCCTACCTTAGTCAATGCACCGATCAATCTTATAATAACCTTATTATGTTGTTCACACTAAGGAAATGTGAAGAGCGTTGTTTTGTTTTGTTTTGTTTCCCAAAAAAAGCAGTGGTTTTCTCCAACTTTGACCAAAAAAAAGCACAACTGTGGACAAAAGTCAAAAGTGGCCCAGACTATAAGCTGCATTCTGCAGTAGAAGCTAACGAGATATTTCTTTTCAGTACATCATTCCTTTGTCTTTTAAACTTTCATTTTGAAATTTAACTTTAGACTTAGAGAAAAGTTGCAAAAATAGTACTGACACTGCCCACATTCCCTTCACCCAGCTTCCCCTCATGCTAACATTTTTTTTTTAAGTTTTTTTTTTTTTTTTAAAAGATTTATTTATTTATTTATATAAGCACTGGGTACAGACAGAGGTGCGGGAGGGTGAGAGAATTCACCAAGCCAGAGCGGGGAGCAGAGCAGGCAGAAGGACCGAGGTACACTGCTGAGGGGAGCAGCGGGCGGCAGGGGAGGTCTGCACGCCATGTGGGACCCTCCTCTGGTGGCCGGGGAGCAGCCGGGGATCGAACCGGCACTGCAGAGGCTGCGGGCAGCTTCGCAACCCAGCGCTCAACCGCTGCGCCACCAGGGAGGCCCCCGCCCTCATGCTAACATTTATTTGGATTTCACCAGTATTTCCATAATGCCTTTTTTCTGCTCTAGGATCCAATCCAGAATCCTACATTGTCTCTTCCAAACCATGACTGTTCTTAGTCTTCCTTGACACTAATGTCCTTGACACCTTGGAAAATTACTGCTCAGTTATTTTGAAGAATGGATTTGTCAGATGCTTCTTCATAATTGGAATGAGATTATATATTTTTAGTAAGAATACTGATGTTGTGTCCTCGGTGCAACATGGGAGATGTTTAGGAGAGGACTGTCTTAGTAGTGAGGTTAACCTTGACCAGCTGGTTAAGGGGGGCATCAGCACCCCCTTTAACCACTACAACAGTTTCTGATTTTCCTTTATAAGTATTAAATATCTTGGGAAAGATACTTTGAGTCTCAAATATTCTGCTTCTCTTCAAGTCTTCACCTACTGGCATTAGCATCCATTAGGGGCTCTTGCTTACAATTTTTACCACAGCATTTGCTGAATGGTACCTCACACACCTGAAACCAAGAGGAAGCAGCTAATGAATGAGACTTTCAATTCCCAATCTCAACCATTAATGAGATTTGAACTAAGTGTGCAAAGGGGTAATAAAGGCCCAATTCCTGAAACTAAGGCATCTCAGCCATCATTTCTGAGCTGTTTTGCAAAGTCAACTCAATGGCCATTGACAGATCTTGCTTAGAAGGCAAGAGAAGAACCAGGGAGCAGAAGCAACCTCCGTGCTAATCAAGGTGAATAAGGCCATGACACAGAACAAAATCCACAAGACACCATTTAACACGTCCACCAAGGACTCGACTTATTCAGCCAGCTACCTTGTTTTCCATTTATAATGAGAAGCGGCCTCCTCACGCACCACCCCACAATCAGAGCTCCAGACAACATCCTCATTTTCAATAACTCTTCCCCTTTATCTCACTCTGCCTGATGCCTAATAAGCTGATTGCTATTTACTTTGGACCAACAGCTAATCTGTTAATGATTGATTTTAAATTTTTACAGTCATTTGTCTCTGGCAGGACCTGAGACTGCAAAAGGCAGTCCTTTCCTACCTGATGAATTGGCTTTTTCTTTAAGGGAAAAAAAAAAGGGAAGGAAAAAGAAAGATTTAAGTCAAAGTCTTTCTGGTTGCATTCTGCTGACAAGCAATTGACATTCCACGAGAATTTCAATGCTAAAAGAAATGGTAACTCTTCCTCTAAAATTCATCTATCTTTGGAATTGAATAATAAAAGTGGACATTTTGCTAATGGTGGCAGGGGGCAAAGACCCTCTCCCATATGAAGTAAATTGTAACTGTACCATAAATTTACAGAGCCTAAAATTCTTAATTAACAAAATTGATGCCCATTGTCCGACTAGAATGGGATATCTTAACTTAATGTCATCATTGTTCTTTAAAATGATCTAGATTGCACATCATGTAAAGTGCATTTTTTTAGTATATATGCAGAAAAGTGAATTTTGTTTTCCATTTTAAAAAAGACGGTTGAATAGACAATGGTTATTTTAATTGGTATTACACAGCAGTCCTCTGCATTTTAATCACTGCTTCTAAAAATGGAACGGGGGACAACTACTGTGTTCTGAAAAGTAGAGGAGACACGCACAGGAGAGCGCTGTGTGCATTTATAAGCTCCACGTCTTCCACAAAGTTAAGCTGGCCTGAGAGACATCATCTCTAATTTTGTAAATAAGAATGACCCCCAAGGCTAGCATTCCCATCGAATATTTATTAAAACACACCCCAAGACCTCTCATCTCAAAATGGAATTAAACTCATCCAAGTGTCTGAAAGATTAGAGTGATTTAAAACATGAACCAGCATTTCCAGGAAGGAAAAAGGAAGAACACAGGTAGAGAGTGGTGTTTTAGTAGCTGTAAGCGGTGACGGGTCTTCCTGGAGAGCCAATGTTATAAATTAACAGATTAGACATTTTGCAGAGCCTCTAAAAGGAAAGGGTAAACTGTTTGAAAGATAAAAGCCCTAATCTTATTAATATTTTAGATCTTGCAAGACATTGAGGCTCCATCTGCTGTCAGCAATACCTGAGAAAGATCAAAGCAGCTGGGGGACAGAAACCGCGGCCTCCCCGTTGGTCTACTGACCTTCCTGAGAGGCAGATATCATGTGACAGCAATTGCCTATCTCAGCAGACGGGATGGAAACAGGAGAAAGTGTTAAATATAACCAGGTAGACAGTGATGAATTGACATACTGAAAAATCGAACGCTTCAGTAATCAGCCTAAGGATCTGATATCAACAACATTTTTCAGTTTTGTCCAAATTCATTGAAAGGTGTACTTTAGCAAGTTCACTTCTCATTGGTAAGACCTTTCATCTTTATGCTGCTTTTCTGATTGGATTCTGTGTCATCGTCGGTTTGGGTGGCTCTGTGAAGAGGGGGCAGCCACGCTGCTGGCTGGTGAGAGCAGAAGGGCTGGGATGAGCACGGATATAAATGGGTCTTACTCCAACATTAATTAAAAAACTATTAAATATCTATCAAAGTGGTTATTTAGAAAGAATTATTAAAGCCATGGTCTATGAAAATGCATCAGGTACTATGTTCAACAGCACAGTAAGCCTGAAATATTGAAATATTGCCCTCTATTTTGCAGTCAGAAGCTTCTATAACTATAATTCTAATTACAGAACTCTAATTAATGTCTACATGCCTTCAGATAACTCCATTAAATCTTTGGAATATTTATATTATCCAAAGACAATCTCTATCCATTAGAATAAAGAAATCCTTTAAAATAACTTTTTTAAATGCTATTGATATGCTTTCTTTTTATGAGATACATAAGTCATAAAATCTACTTTAAGGTTTCAGTCATCCCTGTAACAGTGTTCTAAAAACTCTGTAACTCAAAAACATTTTTTGTCCCTGGTACAGCTGTGACAAGGTTATCAGCGAAGGTCAGTCCTCCCTTTGAGGTTAAAACAAAAACTAGTTCAGTGAACACCCCACTTCCTGAGGGAAGACTGATGGTCTCCCCTCAAATTCTGAGAATTCCTGAGAACTTTCTCTCTCTCTCTCTCTCTCTCTCTCTCTCTCTCTCTCAGGACTTCTTTGGGCTGAATTCCTGAACTCACTGTCCCTCTTCTTTTATGGTCACCTATGCCACCCTAGATTTTGAAGGTAAATTCTTTTAAAGCAGCACTCCTATAAAGTGTTAGTGTGGAACAGACTTTCTGTTTCCTTAAGATTTGTCTTACCAGGTGCCATCATCTTGCTTTCTCTGTTGCTGCATCCCTCTCCCCCTTCATACCCCTCTGATTTAATAATCCTCTATCTCCATTCCCAAATTTCTATAAAATTCTCCCATACAGCAACTTTCTATCTCTTAGTCTATCTCCAGACGCCGCAGGCTTTCTCCTATGGGGCTTATCTCCTGAGCCAAATGTTTCCGTTAAGGGGGCAATAGTCTCTTCCCAGAAAGGAATTCCGAGGTAGCTCTTAAAATAACATCATTTTCCCTCAGGTTGTGCATATATTAAAAGAAAGATCTGACTCACTTCTGCAAACATTCAGGAAAACAAACACAAAGAACAGCTACTTCTGTGATAAGCACCATAGAAAAGCATGAAAGGCCTACAAGGGACAAGAATATAAAATCAGAATTTGGGGGCAGGGCTTTGAGGGGATCCAGCTTTCAGATTTGCCTTGGAAAAAGTTAATGAAAGGATTGATTCACAGACAATCAAGGAACCATAGTGAACTAGAAATGGGCCTCACCCCTGTATCTTCCTAGGCTCCAAGATCCCTGCTGTACTCAGAAAATTCAGCGTGGGAATGCCATAGTGGTGGCGTGTGTGACCAATTCCTGCTGCAGACTAAGCTAGAACCTCAGATGAGACAATGCTCTGCTGCTTGGATGGACAGAAAGAATTCCCAGAACCGACAGGAAGTCAATTGCTTTCCTTTCACTTCCAGCTTGAATATAGTAGATAAAGCATCTCTCCAATACCCATAAGGTTCAGGCCACTACGGACAATATGGATAATAACTCAACCTGTGACTCACATGTCCACATTAGCTCAACAGCCTTAGCAGAGTGCTTAAGTCCCACATCAGATGAACATAAATAGAGAATGACTTAATTCATTGGCAAATTGGACACATCCTAACTTCCATTGGGATAATTCATGCAGAAGAAGTTTACTTTAAAATGTCTAAATAGATTGCTGTTCAATGGATTTTTTTTTTTTTCTGGCTCTTAGAGCAAGGGGATGACAATTTGTAAACAGATTACAGAAATGAGTCAACTAAGATTCAAACCTAAAATGAATTTTCAACTTAGTTCAATGCTGGAAGTGATAGTCAATGTCTACTATGTTTAACTCTATGGGAGGCAGAAGTGAGAAAGGGCATCGGTATTCACTGGAATAGAATCATTGCAAGCTGCTTGAGAAGGAATGGAGTAATTTTATTAAAATCTGTTTTAGCCCTTAGAAACACTTACCCAGCTCCAATATGGTTGCTCTGTCAGAGACATGCTGGACAAGACTTTCCCATGCATGGAGCACAAGGTTGCATTTCAAGGGACCTAGAAAGAAAGTGACTTATGACTATGGTTTCTCCTCAGATCATATAAATCTATCGCCTTTTACTAAAGAAGGTGACTTGTAATTAGTCAAACACTGTCCTTGATGTTACAATATATGTAACTCAATCTGTTCATTGGGATTCATATATTCAACATATGATCATAAATAGCCAATATTTATATGCTACTATAAGGCAGGCAATGTTATAAGAATTTTTTATATAATAACTCATGTATTCATCATAACACTGTTATTTCCAGTTTACAGATGGGGAAACTGAGGCATAGGTTGCACAGATGATATGTAGCCAAACTAGGATTTGAAAACAGTTAGGTGGCTACCCAACGTTTATATTTGGCATCTGTGCCCCATACAGCTTCCACTAAATGCATCCACAGCTGACCCCCAGAAATCTCACCAGTAGCAGCACCAGAAAGAAGAGCAGGCTTCCTGTGGTCTGATAATCATGGTAAGTAACTGAGGTTTGAAGGTGTGAGAAAACCTCACAAATCCAGACTGCCTGCTGGGAGGGCAGTGGCTGAATTAAGGGAATTTGCAACACAAAGTATTTTAGAATAGATTGGTTTGGTTAATTCCAAATACAATTCATATAATCCCTTCAACCATAAATCATTAGATGTGTCTAGTATAGGTTCCAGGGACCTGCTTAAGTAAACAAATAAATATAATTTCTATACTATATGAGATTTCATATGACAGAATTAAAAATAATTGGCTAACATATCCCCTATGATCCTCCCCCTGGACTATTCATTTCCTTTGCAAACCATCTCTTCTTGCAAATACTAAACAGTAGTCTGGCCAGGTAAACTAGCATATGCTTCAAGTTAATGGAAGACACATTAGTGAGATTATACTGCAATAATAATGGTGGGTCTGAATCTCTAACGTAATCCTTCAGACATGGCAACACTACAAAACATATCTTAATCTACTTCATGTTGCATGTAAGCACCGCTTTTGACAGAGCCAGTTGGCAACCCCAAGTGTACTTGCACGTGAAACAGGCAGCTGGGTATGGGTATGGTACACTTCCCCAAATCTCAAAATGCAATTTACTCTTCACTTTTCATCCCCAGCCCCTAATTTGCATATAACACAAACACTCACTTGTTCTTGCACTTATTTAAATAATTTTTGCTTAATCATTCTTTTTTTTTCCCTAAGAAAAGAGAGTAGGTATATCTGACACTCTTGGCTGTCCTCTGTCCTCCCACATCTGTTCAGATATCCACCCCATCCACGTTTACTCAGGGCTTATCCTAACTGGTCCAAGTCAGTGACTGGTGTAGGTGTGGGCAAATGAGCAAATATCAGCTGGAGGACTTCAGGAGAAGTCAGCTGAGGGGTTTCTGGGTTTTTGTATGAAAGACATACAAGGAGGAGAGAGGCTCTCTTCATTGCTATCAGATGGTAGGTACTACGTTGTTTAGATGTATGCCTGGAACTATAGCAGCCATTTTTGACTCTGAGGGCAGATTAGGGGCTCTCAGAACAGAAAGATGAGAAGGATCTGGACCAGGGATGATGTTAGTGAACCATCAAATTAACAGTCACAGAACCTTTCTACTTCCAAGCTTCTAGTTTTATGAAATAATAGGTATCCTCACTGGTCTAGCAAGCTGAATAGGGTTTTCTGTTGCTCCAAGCTGAAAGTGTCCTAAAGGAGACAGCAGGAAACATGACTATGTAATTCACTTTAATTAATTTCTTCTACATATATTGATTGAGCATATACTTTCCCCAGGCATTGTTCTAGAACATGGGGACAGAGCTATAAATAAAATAGACAAATAGAACACATGCACTGTGGGGAATTCTCTTTGTGCCTTATATGCTTAGCTGAGCACAAAGTGGGAAGAGACACTGGAAGGATGAGAGAAAGTTGCATTTATAATGCACCAGAACACCTTTCAAAGGCTATTTCATTTGATCACCAAAGTTACATGATACCATTAATGGCCACATTCTACACATGAGGCCACATTCTACACTGGGGCTCAGGGATCAAAGTCAAGATAAGAATTCAGATCTTTGACACCAATTCTGACACTATGCTCTCCCACTACATCAAGCCTGCAGGATAGGGGTAGGTCAAGAGCAGGAGCAGAACTAGAGGTCTATCAGCTTGGTGTTCCCACGTGGCCACGTCACAGATGAATGTTTCCTACCTGGTCTTAGAACAACACAGCGGCATTGTGCAGACTGTAAACAGGACAAAACAATAAAATTCAGGACAATCCCAAACAAATGGACATCTGGTAACTGTGAGATAAACACAGCACTTTCAATGAGACAGTGACAGTGCAGGAAGGAGTGGAGGTGGCTGCTCTGGAGGACCTGTGACTTCCTGACCTGTCAGCTCTGATCCAGGCTGCTGTGTGAGGGATGTGTTCCCACCCTCTGCTGAAGACAAACACAAACAACTTCTGCATTAGATAGGCAGTTAAGGGGGTGCGGGGGGAAGGTTAAAGAGACATGGGAACTAGGGTTTTGCTTCACTACGAGCTATGTGGTCTGCAATAATAAAGCGCAAAGGAATCCTTCCCCAAATCTTCCACTTGGAGTGTTATTTAGTGGCATGTTGATAGTGGCTTCCATTAATTGAGCCCTTGATATATTACAGGCAGTTCTTGAACTGTAGAATTATATTATGAAGTTAATTCTATTGTTATACTTGCTTTTACAGGTAAGAAAACTAAGGCACAGAGCACTTTAGCAATTTGTTGAAGGTCTCTGAACAAGTATGGGCACAGTGGTGATCTGAACCAACTCTTTCTTTTAACTACTGTTCTACACTCCCCTCTGTGGGGATTTATGGAGCTTCAAGGTGCTATGCCTGCATTCTCCACTCCGATCTAGGATAATTTCTTCTCAACCTATTTGAAGGAAAGGACTGGCTTGTTTGTTTTGACCAATCTGCTATGAACTGACAAAGAGTTCCAATATGCCCACAGAATCCCATCACATTAAGAATCACAACCACCAGCTCCATATCCTACAAAACCATCCCCTGACCACTTCTTGGATAGTACAGAAGTGTCAAATCGCTATGAAGATTTTAGTTCTGAACACTTCCTCTCAGTTCTGCATTGGTCTCACTGTGGACAGCAGCAAACAGCTCTGGTCCACAAACCACAGCAATGACCTAGGACACTTACTCTGCAAGTGTAAAAGCAAGAAGATCACTTGAAAAGGATGACTGTTAGTGTGCACAGGTACATCTCACAGAAGTTCAACATTTAAAAATTCAAATGAGGGCCTCCCCGGTGGCTCAGCAGTTGAGCGCTGGGTTGCGAAGCTGCCTGCAGCCTCTGCAGCACCAGTTCCATCCCTGGCCACCGGGCGAGGGTCCCACATGGCGAGCAAACCTCTCCTGCCACCTGCTGCTCCCCTCAGCAGTGTACTTTGTCTGTCTGCCAGTTCTGCTCTCCGCTCTGGCTCTGGTGAATTCCCTCACCCTCCCGTGCTTCTGACTGTATCCAGTGCTTGTATAAATAAATAAATAAATCTTTTTAAAAATATAAATAAATAAATAAATAAAAATTCAAATGAAAAAGTGGGGGGTCAGGGTGGGGAGGAGCAGATATTTATAAAAAGGCAGACCTAAAAGTATTTTTCATATTATAAACTTTGTTAAATGAATCTTATTAGATGCAATTATCCAATAATAGAAGAACAGAAAAATAACTCTGGTGAGGTCATTCACTGGAATACTATACAGCCATTGAAGGATAGACAAAACGTTAAAAATACAAAATTTTATATCCAATATGACCCCAAGTCTAACACACCAAAATCTTTATAACCATCTTTATAAACCATATTGAGTAGTAATTTATTTTAACAAAACTGTTATAAACTCTTTCTCACTAAGATGTGAATGACTGATAGCTCCTAATATTTCCCAGGAGCATTTCTCTTTTAATGGAAAACATAGTTAGCTAAAAGGAATTAACTGTCAGAGATCAATCAGGCATGCCATAGAAATATTACTTTGAAATCAGGCAAGAGATGAGGGTGCTTGAAATCCCTGATGCTAAATGGCAAGTGCTTCACAAGCTTGGTCTCCACTTTTCTCCTTCCAAGTGGAAAAATGAGTCTGTGCCTATACCAAGAAACCACGACACCAAAATATAGACGGTTGCCGTGGTCAATCCCTTGGAAGGCATATATTGTAGGTGGAGGCTTTTGGATTTTTTAGAATTTAAAATCCTCCTGCTTCCCAAAAGAATTGAAAATGCTGATGAAAATTTAAACAACTCAATAAATAAAAAGAACCAGTTTACAATATCCAAAAGACAGATATAAAGATATTACTATAGTGGAACAACAAATTTAGTTCTTATTCCCTTCTAGACACAGTATTATTTTTCACGCAATAAAAATGGGCTGATTGTATCTCCCACAGCATTTCTCAGAGTAGGTGTTCAAAATGAACAAATTTTATCAAAGTACATCAGCTTCAAAATCCAACTATTCTTTTTTTCCCGAGGAAATCAATACATAAATTATTAAATATTTGGTAAATTTCAAAGCAATAGCATATTCTCATAATAATTTTATTTTTTCAAGGGGGGCGGAGCAACATGGCGGCGAGGAGACGCTGCGAGTAAGATCTCCCATTAAAAAAAGTGAATAGGGAGGAAAAGCGGCAGGTCCCAGTGAGAACTGGGACACGGAAGATAAACGGGTGACTCCAGCAAACTGCCCAAAGAAGAAAGTGGCCATAAAAGAGGACCAGAAGGGAGGGAAGCGCAGAACCCTGCTCCCCTCCCCCGCCCACAGAGGCGGCACTCTCCGACCGGCAGAGGGGAGGAAACAACAAACCAAAACGGCCAACAAGAAAAACGGACGCAGCAAGCGGGACCGTGAGTGGAAAGGAACTATTTCAGCCACCACACCCCGTGAACGGGAGCTGAGGTGAACCCTGCAGGATTCGCCGCAGCGGTGAGCGAACGGCTCCGGGCGCCATTAGAGAAGAACAAAGACCCCGGGAGACGCGCACACAGCCCGGGCTGCCGGTAAGCTGGCGCGGATAGCGGCGCGCTCGGCGCGCTTGAAAAGCAAGTGCAGACCAGGATCGCGGCTGCCCAGGTCCCCGCGCCTGCGACCTAGGCTTGGGAGACGACCTAGGCTTGCGGGGAGGCGCGGAGGTCCTCACTGAGGTGAAGGTCCCTCCCTGAGTGAGCAGGAACCAGGCGCCCAGGCACGGGAGCCGGGTGCAAAAGGCGCCCTTCCCGCGCCACTGAACTGGGCTACAGCCCGCATCCTGGAACTGAGGGCTTTGGAACTGAGACCCAGGGCACGAAATTAGGGGCGTGGGTTCCCCACGACGGTGGGGCACAAGGCAGACACAGCACCCCAAAGCCGTTGAGGTGTACCCTACCATCCCCGCTTTGCTCCCTGTCCCACGCGGCGTGGAAAATCAGCTCCCCAAGGGCTCTAGGAGAGATCTTTGGCGCCACCTAGCGACTTGTAGACAGCACAGGCTCCTGAAGGAACTAGTGGCCAGCTGGGGAGTTAGCCCACACCCAGCCCCTTCCGAACAAGTAGTCTGAGCCCACAGGGAGAGCGAGCACCCACAGCCAGGGCAGACCAGGCACGCAGAAGAGTGTGCCTGACACCAGACGCGCAGGGAGTGTGTCCCACATCACCATTTTAGAACAGGGACATTTCTTCAGTAAAGACTACCTGCAGAAGGCTTCCTCAGGAGCCAGAGGTGAGCGGGGGAAGTTCGCCCACACCAGACCCCCTCTGGCCTGCAGTCCAAGCCCAGAGGGGGAGCAGGAACCCACTGCCGGGGCAGACCAGGCGCACAGGGGAGTGTGTCCCCACATCGACATTTTAGGACAGGGACCTTTCTCCAATAAAGACTGCTTGAAACTGACAGATGACTCCAGGAGGAACCAGAGGGGAGAAGAGAAGCCCACCCAAGATGCCGGCCAGTCCCAACAACACAGTGTCCCAACGCATACGGCAAATTAGAAAACAGACAGTAGGGAGGAGAAGAACCACACGCAACCTAGCAACTCTCCAGAGAGAAAAAGCACACCACAAAAAGAAAACCAGCCCCCAGATTGCAACGACAGTAACTTGGAAGAACTTCTGAGCCTTCCAGAAAGAGAATTTAAAATTGCCGTGATTAAAAAACTGACAGAAGTCATAAAGGAAAACAATGATAAGGGAAAAATAATCAACGATCGAAGAATGAAATTGAGTCCCTAAAGAGGGAAGTAAAAGAAATGCAGGAGATCAAAGAATTAGTGGAAGAACTAAAGAATTCTGGGAAAAGCAATGAAAGCAGAATTGATGAAATGGAAGAACGAATAAGTGCTCTTGAAGACACAGAAATAAAAAGAACCAAAACAGAAAAGGAAAGAGAAGTACGAAGGAAAAAGAATGAAGAAAGACTTCGGGAACTATCTGACTCCATGAGGAAAGGAAATATAAGAGTTATAGGAATACCAGAAGGAGAGGAGAGAGAAGTAGGAACAGAGAAAATATTCAAAGAGATAATTGAAGAGAACTTCCCAAATGTGAAGAAGGAGCTGAAAATTGATATACAAGAAGCAAGAAGAACACCAAACTTCCACGACGAAAGAAAAAATACAGCAAGACACATAATAGTAAAGCTCCCTAGAATCCAGGACAAGGAAAAAATAATGAAGCTGGCAAGAGGGAAGAAACAGATAACATTCAAAGGAAAGCCAATCAGGCTGACATCAGACTTCTCCGAAGAAACACTACGGGCAAGGAGAGAGTGGAGGGACATAGTCAACAGACTCCAAGAAAACAGATGCCAACCAAGAATACTCTATCCCGCAAAGCTCTCCTTCCTCTTTGAAGAAAGAATATGGACCTTCCCAGACAAACAGAAACTCCGGAATTTCATTGCAACTAAACCCCCACTCCAAAAAATACTACAAGGAGTCCTAAAGCCAGAACCTCAGAGGGACGAATAACAATGAAAGAAGGCCAAAAAAAAAAAGTTATTAAAAGAATAAATAAATAAAATCAAAGGAAAGACAAACACAATGGCAAATACAGATGTTAACATATCAATATTAACTCTAAATGTAAATGGACTAAACTCTTCAATAAAAAGACACAGAGTTGCAGCCTGGATTAAGAAACAAAACCCAACCTTTTGCTGTCTCCAGGAAACACATTTAGCTACAAAAGATAAAAATAGGCTCAAAGTCAAAGGATGGAAAACAATCCTACAAGCAAATGGGCCAAAAAAGAAAGCAGGAACAGCTATACTTATATCAGATAAAACAGATTTCAAACTCAAAAAGATAAAAAGAGACCCCAATGGTCACTACATTATGATCAAGGGGACAATACTTCAAGAAGAAATAACACTCATTAACATATACTCACCAAACGAAGGAGCACCAAAATATATCAGACAACTGTTGTCTTCTCTGAAAACAGACATCAGAGAAAACACATACGTAGTGGGAGACTTCAACACACCACTATCAACAATGGATAGATCAACAAGACAAAAAATAAGTAAAGAAACCAAAGCTCTAAATAAGGACCTAGAGCAATTGGGCTTAACAGACATCTATAGAACACTAAACCCCAAAAAAACGGAGTACACATTTTTCTCAAGGCACACGGATCATTCTCCAGGATCGATCACATACTGGGGCACAAGACAAACATCAACAGATACACCAAGATTGAAATCATACCAACCATCTTTTCTGACCATGAAGGCATCAAACTAGAACTAAACCATAAAAAGAAGGCAAGGAACTTTCCTACCTCATGGAGATTAAAAACCACACTACTGGAAGACCACTGGACTAATGAGGAGATCAAAGAAGAAATTAAAAAATTTTTTGAATTGAACGACAAGGAGGACACCAATATCAAAGCAGTAATAAGAGGAAAATATATAGCAATAGAAGCTCACATCAAGAAACAAGAAAGAACTCAAAGAAACAACCTAATCTCGAAGCTCAAAGATCTAGAAAAAGAACAACAAAAAAAACCCCAAAACCAGTAGAAGAAAAGAAATAATAAAAACCAAAGCAGAAATAAATGAAATTGAAACTAAAAAAACAATCCAAAAGATCAATGAAACCAAGAGCTGGTTCTTTGAAAAAATCAATAAAATAGACAAACCCCTAGCCAGGCTCACAAAGGAAAAAAGGGAGAAAGCACAAATAAACAGGATCATCAATGAAAGAGGAGAAATCACAACGGACACAGCAGAAATCAAAAGAATAATCAGTAACTACTATGAACAGTTATATGGAAATAAGTTTAATAATCTAGAGGAGATGGACAAATTCCTACAACTCTACAATCACCCAAAGCTAGATAAAGAAGAAATAGAACACCTAAACAGACCAATTACAATTAGCGAAATTGAAATGGTAATCAAAAACCTCCCCAAAAACAAAAGCCCAGGACCTGATGGATTTACAAATGAATTCTACCAAACATTCAGAGACGAATTAGTGCCTATCCTTCACAAACTCTTCCAAAAAATTGAGAAGGAAGGGACAATACCAAACACGTTCTATGAAGCCAATATTACACTAATACCAAAACCGAACAAGGACAACACTAAAAAGGAAAACTATAGGCCAATCTCCCTAATGAACACTGATGCAAAAATCCTCAATAAAATTTTAGCCATCAGAATCCAACAATGTATCCATAAGATAATTCACCACGACCAAGTAGGATTCATTCCAGGGGCACAAGGATGGTTTAACATCCGAAAATCAATCAACGTTATCCAACACATCAACAAAAAGAAATATAAAAACCATATGATAATATCAATAGATGCTGAGAAAGCTTTCGACAAAGTGCAACACCCATTCATGATAAAAGCCCTTGAAATTCTTGGGATACAAGGAACATACCTCAACATCATAAAGGCCATCTATGACAAGCCAACAGCCAGTATCATTCTCAATGGTGAAAAGCTGAAAGCAATTCCATTAAGATCTGGAACAAGACAAGGATGTCCACTCTCACCACTGCTTTTCAATATAATACTGGAAGTCCTAGCCAGGGCAATAAGACAAGAGAAAGACATCCAAGGAATCCAAATAGGAAAAGAAGAAGTCAAACTATCACTATTTGCAGACGATATGATATTATACATAGAGAACCCCAAAAACTCCACAGAAAAGCTAATTCAACTCATCAATCAGTTCAGTAAAGTGGCAGGATACAAAATCAACATGCAAAAGTCAGTAGCCTTCCTATACACAAACAATAAATCTGAAGAAGAAGAAATCAAAAAAACCATCCCTTTTGTTATTGAAACAAAAAAAATCAAATATTTGGGAATAAATCTAACAAAAGAGATAAAGGACCTATACAAAGAAAACTATAAAACACTGTTAAAAGAAATAGAAGAAGACACAAAGAAATGGAGAGACATCCCCTGCTCGTGGATTGGAAGAATAAACATTATTAAAATGGCCATCCTTCCAAAAGCAATATACAGATTCAATGCTATTCCAATCAAAATTTCAATGTCATTCTTCAAAGAAATAGAACAATTATTGATGAAATTCATATGGAATCACAAAAAACCCCGAATAGCCAAAGCTCTCCTGAAAAAAAAAGAAGGGAATGGAGGCATTACACTCCCAGACTTCAAACTATACTACAAAGCCATAATCATCAAAACTGCATGGTATTGGAACAAGAACAGACATACAGACCAATGGAATCGAATAGAAAATCCAGAAATAAATCCACAGATTTATGGTCAACTAATCTTTGACAAAGGAGCAAAGACTATGCATTGGAGCAAAGAAAGTTTGTTCAATAAATGGTGCTGGGAAAACTGGGTCGCTACATGCAAAAGAATGAAGCTTGACCACTACCTCACACCATACACAAAAATCAACTCAAAATGGATTAAAGAACTAGACATAAGATCTGAAACCATAAAATATATAGAAGGAAATATAGGCGAAACACTACGTGATCTGCACATCAAAGACATCTTTACAGACACATCACCCAAAGCAGTGATAGTGAAGGCAAAGATAAACAGCTGGGACTACATCAAATTAAAGAGCTTCTGCACAGCAAAAGAGACAATAACAAAAACAAAGAGAAACCCCACTGACTGGGAGAACATTTTTGCACCCAACACTAATGATAAAGGACTGATCACAAAAATCTGCAAAGAGCTGATGAGACTCAGCAACAACAAAGAAAATAATCCAGTCAAAAAATGGGCAGAAGAGCTAAAAAGAAACTTCTCTGAAGAGGAAATGCAAATGGCCAACAGGCATATGAAAAAATGTTCAACATCACTTGCCATCAGGGAAATGCAAATCAAAACTACCATGAGATACCATCTTACACCAGTGAGAATGGCACATATTAAAAAAACTAGCAACAACAAATGCTGGCGAGGGTGTGGAGAAAAAGGAACCCTTCTGCACTGTTGGTGGGAGTGCAAACTGGTCCAACCACTGTGGAGAGCTGTGTGGAGATTTCTGGACCTACTAAACATAGAGCTTCCATATGATCCAGCAATTCCACTCCTAGGTATTTACCCAAAGGACACAGAAACATCAATTCCAAAGAACACCTGCACCCCTATGTTATAGCAGCACTGTTTACAATAGCTAAGCTTTGGAAACAACCCAAATGCCCAAAAATAGATGACTGGATCAAGAAGATGTGGTACATATATACCATGGAATATTACTCAGCATTCAAAAAAGATAAACACATGCAATTTGCAGCAACATGGATGGCGCTGGAAGAGATCATGCTCAGCGAAATAAGCCAAAAAGAAAAAGAAAAATACCGGATGGTCTCACTCATAGCAGGAATCTAGAAAACTTAAATAAGGGACCAGGAAAATGAATAACTATAAGAAAGTGAAAATCAAAATCAACAAAAAACTATGAGCCAGAGACACTTTTAGGCGGGCGGGGGCGGGAGTGGAGGGATTGGGGTCAGAATGGGGGGCTGCAATTGTATGGGGAATATAACAATAAAATTTATAAAAAAAAAAAAAAAAAAAAAAAAAAAATAATTTTATTTTTTCACTAAGCTATTTAAAGCATCTCAGGTCAGAAGTACATTATGTACATTATGTATAATCACTTTATAATATATTTAGAACTCAACAGAATCCCCTTCCCCTCACCTCACCATCAGATGATCCACATAGGTCAAATTTGGTGTCAAGCAAATTAAAAATGTTATTTTATTATCCAAAGTAATTGTTTCAGTATTAAAAGGCCATTATGCTGAATCAGTTATGTTGGTGATTATGCCATTAAGATTGTGGGGCTAACTATTTGTGTAGCTGAATGCCCCTGTTTTCGAAAGCCTTCTTTTAGCTCTCTTATATGTGGCAAATCATCCTTAACTGGGTACTCCAAATTGTCTGTGTACCTCAGATGTATTTCTCTAAGTCATTAACGCATTGAAGCCCCTCCTCCAATTCCCCAAGTAACCATTAATTAACATGTAAGAAGAAGGAGCCAGGCCTCCCATTGTGATATGGCTGGGACTAAACCTCTCAGCAATGACGGTGCTCAAATGCAGAATCCAGTTGTTGATGAGATCTTATTCACATCAAATGTCCTATCACAGGAAGTGGGGGGTGAAGAGGAGTAGGGAAAGGCTATTAGAATACTGCTTTCATTAACAGTATTTTTTAAAAATCTGTTATCTATGAATACTTTTTTGAAAACTTCCAGGAAATTCAACATTGTAAGGAATTTTGAACTGATCTCGTTACCCTGGCCCTCAAACAGTTGCCATATCTGCTCATTTAGTAGGTGCCAAGCCCTACATTAGGTGATATAAGTGTCATCAATACTTACAAATCCGAGCAATGTTTCCTATTTTACAAATGAGGAAAAGAGGCTTAGACCGGAGGATCTACCCAGAGACTATCGGCAGCTGAAAGTTATATCAAAGATCCACTTGCATTTGTTTTCAAAACACAGGCTTGTATTGCATACCTGGTCCAAAATACAGCAAAGGGTAGCTTGTTTAAGCACACACTTAAGAAGCATATGACTAATTATAAAGCTACAACTTCCCATAAAATAACCAGAAACAAACTCTACAGGAGACAATCTATTTGTGACATACACAGAGACAGAGCAGGACTTTCAAAGGCTTAAAACAACTAAGCAAAACTCAGAATTGTAAAGAAGCCATCTCTCCCCCAAATTAATGTATAAATTAAATGCAATTCTAACAAAATCCCAATAGGATCTTCTTTGAGACTGTAACAGGGTGGTCCCCAGGAAAGGGGGAGGTTCCAGCTTCCCTGCCCCACCCAAGGAAGGGTGGAGCGGAGCAGGAAGAGGAGAAGCAGAAGAAGAGACTAAGGAAGGAAGGAAGCAGGATGGAGCCAGGAGACCTGGAGGAGGCGCATGGAGCCTAGAGACACGTGAAGAAACTGCGCTTGTCTTTTGGTCGTGGACTGGGTGACACAGATGTGGGTGAGACCTGTGGGGAGGTGACAATGGCAGCTTTTATCTGGATGTTGATTTTGCTCTTTTCCTTCCGGGCTTGTCCGATTGTTTGTGACCCTTTTCTGTGGGTCCCCACTGGAAGATGTTTTAGACTTGTGGCAGGCTTTGGGGCCTTGCTCTGGGCCGACCCCATATGGATGGAGTTTTACCCACGAGGGGATGGGTAATTTGGGTGCTTCATTTAGAAACTAGACTCTTTGCCTCACCTGTATTGTTTCCTAGTTTTTATTAAAGATCCTTCCTATTAAAGTGTCATATGTTTTGTGTTGATGCGGCGGATGGCAGAACCCATTTAGAATAGGCAGGTTTGCGGGGTTTGGGCTGCCCCTCTCCCTGTCCTAGAAAAAACATTCTAAAGAATAAACATTCAGGACCTGCCATGAAAATTCCAAAAATGAATAGTAATGAGATATACAATGTGTGGTGCTGGCACAGAAATGCCCAGGGCTCCAATGACCATGGCAGAGTCCAGAAGTATATATGGATATTTAGAAGCTAATAAAAGTAGCATTTTATATCATTGGGCATAAGATAAATTATTCAAGAATGATCATGAAAACTAGCTAGCCATTTGGAAAAAATAAATAGAACTGGATCCCAGCCTCATTCTTTATACTGAGTTAAACTCCAGAGGGTTCAACAATTTAAATCTAAAAATTAGAACTATAAAAGTAATAGGGGAAAAGAGATGAAAATTTTTATTATCTAGGGAAAAAGCAGTCTTTTTTCTCATGAGTCAAAGGCCAGAAATGGAAAAGGGGAGAGCTGATAAATTTTATCTCATAAAAAATATAAAAACCCCTGGTAAATATTTTTTAAAAGGGAATAAACTGATAAAATTGTTGGCAACAACTACGACTTCTTAAGTTAGTATCACTAATCTAAAAAGAGAATTTATAAAATAATTTTTCTTTATATTTCCCAACAGTTGTTTTGGTTATTTTATAATGAGTATATATATTTTCTCTATTAAGAAAAATAATAAAGCTGCTTTTATTTTTAAAAAGAAGTCTTTATTTACTCATACCTATTTTTCTAGCATATATAACTTTTAATATTTTAAAGAACCAACCAATAACTCTAGATCATGTCATTGCAGCCCTAACCAAGGGAAATCTAAAAATTGGATGTGCTCAAGAATAACCCAGGAAGGTTTTATTGCTGTTTTCAGTGGTACCTCTACCACTGAATGAATTTCTCTTTAAGATTTAGCAGGCTGGGTAAAATGAGTCAGAAGAAGAAAGACAAATACCAGAAGATTTCACTCATGTGGAATACAAAGAGAAAAAACACACACAAAGGAACAGACAAAACTAAACCAAAACAAACTTTTAAAAATCTGACTATAGAATTAAGGCTAGTGGGGAGCGGTAGGAAGAGGGTGGGAGTAAGGAGCAAGGGGTGTGGGGAGAGGGCCCAAAGGAGGACTGTGGGTGCTGTGGTGTGTGCTGTGTAGTAACATACATCTGAAAAGATGAGAAGGAAAAGAGGAAAAGAGGCTAAGGCTTAGGCTATACTCCTAAGTTATATATGGTGTTGTAAACCAACATGACCTCAATAAAAAATAATACAATTTTTAAAAATAAAATGAAATTTAGCAAGCATTGTATGTCATAACTGCTAACCTCTCTTTGAAAAGTACTGTAGTACCCTATCCAACCATAAAACATTTTCACCTACAAAAAAATAGGCCAGAAGACTATCACTGAATCAACCAGGAGATAAAGAAATACCCAGTAGTTCTTAAAGTAGCAACATTGGCCACTAAAGAATTGCTTTCGGTCCCAAAACTTTAGAGACACTCTGCAACCTGATATTAAAAATGTTGGTGCCAAGTTAAACTACTTATATAGGGTTTATCCTCAAGATTTCTTACATTTCATGCCAGAAAAACAACATTATGGTTTGACTGTGAGTTCTCAGCAGCCCTATGTTGTGAAGTATGAGGGTGGTTTCCACAGTTAAATAACTCTTTCAGGAATTCAGTCTTCTGTGCACAGTCTGAGCTCCTCTTACTGAAGATGCCACATTGTTTCTAAGGTAGAAAAAAAATTCTGATTCTTTATGGGAACTTTCCTGCTTCATCCTGACAATCTGTTCATAAACTTGGAATGTCCTTTGCACATTCCTATTGGATCTTCTTTCTCTCCTTAGTTTTCACTTCAGTTAGGAGCTTCACAGCTCTGAGACACTAGTACAGTTCACAGGTATGTGTCACTTATTCAAAGATATCTCGTTGGATTAGAAATTCAAGATTTCAAGTCAACTGATTCTAAATACAGTCTACTCTGAGAGATCTTCCTATACTTGGGTTTTTCAAAAGACATGAAGAGCTCAGAAATTGATCATTTTTTTTCTATTTTTTTTTCTTTTTTCAACTTTTAGTAATAAGAAGTTAGGTCCCATCACTTACATGTATAGGCTTTCAGTCATTTCTCTTTACAGACAAAGGTATTATACTAGAGTTTTAAAATTCTATTGCCTTTTATTATTCATCTAACATTTGGGTCATTTCTTTCATTCTTCTCTGCTAATTATTTGATCAGTTCTTACTGAGCACCCAGATAGGGTCCGTTACTTTGCTAGATCATAAGCACAAAAGAATTTCTGGACACTTATTCTGAGTGGTGTAACTTCATTCTTTCCCAAGCTGCCCTAGAAGAACCCAAAATCACGACATAGCTGCAGTATATCAACTATACAATGACTGCGAAGTTGCCAGTTAATTAGTCTCAATCTTGATAAATAGCCATGAAGAAAGCTAGGGACCAGTCAAGGATGAACAGCTAGCATTACTTCTATGTGGTGCTCATGGCACCTTTAGCCCTCCTGACCTTCACTGGTGTAGAAATATGTAAGTTTTATGATACCCAATAATATCCAGGACATGTTCTACCACTTGCTCTACTTCATACCAGCTGAGGGACCACACTTTCACAATAACCATTCTTCTAAAACCATCTTGACTCTCCTCCTTGAATCTAAAAAGTGGGTCATTAATAAAAGACTCTGCTGTCCTGTGCAAGGATTGAATGTACCCAGAGTTCTGACAATGACTAGGGACTGGCACCTGCCCCTCCAAGCAATCAGAATTCTCTCTTCATATTCTCAACAACATTGTGCTGCCATTTAATTTTTAAGAAAATTTAAAATTTGTTCTCAGTGCCCAGGACTTGCTCAACACCAAATTTGGTTGAGTCAGGAGACCCCTTCAAAGTTGTTGCCTTGGATTCAACATAAAAGATAACCTCATAGGAAGCTATTTTGGAAATCCCCACTATCAGTGTAGGGCAGATAATTTGATTTTGTGAGGTTTCCATATCTCTTGTTTTTATTTGCAAAATTTAAGACTCTTAAGAGTAGGGCTGGCAAGACATCCTTCTTCAATAATTCAATGTTGGTAAACACCAATAAGTTGGTGAAATCCCTCATCTGAGGCAAGTTACCAGTCCCAAAAGATGTTACTATGGCACATGGCTGCTCCTCTGGGCTGTCTGCTTGTGTTTATTTTGTTTGTTCCAGGGTATCCTCAAAGACAACTTAGAAAACCCTGATTCTAAAAATTGGGGGAATTACATAAAGTTCATTTGGAGGACAGCTCAGATTTAAATCCATTCCCTCATTCTGGCAGGATGGGCACATGGAAAGGATAATAATTCTCTGAGTACTAGCGTCAGTTTCAAGAGAGTTCTCTAATCAATAGACCACAAATTTCTCTCCATTCCATCTTTAGACATTACTTCTGTCAAAATGTCTCCCTCTGCCACAAATAAGACATGGATAGCATGCTTATCAAATCCAACAAAACGAACCCCAAGAAACAGGACTCTGGCCATCCAACTTCACAATATACTTCTAGAAACCATTTAAGCAGTGGTTCAACTTTCAGTGAAGGTAGGATATAGTTGCATATGAAGAGTAACTATCAAAAGATGTGTGTTGTCCGCTATTGTTTTGTATTCTTCATTTTTATTACTATTATTTTCTCCAAAATGTGTATGTAGCCTTTGAGACCATGATAAATGACCATGGCAATTAGTGTCAGCAAATTATAACCACTCACTGGCTACCATCTTAGAAGATGAGACACCACACAGTGTTCCTTGGCACATAGACTAGAAGACAAAGTCCTTGCAGGCAAGTTCAAGTCCTGCAACTCAACAGAATTTTAGAATTTCAGAGCTTATGAAAATATTATAAATCATCTAGCCTCTATATCCCATTTCACAAATGAGGTACTTTAAGCTTTAGGAGTTCCATGACTTCAGAATGCCCCACTACAATTCCTATACAGAGCCTGAGTGAGAACAACTCCACCTCTGTAGCTCACCCACTCTGAGGTCCAGGACGCCGGACTCAATGCCACCTCACAAGTAGGCCATGCTTCACCACATAACCCCTGTGAGCCATTCACACCTGCATTCCCACAAAGCTTACCCCTTTATTGTGGTTTCCTCCGCCTAGAAGACCTTCTTTGTTGGTCTGGAAACCAATCCCTAATCATCTTCCAAGACTCAGCTCAAATATCAGACTTCGGGGAAAGTATTCACTCCATCAGAGTGAGTTGCTCATTGTTCACTCTGTTGGTATTATGTGAATTTTCAGGCTGGTTTACATCTCACTGTCTCTCCCACCGTAAGCTGCTGGCAGCAAGGATTAAATGTTGGCCATCTTTTAAACCCAGCTTCAGGCAGAACAAGTATATTATGGACAATAAAAGGTCAAATTAAACAAGCAAATAAAAACAATAATACTTTTTTAAAAATTAGGACTGGCCCCATTCCTTAAGTGTTCGAAAGCCACAGAGATAAAAAGACAATTTTTTTGCATTCAAGGGGCTTATAATCCAGAGAAGTCATTTGCAACTTCTCAACAAATATGTGCTGAGTGATTAATTAATGTGGCCCAATTTCAGCTCTCCCATGTTGATGGGCTATTACCAAAACTCAACTGACCACAGCCTGTTCTGTGAAGCAATCACTTTTTATCTTGACTTACACGACTTCCTACTTTGTCGTCTGACTTCCATACTTCCCTGTATTTATCACAGCCCCCAGTGCTGGGCTCTCACCATAAAGTCATGCAGAGCACTTAGGGGAAAATTCACTCACACACATTAGAGTGTCTTCCACGCTAAAATGCTGTGCTGGTCTGGAGTGGGGGACACTGCAACACACACTGTTAGTTAAAGAATAAGGCAGTACAATCATTCTGTGATAACTTGGCAATATACATCAACATTTTAAATGTGCATCTCTTTGTCCCAGCATTTTCACTGCTAAAATTTATCCTACGAACAAACTCTGCAAATGAATAAGGATATTCATTGCAGTGATGACTGAAAAAGCATAGTTTTTAATTGTTGCATCCTGAAATATCCTGAAATTTCATGCGATCACAGGAAAGGATGCAACAGATTTAAATGTACTGAGAAAATGTTCACACGTTATTAATTCAAAATACAAAGCATTGAAGAGTAATGATTGGTATTAGCCCATTTCTATGAATAAAAAAAAGACACATATCCGTGTATATGTACAAAAATTACTAAAAGAACATATGAATAATAACAGATTATAACAGCGGATGGCATAGAAGAGAAATAGGGATGGAAGAATTTTTTTTTATTTTATGTACTTCTGCAGTGTTCGAGTTCTATTTCTGTTGAATATATTACCTTTATAATCCCTAAAAGTGTCTTCCATCTTCGTATCACCTTCGTGTGTGATCTATTTTGGTTTTGCCAACTAGGTTTTCTTAGGACCAAGGTTATTTATTTCATATTAACACTCTCAAATTCATATGCATCTCCCAAACTTAGTCTCCCCAAACCACTTTTTTCCTTTAAGTATGACCTTTCCAAGGTTTTCAGTTTATCGTTAACCAGAGGAAGGCATCAGTACATGGACGCCCAATCCAGGTACTAAATTATAAAAAGTGCACTTGGGGGAAAAAATGCTAACTCAATTGCGTCAATTAAAATACCAACAAACATTAGCAGTGCCAGAGTGTCAAGATGCAGGAGGTCAAAGACCAAGGCAGTCTGCACAGGCAGTTGCAGAGGGACTTAACTGGGGCAGTTCTGGTTGTGCCATTAGGACCAGGAGCACTCCAATCTCAATGAAAGTGCGTAAGATACCACCATTATCCGCGGATCATTGCCACGATAGACCCAAACAACTCCAGTCTATCGTGTCAATGTGTATTTGGGGAGTCTTTAACACACGGATCATTGGCAAGCTGCGCCATAAAAGCCCTGTAGGAGCTGCGTCCGTGTGTAGAGCCTATGCACACCCGGGGACTCCCCCATGCCTGGATCATTTGCAGCGCATCGTATCAATGCATACTCCGGGAGCCCTTACTCTGCAGCCCCAGCATGCTGAGGAACGAAGTACACCAAAAATACTTATGAAATAGTTGTTACAGTGCATACACAGTATTCACTCTTCTAAATGGCATGTCAGCAAGTTTAGTGTGTGACAAATAACTCCTAAAAGGCACAAAGCACTCCTAGAGGCCCAACTTCACACATGGACAGTTGGTCCATGGAACTGTGGCACCACTGTGGTGGGAGTGCGGGTCTTTCTTACAGGGAACAAAGGGAATGGACCAGCCAACCCATGCAATCCAAGCCACTGCTTCTACCCAGTGTGGTCAAGGTTCTCAATGTAATCCCAGGTAGTTCCTAATTACTTTCCCAGGTGTCTGATGCTGAAGAGCCAAGAACCTTCCCTCACTCACTGGCCTTTTCCAAAGTTAAGGCAGAGTAAGGTGAGAGGGTTGAGCAAAGCCCCTGAGGTGTAAACTTCTAACCAGTACTGTCCAGTAGAAACACAACATGAGTCCCATAGGTCACTCGAAATGTTCTCTTAGCCATATTTTAAGGTTCAAAAGAGATTTTTAATAAGATATTTTACTTCACCCAACATATCCAAAATTTGGGCCTCCCCGGTGGCGCAGCGGTTGAGCGCTGGGTTGCGAAGCTGCCCGCAGCCTCTGCAGAGCAGGTTCGATCCCCGGCTGCTCCCCGGCCACCAGAGGAGGGTCCCACATGGCGCGCAGACCTCTCCTGCCGCCCGCTGCTCCCCTCAGCAGTGTACTTCGGTCCTTCTGCCTGCTCTGCTCCCCGCTCTGGCTCTGGTGAATTCTCTCACCCTCCCGCGCTTCTGACTGTACCCAGTGCTTATATAAATAAATAAATAAATCTAAATAAATAAAGTCTAGAGGCTTAATTATAAAAAAAAAATCCAAAATTTTATCCTTTCAATATCTAATCAATGTTTTTAAATAAGACAGTTGACATTCTTTGTTTTCATCAGTCAGATATGGACTAGCACATTGAAGCGCTCAACAGCCACATGTGGCCAGGGGCTGCCCCAGTGCACCCCACTGCACGGGGCGCGGGAGGGGGGTCCCGGCGGCGTAGACGTTCTCTGTCCTCAGCAACCGCATCGCAGAGCAGCGCGTCTGGTTTTCTCGCCAGGGCTGCACCTGCTCAGCGGCCTTTTCTCAGCAGCCTGAGGGGGTGGATACGTTTGGGGTCTGGGAATCATAAAAATGACCACAACTATGCATCACCAAGGGCGGAGAGCTATTTAGGCCCAGGGGATAACATCGGCATTAGATACTCTTTCTTGATGGCGAGGAAGAGGAAGGCGAGGGACTGCCGGGGAGGAGAGAGGCCACGCTAGGTGTGAGGGTGCTGGCCTCACTGCGACTGACACCCCCCCAGATGTGCGTCAGCGAGGCAGCGGGCCCCGCGCATCGGGTTTGCGGGGTCACCGCAGGCAGCCCGGGAAGGGGCGCTGGCATCTGAAGCCGCGTCTTCCCAGACACACAAAGGGGAGGAGGGGCAGAGACAAAGACGCGGGGGATGAGCGAGAGAGGCCGGGCGAGGGGCGGAGGCGGGGAGCGGGGAGCGAGGTGGGGGTGCCGGGCAGACAAAGCGCCCGCGGCTGTCAGGAGCAAACGGGGCGCCGCGCTCATCCGGGGATTTGCAGGACGGCCGGGGGGCAGGGGCGGGGGGCCGGGCGCACCCGGCAGGTCTATTTGAATATCAGGCTCTGCCACACTCGGGGCGCCGCTGACAACTTCATTACCTCCGTGTATAAAAATGACTGCTGGCGAATGCAAATGGCTTGCCCGTCGCAGCCGCTGCCTCCGCTCTGCCGCGGGCTGCGCGCGGGTGGAGACCCCGGAGCCGCCGCCGCGCGCCCTGGAGAGGACCCCGCGCAGCGCCCGCGCCTCCCCGCGCGCCCCCCGCCCGGCCGCGCTCTGCCTCTCCGCCCCGGGCGGGTGGGGTTTGAGCAGGACCCCGGGCGGGGCGGCTGAGGTCTGCTTATCTGAGACTGGCGCCTGTGTGCTATGCAAGTGCCCTGCCTTTTAACCGCCCTCTAATGCATGTCCAGAAATGCCCGGAAAGTAGAACACTCTGGGTAGGATTCGTAACCTTGAACGCAGACGGCAGGGTTTGGGCCTCAATGGGCCCCGAACCCACCATGGTGATTAAGGGCAAAAGCATCTCGATCGCCCCCGTTTTCGCCTATGAGCAAGCAGGTGAGGGGTGATGCTGCTTCCTCCTCCCCAGCCTTGGGGTCCAGCTGCCAACCAGGACACTGGTGCATCACAGTGCAGCAATCCCTCCCAAACCCCAGGCCTCACCCGCCCATCCAGATGGGATTGGAGGCAGGACTGCAGAAGGAACAGTCCTTGTGGAGAAGCTCTCCCTTTGGCATAAAAAGAGGGGAGCACTCACTCTCAGACCTTGTGACTGCTCCACTTACTACATAGGGACACCTCCAGGGCAGAAACTAGATCATCTTTATTAATAATAACAAGAGCAGCAACAGTCTAACTTGTTATGCTCAACCCCCTTCCCTTTCCAAGGATTGGCTCAGAAAAAGTGCAGGTGAGCAGTCCGGGCCAATGTCAAGCCAGGGGACATCTGCGGGGGTTTGTGGGAAATGCTTCCTTTTCTATTACTAACATCTCTTTTTAACTGGGAAGCAATCCCCATTTCTTTTGCTGGGTGATATCTTAGCTCAGTGTGTTGTTTGATGGCCTCTGATTACCTGGTAACCAGGAAGGAGTCCGCCAGCAAGCCCCTTTTTGCAGAGATCTGTGGGATTTAGTAGACTTAGTATGAAGGCTCATGTTTAAGGAAGCCATATTCTAGTTCTGTCTCTACCAGCAGTGAAATCATGCTGCCTTATAAACATTCAGGATTATATTGAAGATTAATTCCTTTTTTGAAAAAAGAAAATGTGCATAAAGTAAACAAGTGAGAAACTCCAGAAATTTGGTCACGTCTTTTCCCATATATCATCATGAGTAAAATGAGAAAAGGAACTGAACCCAGCCCGGCTCTTAAAATGACACCTCACACTGCCTATTTCTCTTCCTTGCACTCACCTCCAAACTTACTCAACCTCAAGGCACTAAGCAGCTTTTCCTCAACTCTTTTCCATCAAATTTGATCATTGCCTACCCAGGCATCTCTAGGTATCTGAGCCTGACTATTGTTTGCTGGCCTTCCTCATCTCTCTAGAGAAGTTGCCTCTTGTTTTGAACATCATGGAAAACAATGGATGTGTAACCAGTCACTTACTATTTTCCCTGGACAACTGCTTTAAAACACAGAATCCAACTTAGAATGGAAAATTGATTTTCATTGTTTTATTAAAGTCATGTATACTTTTTTTTTAACATGCCATTTTCATACATCAAACCCATTTCACTTCAGTTACTTTTTTTTTTAATTTATTTATTTATACAAGCACTGGGTACAGTCAGAAGCGCGGGAGGGTGAGAGAATTCACCAGAGCCAGAGCGGGGAGCAGAGCAGGCAGAAGGACCGAAGTACACTGCTGAGGGGAGCAGCGGGCGGCAGGAGAGGTCTGCGCGCCATGTGGGACCCTCCTCTGGTGGCCGGGGAGCAGCCGGGGATCGAACCGGCGCCGCAGAGGCCGCGGGCAGCTTCGCTACCCAGCGCTCAACCGCTGTGCCACCGGGGAGGCCCCATGTATACCTTTTATTCAAATAAGTCCCCAAAACTATATAAAATATTGACTGGAGGGCCTCCCCGCTGGCGCAGCGTTTGAGCGCTGACTTGCGAAGTTGTCCGCGGCCTCTGTGGCACTGGTTCGATCCCAGGCTGCTACCCGGCCACCGGAGGAGGGGCCCACATGGCGCGCAGACCTCTCCTGCCGCCCGCTGCTCCCCTCAGCAGTGTACTTCTGTCCTTCTGCCTGCTCTGCTCCCCGCTCTGGCTTGGTGAATTCTCTCACCCTCCCGCGCCTCTGACTGTACCCAGTGCATGTATAAACAAAACAAACAAACAAACAAATAAATCATAAATAAATAAAAATACATGCCTCTTAAAAAAAATAAAATATTGACTATATGCTGTAACAATTCATCCAGAATCAATACATGGTAACACATGTTTCCCACCACCAAGGAAAGGAAGGTCAAGCCCCTTAGTAAAGCATTCAAGAAACTCCACAATCTGCACCTAACCAGTTCTAGACTTATCTGTCTACTATCATCTACTCAAGTCATACTGCTGCATTTCCTCTCCCGGGACATAAACTTCAGCATGCTGGCTGGCCACAATGTCTAGGAAACCCGTCTCCAACTGTTCAAACACCACTAATCCTTCCAGGTCTAGAGTAAATACCAGCTTTTCCAGGAAGCCTTTTCCATGCCTCTCATCTGGTGATTCCTCTCATATGGTGACACAAAATATTGAGTTATTTTCCATTTGTTTTTAGCAATATTTAATGTAAATTTTATGTTCATATGATACTCAGTATTCTTAAAATAATGCATATTTTCATAGTTGGAGAACTTAAATGTTATCATGAAAACAAATAAAATGGGTGATAAGAATGTTAGTGGAATGTATAAACCTCACAAAGTTTGTTATGCCTTTTGGTTTTGTAACTTTGATGTAATAGGAAATCTGTCTTGATTAATTTAAACTAGGAAAATATAACATGTCATGGAGGAAGCCTCAGGAAAGCAGGTGCTGAAATTGGTTAATTCAATAATGATTAAGGTCAAGGACCCAGGTTATTTTCACCTTTTCATTTGCCAGTCTCAGCTTGCTGACCTTGTCCTTAGCTGGTTCTCTTCAAGGTCTCAGCATGGCTGCATGGCTTAAAGTTCAGCAAAGGGGGAAAACAAGGAACTGTTTTTACCTTAGATTTCATCTTACAAGAAGGAAAATATACCAGAAGACCCCCTCAGAAGATCTCTTCTCTTATTTCATTGGTCAGAACAGGATCACATGTCTATCACTGGCAAGTGAGATGAGATTATCATCATTGATGACTAATCAGGATTTAGCCAAGAGAGGACATGGAAGTGATAAGACAAGCAAAAGCTGGATTTTAGCCAGTTTTCTAGTCACTTCTTCCTCCATGCAAACCATAGAAAACGCTTTTTGGCTTAAAAAAATAAACAATTTGGGCCTCCTCTGGTGACGCAGGCCGTTGAGAGCAGCGCTGTGAAGCTGCCGGTAGCCTCTGCAGCACCCGTTCAATCCTGGCCAGTAGGCTAGGGTCCCACATGACGTGGCAGACCCCTCCTGTCTCACCCACTGCTCCCCTCAGCAGTGTATTTCTTCAGTCTGCCTGTTCTGTTCCCCACTCTGTCTCTGGTGAATCCTCTCACCCTCCTGCGCATCTGGCCTGTACCCTGGTTCTTGTATGCATGAATAAATAAATCTTTAAATAAATAAATAAACAATTACTTTTTCTCAAGAATCTAGATTTTGGGAGGTAGGGAAGGATGATTCCCAAAGAATAAGGACTGTTGACAACTAGAAGATTCTCTCTACAACGTATGATATTTATTTGAAAGTTAAAAATAGTCACACTTAGATTATTCTTATATTGGTTCTTTCTATAAAATGTGTATTTGAAAAAATACTATAATTGAGTCACACTGAAATGGCTGAATTCAACCCATATTTTTCTTAGGGGGTGTAAAATCATGTTTTCTCTTTTGATTTCCTAAATAATAAACCATATTTTGGACTATACACAAAGGTTTACCTTTAACAAAATTAGTGCTTAACTGAATTAAGTCATTTAGCCCTAATTTCTTTAGTTTGTAAACATCTAAGAATTCAGGTCAGGTGGACAGTAAACAATTCCATTTATTTAGCAAATGATTTCTTAGCAGGATTATTCCCCATCAAGATATTACTGTCTTGAAAACCTATGAATCACAAAATCTTTTGAAGAAAAAATTATTAAATAACCAATCCCCTCTTTTAATCAGGGCAGATGGGAAAATTGCAACCTACATTTTGTTTTGTTTTTTAATGTTACTTCCTTATTCTAACTAGGACTTTTATTTCTCTTTTAACTTTTATCTATGTGAGGCAAGAAAGTTCTTAAGTGGCAACTATAATTAGATTCATATCATTTATTAAAATAATACACGGACTTCCTTTTGTGATTATATCTTCCATCTTCTAATAAATGTATAACTGCCTCTATAACAATACCCAGTCAGATGATGAATGTTCCTATAATAATACTACCTCTCTCCCCTCCTTTTTCAAGATGCTCATGGAACTAGTTACACAAAATCAGATGATTTTGAACATTACCCCTGTGGCACAGAGACCACTAAAACCAGAATTACAGCCCTCCAATTTGAAGAAAGTGAGGCCCTAGGGTTTAGGGAACTTTCTGGAAGTTGCCCTGCCAGTCAGTGGCAAAGTAGAATTACATTATCCTGTTTTCTGGTTGATTGCCCTTAACACCACACAGTGCTATTAATGATTAGTATTAAGAACAGAACTTAGGCTAACCAGGTTATCAAATCAAATTCTTTAATACAGAGTCAGTGGCACCCACTCAGCCAGGTCCCTGCAGAGGCAGGGTCCATACTAGATCCTCAGAGACAGAGAATGTGTCCTCTCAACTCTATTCTATCATATCCAGAGATTCCTCCCTAATGCTACCTACATCAAACCCCACTCACAAGTACCCAAGGTCTCCTCAAATCCCTATTTCGTGAAAATGGCACTGTAAGCAAGGAAGGAAACTCCTGCCCCTCCCAAAGTTGAATCCAAAGCAAAATCTTTGAAGGCCAAGAAAGCAGTGCTGAAAGGCATCTGTAATCACCCACCTTCCCGCAGCCCAAGACACTGTAACTCTGAAGGCACCCCAAATACCCTGGGAAGAGCATCCTCAGGAGAGACAAGCGTGGCATTGTGCCATCATCAGATTCCCCACAACCACCGAATCAGCCATGAAGAAGACAGACAGCAACACCACACGTGGCCACTGTGGATGTCAAGGTCAGCGAGCTGGTGCCGACCACACCACAGACCAGGCCACACAAGCTCTGAAGCTCTGCGACATTGACGCAGCCAAGGTCAACGCCCTGATCAGACCTTACGGAGAGAAGAAGGTGTATGTTCCACCAGATCCTGACTAGGATGCTTTGCATGTTGCCAACAAAATCAGGGTCATTTAAACTGAGTCCAGCTGGCTAATTCTAAATATAATTTTTTTACCATAAAAAATTCCTGTTTCATTATGTGTCTCAGCAGCTCAGGCAAGCCCAGGGGAAAAGGAACATACTTGATTAGGTACTTCTCTCCTTCATTCCAAGCTAATGAAGAAAAGAGTTTAAAAATGGAAAAGCCCAGCTGATAATGCATTGCTTGCTATCTTGTCACATGTACAGTGAATTTAAATCCAAATTTTAAGAGTAGAATCTGATAGTTCCATCATAAAAGTAAGTTTTTTAACTTTCAAATATTAGTTAAATGTTTGCCCATAAACAATTGTTTGGATATAAAAACCCTGGGGTCTGTATTGTTTCAGAGTGGAATTATACCACTTGCAACATTCAAACCCACAACTCATTTGTTCAAATCATACATTTCTAAACAGGAGAAAATAAAATGTGCTCCAATTGACTAATATTTTAAAATAATAAAAGCACAACTAGGAAAATGAAGCCTAACTTCCCTTCTTCCTCCTCCCCTTCTTCGACCAACAATTGCTATAATCCACACTAATGAGGTAGACTGTGTTAAGAATTTTCTTCACTTAACATTTCTCATTATTAATAAATTTTACCCTGACAACTATAAAGTGAACACTTTGGATTTATGCACCTAACCTAATTACATATGCTGCATGTACGCATTTCATTATTTACTTGACAGATTCATTCCTTGATATCATAAATAATTAAATAAGAATCAAATATTAACAATCAGATACATGTTAATTCTTCTCAAATCTGTAGAAACAAACTATATTTTCATCTTCAGTTCAACAAGCCCTGATTAAAATTTCTTCATTAGGCAAATTTCATAAGCAAAGTTCTTGATCTACTTTTCTTACTTTCACTGAAAATTAAACCTGGAATAAATTATTCCAGGATAACTTCATGGGGAAAAAAATGAATATAACAATATTTCTAACCAGTCATTGGATTCACAATCTTTCTCAAGCACTGCTACATCTTATATATGAAACATTAATCTAAATGTTTGTTAGGAATTTTCAAATATGGTTTCTATTATCATGGAGAAGCCAGCACCACACTGGTTGCTAGTATTATATTGCCAGAGCAACTAGTCTAGAAGAGTGATGATTTTAGCCAAACAATTATTTTGTAACTTGTTTAAAGAGTAATTTCTAGACATTATGAATAATGGTAGAACTAAGTTTATTGGGGATGAAAATTTACCCCAAGGTCAAGATACAGCTTCTGCTTTTTCTGCTTTAATAAAGTAGGTTTAAATTTTTTTTTATTCATGTATATCAACATCTTCATTGATCAAACTATTCTCACGTTTTATCAAATTTGCTTTGGTAGAGCATACCATACAATTTCATCATTTAAAAAATATTAAAGATTCATAGATAGCCACATTACTCATAATACAAGATTAATGCCAGGCTGACAGGTTTTTGTAAAGATCTGACTCTTTTTTTCTAAGTGCATACACCATATCTATGTGAAATGTACCTCTGATGGTGCATATTGATTACTCTCTTCTCTTCTCTTCTAATGCTAAAGAGAGAATATTATGGAATGATTGTCAGGGTTAGTGTGTCTCTGACCTACACATGTACCATTAATAATTTATGAGCTGATTTGAAATACAGCACCAAGAAACCAACTGAGGACCACAGCCGCTGCCTGGAATGACACACACGCAGGGTTGACAGAATGTGCACCTGGATTTTGAGGTTCTGCTGTTAAAATACCTAGAGAAACACAAATGCTCTAAGTGCTAGAGGTAATGGAAAGGAAGGAAGCTATGCTTCTTTGTTAGAAATTGCAAGTAGTTACACTTATCTCTTTTCATCCTGTCCTTTCTATGACATGCAATTTTGTTCTTAAATTATTCATCAGATAGTCAGATTAACTCAGAGGGTCTATAAACATTAGAAGATCTAAATTCAAATAATATGGAAGTATTATGAGCAAAAGGTTGTTGTTCTTATTGCCCACATGCCTTCACACCTAGAGGTCATCTGGTGTGCATCCTTACTGGAGGCTCATCCAGAGATGGGGGGCGGGTGGCGGGTAGGAGGACAGTTCTACTTACACGCAAAAATGGTATCACATTCTATACTCTGGGCTGCAATTTGCTTTTTTCACCCAACAATGTGTCAAAGGTGTTCTCCATATTGGCAAGTACATTTGTAGCTCATTCTCTTAGTAACAATATAATGTTCCATTGTACAGAGATATCATGGTGCGTTTATCCATTCCCTTATAAATAGATTATTAAGCTATCTCAGATTTTTCACAATTGAAAAACAATGCCACATACATTGGACATACATGTTTATGCACTTGCTCAACCATTTCTATAAGACAGAGTCTAATAGAATTCTAGATCAGTAATCGATTTTTTAAAATTTTCTTTATCCCATCAATTGAACAAGGATCAATAAATAATCCTACTTTGGATTTAAATATTAGGATATCTCATTAATAGATTTGTTCATAACATTTAAGTACATTTAAGTACATTTATAAGTATACTTTTAAAACCTTAGTAATAGGGAGTAATTTAGGAAAAGATCTAAATTTCTAGTTACATTAATTTCATGCGTGAGTAGCTTTATGCAAAAGCAAACTAAAGTCTAAGTTTTTTCTAATATTTTAGCAATATGTCTTCAAACCACATGTCTGTACCTATTATTTTTAACATGAGTGTCCAAAAGCAGCCAGTCCTCCTCTTAGCAATACTACATATAACATTTTAAAAGTGTGTTTATAGAAATTGACAACTGTTAAAACTACTGAACGCTTTTCACAATGTATTCAAACAATTTTATGTTTGAAAACATTTCATTTAAGAAATCTAATTTAAAACAATGTTGCTTTTATGTTTATTTGAAATCATCACAAGTAAGCATATTTGTAAAATTCTCTGCTCTTCACCTCAATTGTCTGAAGCTTCTACAGACAGTATAATCGTTACCTAGTGTGTCTGTCAAGCTCTATTATATGAGCTAGAATATGCTTTCAGAAAAGATGTCTTGCAGCCGATGACAGGCACTTCCTATCTGCTAGGATTCATAAAAAGTGGGACATTGATCATTTCATGTAGAGATTTTCTTTAGCAAGTAGATAAAGAAAAACCTTGTTATGCCAAATGACTTACTAGTCAAAAGTAGCCAGGACACTGAAACCTGGAAACTAGTTAATGATTTGTAACAAGTCAGGAATAAAGATGTTCAACCAAGAAAATGACATTAAGCAGCACTGGCTACAAGAGAAAAGAGCAGCCTGTCAGAATCATGCAAGGGCTATGGTGACAGGTAGACAATAAAATGGGATGACACAGGTTCCTCTGCAAGGGGGTGTTTTCAACAGCTTTCTCTTGGGAGTTCCATGCACTTCCCTTGTAGGAAACCTTCCTTCTAAAAATATCATCAGCCCCCTTGGAGGTCTTATTAAAATTCTCCTTCCGTGTTAGAACATGTGTTGTAGAATGCAAATGGCAGTACCTGAACAGTCAATTCCCCGGTGTATAAAAGAAAGTGAGGTAACAGTCAGGGCAGGAGGCAGCTCTGCAGCTGACCTGTGCAGGTAACACTGCACGGAAGGCGTCGTGAAACAGGCAGAGTCAGAGGGAAAAAGTCATCCATGATCCCACCTAAAATGGCAGACAGCATGAATCCAAACAGAAACAACATGGCACATAATGAATATTTCATACTCAGATTGGTATTCATTATATCTGCAAATGAATTTTACATACTAGCGTAAGTCTCCACGGGGTGGAGCCCAATGGGCATTGTTAGGATGAATATTGTTTTCATTTGTTCAAGAAATTTTCTTTCATTCACTCTCCACCACAAAACCACAACCACAATACTGTACTTCCTCCTGCTTCATCATGGGCTATGCCAAGAAAGAATTGAAAGGAAGCAAAACAAACAAAGCAAAAAAAAAAAAAAAAAAAAAACCCACAACTCGGTGAATTCTTGAACACTGGTAATTTCGAGGAAAGAATCGACTTCATCTAGAATAATGTTATGGCTGTTTTTTACTTAAACTGTTCTGATGTAAAGTTATATCATTTCATATATGTCTATTTAAAGTGTTATAATACCACTAAACTAATTTCCAATAGAGTAATAGCTGTTGGAACAGTCTTCTAAACCATTTCTCTCTTTTTTATTTCATTCCTGACATATTTAAGCTATATGACAAAATAAACATTTCATAACCTTTTTCAGCTAAATTTTTTTCTTCAACTAACGTCATTTCAACCAGTGGGAGGTCTGTATTTTACACGCTGCAGTTCTACATCTAAAATTATTTCTGATATAGATTAGCTGTCCCTTAGTGAGCTATGAAAGACAAAATCTGAGCCTCTTTAAACCTGTCTTGCTTGACAGCATGCAAGTATTTACATGAAATAAAAAGCAAATATTTGTTCTTTTCATATAAGCTGTCAGCATAAACTTGGGTTGTTTAGAAATCTGTTCAGCAAACAGAATTGGTGTTTACTACAAGACGTATCGTAAAAGGTCAGCAATAGGTAAAATCAGGGATAACTTAAAAAGAGGAGACACACACTTTTACAACCCAAGGTGATCATGTTATGCCAATGATTGCATAGGACACCGACCGTTAAACTGCATTATTTATTCATCTCATTGTTATAAAAGCCTGGGTTTGATTAACTTTGGCCCACCCCAGGGATAGATATAAGAAAATGTTGTTACCCTAAAAAGTTTCCAATTAAACTCACTTTTCAGCTCTTTTCTCCAGGGAACTTTCTAGGATCACACTCTGAAGTCAGGTAAGCAGACCATTTCTGATATTACCAACACCTGATTAATCAGGGTTGCTGAGTCACCATCTCTGGTTGCCTGACAGAGCCAAGCTTCTGCTGCAAGAACCTGGTGGCCCCTGAATACAGAGGAGCCCTGATGCACCAAAAGATGCTTTTAGAAGCAAATTTGCTTTTCTCCTGCCTCTAGTATTTGCACTCTTGAGTCTTTCCTGGGGAATGCCTCTATCCTGGGGGCAAACTTCACCAGCCCTTTAGACCCACTGTGTTCTGAAATCACAAGGACGGAACTTGTTCTGCTTCCTGCAGACAGTGTCCCATCTGCTGAACACACATTTTAATAAGTAAACTCTATTTCCAGGGAAATACCTATTGGTATTAATAAGAAAATAGCATCTCTACAACATCCTCTGAAAAGAAATCCTGTCAGTGCCACTCATTCTACCTTCAAAGACAAGTCCCTGTAATTACTTTCTCCTCTCTGGTTCCTTGTCTGGATAAAGCAACAAGATCAAGAGAACCTATCCATTTTCCCCAGATACCTTCCAAAATGTGTGTCTGCTGTGCAGGCTGGGATCAGAAATTTCATTATCTGTATTGTATTAGTAATTCACTGCACAAAGGGAACAAGGGGCAGAGGAGAAGAAAAAGCATGGAGGCAAACATCAGACAGACAATTGTATATATGCAAATGCTTGCAAATTTCTGCCAGCATTTCCCTATCTACAGCTAAGCAACATGGAAGCTTATTCATCCCACAGCTTCTTTGCTGCCAAATATGGTTGTGAATTTAGAGGAAAATATTCAGAAAATGTTAAAATTTCCGTCACCGAGACTAAATTTATCTCCAAATCAGCTACATAAAAGGTTAATACATAAATATAACTGGTGATTTTTTAGGAAGTCACAAATATGTAACCTCCTGGCCACAGAGGGTGAAAAACAAGATGTCCTGGGAGAGAGTCGGGGAAGGAAGCAGCACTTCAGTTGGAAGCAGCACTCTAGCCCAATTGACAGAGAACTGAAATGTTGTTGCCTCTTGACTTCCAAGTTACGCATTTGCATAAATAGCCTAGGCTGGAAGTGCATGAAAACCCAGAAAGTAGTATGAAGAAGAAAATATCCCAAAATCAAACTTATAAATAGAAGTGCTCACTTTCAAGTGAATCTGCATGGTGTTTGAAAATAACAGCAAGAATAAGCCTGTATTTTGTTTTGTCTTAAAATCAACTATTCCCAAATAATAATGGTCATTAATTTTAACTTTCTTTAGTTTTATATATTTATTTTATTTACTGCAAATCAATGAGTCATATTAATTCACACATATACCTGACTTTCATGTACAATAAGTGATTCAGTTCATTCTCAAAATTATGCTTCAAGGTAAGGTATTACACCCATGTTGCAAGTAAAGAAACCAAGGCACAGGTGATCAAAGATTGACCAAACTTTACATCATCAAGCAATGCAGTTCTGGAACTCTAAACCTCATGGTTGGCTGAGTCTCAATACCACATCAAGTTGCTGAGCAACATTACCAGAGAGAACTCACTCTAAATGGAATGGTCCTGGCCATTTTTAAGCTCTCAGCAACACCTGACCTTGCTGCCCACTGGTGTCCTCTTGATACTGTCCACTTTCTTCATTATTAGGAATTGTCCTCCATGGCTTTGCCTTCTGCCCCTTAAATTTCCTTAGTCTCCGCTGGGATCTTCTCTTCCTTACCTTCTGTCCACCCTTCTCTAAATCTCTTCCAGTTGTGAGAGATCATCCACTTCTATTCCTTCATTTATTCATTCAACAAATATCTTTAGGGCAATTTTTATATACAAGACACTAGTCTAGGCAGATGGGGTGTCACAGTGAACAGAATAGTTTATATTGCCTGCACAAATAGTTTATATTGCCTTTGTGGTACAGGGGAGAAAGATAAAAACAAACAGGTAAGTAAAGGAGATAGAGGCAGTAACTCTATAGAGAAGATAAAGCAAGGCAGAGGGAGGGCAGGGGTGAGGTAGCTGGGAGGTGGGGTTTTAGACGGTCTCATCGACATGACATTTGTACAAGACAGTCTTTATCAATTCCCCTCTCAGAGAATTTCCAAATTGGTATCTATGATCTCTTTTCCATGAATCTTCTTCATAATTCATAATAGGCCCATCTATACAATGGGAATAATGGTACTTATTTCAAAGGATTGTTGGTTCTAGGTACTTTCCCTGTAAGTGATTTGCCACAAGTTTTTTTGCCAAACATCTAAAGCACTTTTGCTATAAAAGATAAAATAAATAGTTGAAAGTTTGTTTTGACAGTTTTGTTTCAACTGACACAGTACTCCCAATTTTATATTATATAAATCTTAGCCCTCATAATGGTCTATTAGTGACTAGTAGACATGAGGGGCTTGGGGACAGATGATAAAACTCTGTAAACCAACTTGATAGAAAACTTTTTGGAAGAATAAAATAAGAGAGTAGAAAACAAGATTGTAGTCTACTCAAAAATGATAATTTCTCAGTTTGCAACTCTTGCAGTGAGCACAGTCTGCCCTTCCCCCTGTCAAAAACAAAAGTTGACCAAGCTATGGCATATATAAAAAAGGTGACTAATAATTCACAACAATCCTTGAGAGCATTAGCAATCGATTCTAATTTACATACAATAGTTTGTTTTCTAATGCCATTTTTACCAAATTTATCTCAAAATATTAGAAGTTGGAGACAAAGAAGGATCACGCTATTCATAAGCCCTAAAGAGAAATGGTGATATGATTTCTGATGAGTATGTCTTTTTAATTTTATTAATTTTTCATGTTTCATTATGTCCTTTTTAATGACCATCCCTCTTTTATTTTTTGTGAATTTATTTTTTATGGCAAAATTGCCTTATACAGTGAATGTGCTTGCAGCAGCGGTGCAACTGCTGGACACAATAAATGGTCTATGGTTTAAATGCAGCAATGCCGGGCCTCCCTGGTGGCGCAAGGGGTAAAGCACTGCACTATGAAGCAATCCACAGTCTCTGCAGCACAAGTTCGATCCCCAGCCAGCCAGGGAGAAACCCATATAGCAAGGCAGACCTCTCCTGTCTCACCCACTGCTCCCCTCAGCAGTGTATTTCAGTCAGTCTGCCTGTTCTGTTCCCCACGCTGTCTCTGGTGGAGCCTCTCCTGCCCCCCACCCCCCACATCTCTGGCCTGCGCCCCAGCTCTGTATGCATGGATAAATAGATCTTTAAAAAAAAAAAAAAGGCAACCTATGGAGTTATCCGCAGCCTCTGCAGCGTGAGTTTGATCCCAGTCCAGGGAGCTACTCACATGGCACAGCAGACCTCTTCTGTCTCGCCGGCTGCTCCCCTCAGCAGTGTATTTCAGTCAATCCACCTGTTCTGTTCCTCACTCTGTCTCTGGTGAATCCTCTCACCCCCCAAACCTCTGGCCTGTATCCCAGCTCTTATATGCATAAATAAATAAATCTTAAAAAAAAAAAAAACATTCAACTAGGAAATAAAAGATTAAGAAAACATTTCATTATCTTTCCATAAAGCATGGTTGTAATTCTCAGCCTCCCTGTAGGCTGTGTCCCACCCAAGGCCAGGTTTGGTCTTTCTGTCTCCATCTCCAGCACAGTTGAAGTCGGTGTTTCTGAGGCTTGAATTTTGGTGGGCCGTGAGGGCATATGCTCCAGCCCACCAGTTTCCTCCCTACCCTGTGGCTTCACACCAGGCTTCTGATCATTTTACCTGAGACCTAAGTGATCTGGCCATAGATTGGATTTAACATGTAGCATGGCACACGTGGATTTAAAACAACTACCTAAAGAAGTTGCTAATCCTTGTAATGGATTGACAAGTAGACTCACAGTCTCTTTCTTGGATGGTACTTTAAAATGAGGTTGATTTTACATTGTGTGTTTAGGCAAGGTTTCCTGAAGGTCAGAGGACGAATTTGGCATGTAGACCTACAAAGAGGAAGGCAAAACAAGGTAAACTTGTTTTCATAAATAAATGAACAAATAAAATCAGGAGTTTCAGGAGGCTTTCAATATATTCACTTCTGTGACCAGAAAAAATAAATCATAATAACCTGTAGTGCTGCCAACCTTCCCCCACTCTCTACCCCAGCATGCTCCACACTCCCCCCTCAGCCCTTCTGACCCATCTTCAGGAGAATACTGTCATTGCCAAACTACTTCTAGACTATGACTGCCCAGGTTAGAATTAATGCGAGCAGAAACCTAGAGTTTCAGAGACTATCTTGATGGATTTACATTGAGATCTGGGAGAACTGCAAGGAATAGAATGGAAGATTAAAGAAAGGGGAGAAAGACAATAGTATGTATAAAAGGTTGGGATTTAGAAGTTTGCAAAGAGGCTAAAGTTGTCAGGGGGTTGAAAAAGCTGCAGGGTCATGTGAGATAAATAGGTAGATGACAGACAGACAGACAAACAGGTAGACAAGAACAGAGGCTTTTAAGAAAGTTTTAGTTGTTAAAATTAGACACCTTTGGTGTTTTCTACAGGACCTTAGTAAAGTTTTAAATTACTTTTCAATTGCTTTTTAAAGTCGGCCTGGGCTTCAGCTTTAGGTGGAGTTAGATGGGATAGTTGCATGCGTCTGGAGAAAATCCTAACCTATTCAACTTGTTAACTGGAAATGAAGTTTCAGTGATAGACAAAGAGTTTATTAGACAATCAAAGAGAGGATTCCAACTGGGGAAGCAGTCAGACAGATTTTACTCTCTGAGAGCTGTTCCAAAAAGCACAAATTTGAATTTGGTTTGTATAGACAGGAACAGTGAGTCACTGGCATTAAGAAGGTAACTACCCTTGAGAGGAGGGGTTTCTAGTTCTGAGTTGTCCCAACCTAAAGATATGCTGATGCTAGAGGAAAGCAATGTGAGATTTAATATTTCTCTTTTTAAAGAATGCATTGCAGAGCTACAAAGGCTAAGGACTTCATATTAAATCTTCTTTACATAAAATTGTTGTTAAATCTTCTTTATCTAGCTCCTTGGTCACAGTGGGTATGAGAAGTCTGGCTTTAGCTTCATGCAGCAGAATGCCTGAGTAAGCAATGGGATGGAGCCCGCTCACACTTTAAGTCTATGAGGATGGCTTTGCTTTCTTGCCTCATATAGCAAGGGAGGGGCTGAGGGTCAGGGGGTGGGTTGAGTCCTCAGAAAATTTTGCAATATGTTCACAAACTTAATCATCAGCTATTTATTGAATGTCTCTTTTACTACTACAACTACGACTACGACTACTACTATTACAACACACACACGAAAACACACATACTGCACTAGGCACAGTATCTTATCAGAAACAAGTTTGTCTAAAAATATTTCACCAAAATATTTCATTGAATGGGCGCTTTGATCAATGAAAATAGTAATGTCCAGCCAAGCATTTGTTGACTGCCACATCGACCTCACGAGTGGACGATTACATTACCATTTCAAGGTCTACTGCTGTAGAGAAATGAGAGACAAGGCACTTTAACTGGGAGTTCTAGTTCACCCTCAGGACAACCATTTTTCCAAGTTCAAAGAAGCAAACATCCCTGGGATTACAGACTTTCTCCAAGCTCTTCTGAAGAAGGGTCTGCAGGCCTTTTGCCTGCAGTATGACAGTAATTCATCTAGAATGTGTTCTGTATGAAACTGTGGGTTGAGGGCTAACGTTAGGGGTGTCAGATGAAATGCTACCAGAAAGGCATGTGGGGACATGAGGTGGGTCATGTATAGAAAGAATGCCCCTGACTGTATTATGCGTACGGTCAGAGCTGGCCTCAGGGCAGAGGAGACATTTTATCAGTCCCCAATTAGCTAACCAAGAGGGCACTGGGAGGGAATGAGAAGAACCCCCCACACAGAAGGAATATCAAGGGATTTCATTAGCACCTCATACCTGCCCTGGTCTTGTATTATTACCTTCATGGTGTAAATGAAGAAACAAAACCCGGAAAGGTTGAGTGACATGACCCAAGTACTCGTCTTTGAATCAGTTTAAGAAAACTGCCTACAATAACCACTCCATCCCTCCAAATACATACTTAAGGGTTCACTGCATATGTTAACATACGAACAGCACCGAGAAATCCTGAAGAAAATTAAGTTAAACTTTGTTTAACTCAATATGTCTAAGAGTGGAAACCTCCCCACATATGCCATTTTTAAAGTAACATTTATTAGCATCCCTCAGAATTAACACTGTGATGAGCAAGTTAAAATGACATTCTGAATCCAATCTAACAGTTCTGGTGAGGAAACTACAGTCCAGAGAGGCTGGGAACTGCTTTTGGTCAGCAGTGGCAGAGCCAGAACCCAATTTACCAGACTTCCTTCCAGTCAACACTCTCTTCAAAAAAATCAAGCTTCAATAAATCTATTCCAGACCTCTAATATGTAAACAGTGCACACAGCACATGAGCTGATAACCTTGTAATTGTCAACTTACAAATTACCCTTTTAAAAGAATACAAAGAAATCCCTAGGTGAGAGCTGAGATGGTGTATACAAATTTGAAGTGTGTTTATACACACTATTAATCGCTCCTGTCATAGTTTATACTAGTTATCCATGTTTTGCTGATATCAATTGTTTATCTTCACAGCTTTTCCACTGAAATAATAATACCAATAACAACTACTAGCTCTCTTTTGCTCTCAATGTGAAGGATAACATTAATACATTGATGCAAATTTCTAGTGTTTATCTTTATGCATTCATTTAAATGGAACCAAAGCTGAAGAAATCATTCCTTAACAAGATAATCACAAAACAAATCTTTGTGCCAACTATTTCATTGCTAGATTAAAGTCCATTGTGATATAACTAAAAAGAAAATTCTTTACTTTGGAATTTGGCTGGAATCAAGACAGCAAAAATAGAGGGTTGCGTAAGAACGTTGGAAATCTTTTTGTTTTTGCAAAGATTTATAGTATAACAGTATTGTATCTTAAAATGTCTTCTATTTGATGGAATTTTTAAAGATAAATACAAATTAAAAAAACATTTAAAAAGCAGTCATTCCCCAGTTTTGAAGAGTATTTATGAATAATACTATATTAGGAAAGTTCAATGGGGCATTCTGTGTAGAGTTAAGTATTCAGTGCCTGTGCTCTGCATTTGTTACCAAAGGCTTCTTTATCAGGAGGCAAATGATACCCTGCAAATGTTTTAAATGTGCAACTTTGCTTATCTTCCTGTATTAATGACCCTTATGGCAGTTGTTATGTTAACCTTATCACATAGCACAGCAATAGGTGAAACCTATTGTGAAGGGAGGAAAAGAAAAAGCATTTAGAATAATCTCCGGGAACTTTTTTTCAACCAAGGAATTTTCTGATCGTCAATCCTGGGGGGGTGCGCAGGGGAGGGGGAATAAAAGTTAGATTTTTACTCATTTTCTTAAAATCTCAAGGAAGAAACTAGACTTTTCCAAATGGGTGATTCATTAAACATATATAATGTGGAGCTGGCACTGATTAGACGAGCGACAGAAGGCTGGTTGTGAGCACTGGGTTTCACCAGGTCCACCAAGGAGCTCTGACCAAGGGACAGTAAGTGGCTCCTGAGAAAGACAGTCCTCCTGGACCAGGCTCTGAACTGCTCATTTGTGAATGACATTACAAGAATTCGCACTTACCCCTCATAAGACTTCTATTTCCTCCTTCATACAGCCTGTGTGTGCACATATAGGAAATTCGAAAGCTGCGGCTTTTCAGCCCTTCTAACTTTGACAATACCAAACCAGACCCTGACACCCTTCCACCTTCTCCTTCACCCAAGGTGCTCAAGTTAGGAAACTACCTAACTTTATGATTGAAATTAATGTTTTCATTCAACTACAAATGTTTGAGCTCAATAAGTACAGGAGCAGAGAGAGCACACGCCCTGCCACTCCTTTGACCAGGTAATGTGCTTTTTCTTTTTCTTTTTTTCTTCATTATCCCTTTAATGCAGAGCAGGGCTACTGATTACAAAGAGGCAGCTTGACTCAGGCAATAGGTCTTCTTCACTAATCCTCACTGTCATGGAAATTCCAGCTGCTACAAGAATAAGAGGCTCAATCCATATTTGCCAGCTCTAATATGAAATCTGTCAGAGCCCAAATTAATGAGTTCCAAATTCCTTACATCACGATAACAGGTTAAGACTGGTCAATTAATTACATAAATCCTTCCCGATTCATTGTGCGTTTGCAGCCCAGATTGTGTCTTACATTACTCCATGACACAAGGCCTTTTGGCTCCTGTTGTTCTGCAGAAAGGCCCCATTTAAGTGGAGGCTGCCTGCCACGGCAAAATGTTAAATGTCACACGTTAAATTTGCACTTTTCTGTAATTGCTTTTGTTAAAAAAAAAAAAATTAAATGAAAGCACAGGGCTCCCAGTACACCACTACGCAGAGGGCTGGGAGTGTACAGAAGGATGCCAGGGCAGGCAAGTAACTATCTTTTACCTCCAAGAATTTACACAATCCCCTCTGGTCCGGGTTCCCAGTAGACTGTTAAAACCCAAATGTGCACATTTTCATAAATCAAGTTTTTCTAAGATCTGTGGCAGCAAAAATAAATAATTAGGAGGATATTTTAACCCTTTCTTCATGGAAGGGATTAAGATGTAATTCCTTATCTAGCCAGCTTCCCTTTTGTCTACCAGTAAAGGTTTCAGCTCTGTGAAATACTATTGATTTAACTCACCTTTTCTGGAACATATATTGTACAAATGCGTGTGTGTGTGTGTGTGTGTGTGTGTGTGTGTGTGTTATACTTGTGTAGGTGTCACCTTCAAAGAGGCTCTGCTGTCTGGACTTGCAACTGATAACTGATAGACACCTACAGAGGGAGAATAACATGGAACTGGGGTGTCAAAGAACTTCAAAAAAACAGCTAGGCCAAATCTTTTCCTTTTCAAAACATCAAAATGTTGTTGCAATCACGGCTAGTTATTCCAGGTCCAACTAGACCTGGAAGTGCAGACTTCCAGATTCCCAGCGGGGTGTGTCCTCATCCCACTGCAGTGCCCTGTGGAGTGGACTTTTTGTGTTCCTGGGTCCTCGGTATCCAGTGGACCCAGTATCATCTTAAGATGGTCTCTGGGTCCTGCAAATAATGAGCGAGTAGATAGTGCTCCTAAGGCTGGCTTGCGATCTGTGATCTATGTGGGGCACAGGTTCTTTGCCTTCGGGAGCCCTAACTCCACTCCACCACGCAGCCAGCCCGTCAGCCCCTAGCAGACGCGAGCTCCAGCAACCACCGCCGCTGCGCCAGCCCGGCAGCGCCCCCGCCTGGCCCCTGGCGGCCTTGCGCCGGGTATGCCGCGGGCCACGCGCTCCTCTCCCCAGGCAAGGAACACAGTTCGGCTTCTGGGCGCCCAGCCTAGTGGGGTGGGGGACTTGTCTCTACCCGCCCGCCTACTCCCCGCCACACCCCTACACCCATTAAACCCGAACCCAGGGTCGTTTCTGAACCCGGAGACACGCGCTTCGTCCCCAGCGGCCCAGTTCTGCCACTGTCCTCTCCCTCTGCAGCCTGGCAGGATTTAGGGTCCTGGGGAGACTCAAGAGGACTGGGGTTCACTAATGCGTGCGGTGCGTGCGCAGATAAAGCATTTCGAGCGGGTGGGCTTTGCCCCAGTTGCACCGCGACTCGGGGCCTCCGCGGAGACACGCCAGGCCCCGGCCACACCCAGGCCCCGGCGGCGGGCGCTGGCGCCGGCTCAGGCCGGACGGCGGGGCCGGGGGTCGCAGCCTCGCGCCGGCGTCTGCAAAACAAAGACTCGGGGCCAGCCCCAGACTGGGACCAGCCGCCACCAACGCCTCCCCCCCCCCACCCCCCGGCGCTGGCGCGGCCCACTCAGCCCGGCGGGGCCGAAAACCCAGCGGATCGGCCGGGTCCCGGCGCGCGCGCGCCCACACACCAGGGGGGCCCTGGAAATGACTGCGCCCAGCGCCCCGGACGGTCTTCGCTGGTCAAGGTCCCTGCACCCCAAACCCAGCGCCCTAGGCCCCTCTGCATTATTTTTGACTCTTTTCCGAGCAGCCAGAGCTGTCGTCTCGGCGCGGGGAAGGGGCCTCGCGGTGCCCAGGCTGGAAGCAGGTGGGGCCGGGGCGAGGGCGCGGCAGGTTGGGCTGGAAACCGCAGTCCTCGCGCGCCGGTTCCCACTCGCCGCCCGCCACCCCCCTCCACCGGTTTTCTTCCCCCCTTTCTTTCCGCAGCGCAGTTGCCATGGGTTACCAGGGCGGTTGCCATGGGTTACCGGACCGAGGCCGGCCGGCTCGCTACCTGCCACCCAGTCGCAGCCGCCGGCGGAGCAGCCGGGGCTGGAGGAGGCGGGAGCGCGCGTGTGCGGGGCGCGGCGCGGGAGGGCGCGCGAGCCGCCGAGGCGCCGCAGCCAACAGGCGGCCGAGGGTGCAGCCGCGGGAGCCGCACCGCCGGTGGGGTGGGGGGCAAAGCTATAAAGAAGGCCCAGAGGTAAGAAACTAGCAAAAACACAACCACAAGTTATGCCCGTGCTGTGCCTCTAGCAGCAAAGACAAGCGGTGTGGGGTTTTGGATGAATCTACACTTCTCGTCGGGGGAGAAAGGGTATTTTCCTTTTAGCATAAAAGATTTGCATAGTGTCTTTAGACCAGAGTTTAAATTCAGCAGGAAATTGTAGCTTAATTTTTTTCCTCTATAGCTTTTGAAAAGAAATCTTTGGAATTTAGGAGAAAGAGAAAAGGGTCATTAACTACCAGAGTTTGCGCAGCTAACTAAATTAATGTCCAATGCACTGTTCCTAACAATGATCTAGAAAAGTTTCCAGCAAGAGTGAAGAGCAATTGTGTCTGACTTAAAGGGACAATGGTGACTCGTTTGTGAGATGCATATGACAAAGACTAGAACCAAAATCCTTTGTAATGTTGCAAGTTTTAAAGAAATTGTTTTTTATCTACGTCCTTAAATTTTAAGCTCCATACTTACTAAAATGTATTAATTCTTAGCGACCTTTATTTGCAAAGAAAATTGTCTATGCTTTGAATGTCAAATTGAATAATGTCAGACAGCATTTTGTATTTGACAATGTGTTTATATATACTAAGAAAAGATATGTATTCCAAACAAAACACAATTGTTCTGAAATAAATTGTTTCCTCCATTGAAAAGAAATCTCGTTCTGTTAATAGGATACCAGTGATTTAAATATTAAGAGGAAAACTATTTAGAAACTGAATAATCTTTTGTTTAGCTCTTGTCTTAAAATTTTAGAGGCCTTTCGTGATAAAGTCTTCCTTTATAGCTGAAACACTGAAAATCTTATTTGCACTACAGTAGTTCAATGAGGATGAATGGTTAAGGCACAAAGAAACTATAAACTGAATTCAGAACAATAAAACAACTTATGTTGAATATAATGGTAACTATAGTTAGATTAAATGAGTTTGTTCAAATTCTTTACAGCCATAAAAATATTATTCTTTCACCTTACAATAGCAAGGTTATTGCAAATCACTTGTTTGTCATTATTCAATAAAATAAGAGCTAGGCTTGAAAAACTACTGCAAGATACTTAGTATTTTAAGAGGGACTTAAAATATTGCTTAAACATTTGTGCTTTTCAGTCATTTTTAAAACTTTGAATTTTATCTAGACTTTAAATCAGCTTCTTCCAAGTGAGACTTTAAAAGAAACTCTAAGTAACAGGTTGTTGACTTTTATTGTTGACACGTACGGATTATATATAATAAAACCAATTTTAAAACAAAACCTATAAACTGGCTTTAGAAGTGAAAGTTCACCCTGTCAGAATTAGCCAGGGAAAAACAGTTTTGCTATATGTAAATCACAAAGCATCCAGTATTTGAATTCTTTAAGTTACATTAAAAATAATTTCAAATCTATATTTAGTTTACTTAGGTAACTAGTTTCTCTTCCTAAGGAAAACTTTATGAAAATAAGCCAGAGAAAAGTAAGAGGCTTGAACAGAACAAGAAAGCCACTGGGGGCTGAAGTTCATCTAAATATCTCAGCTGCAGGAAATCAGTTTTAAGAAACCAGTGCTTACATAGCAAAACAATCAAGTCAGCGCAAAAAGCCTCAAATGTTTACAACTATAGTGAATAGTAAAACAAATTTTACCAAAGTTTCTTGTGAAAAATTGCCATTCAGAAACATACTGAATTTAGGTCTAAATCTGAAGAAATAAATTCTCTCATGTAAAATAAGTAATCCAACAAACTTAAGTTGATTTTTTCATGTTTAATGTGAAAACGATGATCTTGTGAAGTTTATATACCATGGTATTGGGCATTAGTTAATATCAATTATAATGGCTATGTTACATCATAAAAATATGAGAATTGGTGGTACATTGGATGCTTTTGAAAACTGCTGTAATACAGAAATAATGTGAAATGAAATAAATATTACTGAGGAGCGAGGGATTGCTCCTAAATGACTAGATGGCAAACTTCACATGCTAGCAAGATAAAGAAATTGCTAAATCTTTTTTTCCCCTGAATAAAAATAATGAGTTTTAAATGATAAATTCACAGTATCAAAGATACATTAAATTAAAATATTTACAAATGTTTAATTATGTTTTAGACCAAACAAAAAACAAAAACAGGAAAAGTTAAGGAAATCATTCTTATTCTAAATTTCATTTGTTTCTGTTCTCAGAAGCATTTCAAAGACTTTTTAATACAGCGACTTTTAAGCTCCTTGTTAAAACAAAATGAAGTAACATTTAATTAAAGCAACAAGTTTTCCCAGTTATGTGAAAATATCCTCCTGTGTCAGAGATATTCTGTACCATTTAACAAGAAAGAAACTTGGACAATTATCTCAAGAAAATGCTGTCTCATCTGAAATTTGATGTGCAAAGTAGTTTTAGACATTTTTATCTTTGTGCCACTAAAAAAAAAAAAAAAGATATTTTAGTAAAATTATACCCATCCTCAGGGAGATGCCTAAAAAGAAATGGCATATTTAAAATGAATAATTCTGAAATCAGCAAGTTGATGTCCTTTTTCTACATTATGGGACTATTCATTAGTAAAATTAAATGTATTAATTTTTATAAGATCCTATTTCTAACTTTAAGAAAAGTAACAAGTACCAACCAATGAAAGTTATCTAGTGATAAGGAATGACACATTTAGTCAGAAAATAAATCATTAAACTATAATTGTAATTATACAATGATAATGACAACAAATGATTTCTTTCTAGAAACCATGTGTTTAAGCTGCTTTTGGACAATGAAAATGGATGTCTGAATTGATACATTGCAAGATTACTAGTAGTAGTTCTGTTTTTCTAACATGAAAGCATTATTTTAACATGTCTCTAGTGATAATATACATATTCCATCTGAGTGTGAAATAGAATACTGGAAAGGTTAAACGCTCCTAAAATATCTCAAACACCCAAAAAGTAGTGTTTCCAGTGCAGGGGAGGTGTCCACAAAACAGGAGCCGCATGTCTGAAAGAGACAGGTTGGTCTAAGCTGCTGTGGGTCTTTATAGTGGTGAAGACCAAACACACTGTGTTTATAGTAACACTGCTCCATTGATACAAGAAGGAATGCGCTACCTGGATTTTAAATGCTACCTATTTACCTATCTTTTAAGATTCAATAAGCCAACTCTATATTTTACACATATAAATCATTCACAATAGGTTCTTGTTTTACCAGTAATGTCTGCCTAGGGAGGTAAGTATTGCATTCACAGGCTTTTAGCTTATTACAGAAGCTTAACCAAAATAAGACAATGGAAAAATACCACTAATAAACAACCCAGAGGCTCGTAAGAATTTAAATACCTAACATCATGACAGTGAACTTTAGGTAAGAATATATTATTAGCAAGCTTTCTTCCCTATGACTGGACATCATTTGCTGTTCCTCAGATGTTAACATTAGAATTATTTTTCAGGATTCTTGCGGAGCTGTGCTCATTTTACATCCATGTGAACTGCTGTCATCACTACTATGTCCAAACCCAGAGGATGAACTGGAAAAGAAGAGGGGGAAATAATAAAAAGAGGAAATTGGTTTTCACAACACACTCAAAGCCTGAGTAACAGAGGAGAACTTTAATTATCTCCAGTCACAAAGAGAGACAGGAAATTTGGACTTTTAATTAGCCATTTGGAGTGCAGTTGGATATTTTTTTAGCTAGATAATTTAAACGCGAATAATTCAAGTCTGACTAAATGAAAGTCACATAATCAGAATGCAGATAATTGAATTTCTACTGCATTCATTAATTCAGTGTGGAGGTGTGTGTGAAGACTACTATGATGAGCTGTCACAGCTCAATAAAATCTCAGTCAATTAATTTTTTCATTATCTTAGTATTACATCAACAAAAAAGTGAAGTGAGTGTATATATCTATACACATGCATATGTGCACTATGTGTTGTATAAATATGTATACATTAAATCAAAACGCCAGGAAATACCTTTCTGAATCATAATCTATATCATTTTCCTTTTTTCCTTCTTCATCTTCTTCGGGGAAACGTCTGTTCATCAAGGCAAACTTGTGAATCGCTTCTTCTACGGAGTACTTAGTCTGCCCAGAAACACACGCCTCTATGTCTTCTGAGTTCAGATGGCTCTGCAAGAAGAGGTGAAGGCTGCTGTCTGAGAGCAAAAGTGCGTTCTGTAGGACCCTAAGTGAGAGAAACGGGGGTGATTGGTGAGCAGGGGTGGACAATTATAGGTGAGAGAGAGAAAACAGAGTAATGTGCCACCGAAGTCATTTCTCTACTATAGCAAACTTTTCATCAATTACAGACTCTGCCTATTAAAGGGATGAAAGCATATGTTAACTTTTATTCAATTATTTGGAAATTTAGGTGAGTAAAAACATGAAGCTAATAGTTAAGAACATCTGTTAAAAGAATAACTTCAAGGACATTTCTTCAATTTAACCATCTGTTATGACCATGTGGATTAATTATGGAAATATTTTGCTTATATAGTCAGAGAAATTTATGCTACTTTTTAAAAAAATTTACTGCCAAGCAGCACGTCACTTCTGTGATCTTTACTGGCTTGGCTGTCATGAGACATCAAAACTTTCAACTACTATTAAAATTATATTTAAAAGTCAATACATTTCTCAGCATGTTTCACATTTTAAAACTTTACAAGGAAGCTTATGAACAAGTTTACAAGGGCTCAGTTGAGAAGTGGCCATTTTCGAATATTGAAAATCAGCTGGAAATTTCTCAAAAATCTTCAGCAATGCTGCATATCTGTGTTAAAATGAGCCAACAAGTAAAATTGCTCTCAGCCAATTTTACCATGTATGTAATTAAAATCTGAAGTCTTGTGATAAGTACATACTATCCTTCCCACGCTCAAGATCCAAGTTTACAAAGATTGTACAAATTTCTACTCGAGTATTAGAACTACATAGAAGATTAAAAACTACCCTAGAGCAAAATTTGCATTTATTACTATTATTGAGTGTTTTCTTCCTTAAAATATATGTCTTAGAATAGGAAACCAAGACAAAGTACACTCATAGTTAAATAAAAGTTGGTTTTATCTTCATAACAAAGTTTGATATATGATAGTTCAGTCCATATTAATAGATCCATAATTAAATAGCATTAAGACAACACGTAGGGGACAAAACTAGAACACTAAAACCCAACTAAAGTTTTGCCCAACATGGGATTTTCAGAGATCTATGGAAAAATAAAAAAAACAAATCATGTATCTCAGACCTTATGAGGCTTACATTATACTCTGCATTTTTAAACGAGTAATTAGAAAAGTAAGTATGTTTTGGCCATTCATACCAATTTCTTTAAACCCAAGGTCATTAGAATACTTCCTTTTCTTCAAACTAAAACAATTATTTCTTCAAGAAGGCAACCGTCTAAAAATGCATCATATAAAACCAAAGTCGAATCGTTCCCTTTGCTTATGTTAAAGGCTTACAAATACAGGGTGAGAAAGTATTCTTGACTGGGTTACCAAAAGGAAAAGAGAAGCCTTTGTGCTTTTTAAAAGGTAAAATCTCAAGCTAAGCAGCTAAATACTTCCCCCTCCTCCATGTCCTCTGCCCTAGGCTCTCCCAGAAGATCACAGGGAATCACATGGTAAAGATTAATTTACCAAGTACAAGTAGTAAAGTAGTAAATCCCTTTTACTACTCTTTGAGATTTATTTTCTACATTTACAAATGTTTACCACTCTTGTTTTAAATACTTCAAATCAAGAAAAGATTTATATAGCAACGACCCATTAATATTAACTCGCATTTTGCTGTGAAGTTTGAACGGAGTGTTTCCTGTGTCCTTCTGTCAGTGGTTTCCTGCCAGCCACACACAGTAACTGTTCATAGGATTACACTTACTGCTTTGTTTCTGTTGGAAATGTGTTTTATTTTCTTTATAAAATAATGGGTAATCTTTAAAATTGATTTTAGATGGTTCGAGGCATTACACCACAAAAGTAATGAGCACTAATGCCAATGATATTGGACACAAATTCATTTTCGCTTTATTTCATGTCTAAAGCAATTCTACTGAGCCTTGAACTGCTCACACGCTGTTATTAACTTGCGAGTAACCTAACACATGGGTACAGCCAACAAAAGTGATCAGAGTCCAGGTTGATCGGGACCTCAAGGCTACTGTCCTTTTTCTTGAGCTATAATTCAATTTCCAATTTTACTGTACATTAGACTCATTATTTTCCAGTGTTATCTGCTTAATACTGCCACCTGGAGGACACCCAGGTGAAAAAAGAATGGGGAGCTAGGCACTGCCAGTTAGAGAGAGATGTGGCTGGGGAGGGACCATGAACACGCGCACAGGCTCAGAGTTCAAGCAAGCATCGTGTATCTGCTGGGCACCATGTTGGGTTTGTTTCCTTGGTGTCATTAGCTAAATTTATGCCACCATGGCCATGGATATAGACAACAACAAAAAGTATCTGTGCTTTTTATTTTTAGTCATATATTTCATTCCGAAATTAAAATTACAAAATTATTAGCATTTTCCCAACTGGTTCGGTCAGCATAATTAGCTCATTTTAATTAATATCTGATTTACTGTATATATCAGTAAGAACTATGACTGCCATCCTCATCATATCAAGGCCTTTTTCTACCTGACTCACACTTGTCTCCACACCGAACAAATCTAGTAGCAGAAAATCAACTTCAAACATAAAGATTATTATGTAAAAGTCAACAAAATGCCATTTTTTAAATTAAACTGCCATAAAAATAAATGTATATAATGTTCAAGGCTTTATAAAAGGAATAAAAACTAGTCTCTAGGATTTTAAAGGAATTTCTGAAAAGATATTTACAACATGAGTCAAAAGTTATTCCTCCCCCATTATAACTTTACACAAAACTTTATAGGAAAACCTGTTTTTCCTCTGAATTACACAAGTTGAAAATCTGGTTTTCCTCCACATGATTTTATTAGGTGTATTATATATTGGTTCAATTAAGAACAATAAATAGCTATGCAGAACCGTTTAATCCTAACTAAGGAAACCCTAGGTCTACAGCACACAATATAAGGATAAATATAGACATGTGGATAGAGTGTGGAAGGCTAGCAGCTTCATGTAGGGAGAAAAAATTAACTCAGCCTGTTTACCTCTCACCATGAGCAAAAAATAAAACCTACAAATCTTCACTGAAGACATTCATGATGTGTGCTATGGCGCCCTCTATTGAACACAAGGAGTTATAAAGGAGAGAGGAGAGAGAGAGAGAGAGAGAGAGAGAGAGAGAGAGAGAGAGAGAGAGAGAGAGAGAGAGAGAGAGAGAGAGAGAAAGTAAAACTAGCTGTAGTTTTACAGTGAGATCCTCCTGTAAAAAAATTCCTTAAATTTCTAAGAAATACTAAACCGTAATACAAAGGTCTACGTTGTAAAAATACAGTTAGATTAATGGGATTCATTCAGTAAGGAAGGAAAGCTAGCTTCTGTTCCTGATGTCGATCAAATTAAAAAATTAATAGGAATGCTTAACATTAATTCAGAGTTAGAGACTTACCAAAAGAACTTATAATTTTAGTCTTTAACTTTCCTTTACCATAACTGTTGATAGAAGTAACTTTCAGTTTATAATTAGACTTGGGACAGGGGGGTATCCGAAAGGAAAATTATGGCCAAGATTGAGGAAAAATTAATACAATAGAAAAATATCACCATTGTACTGGCCAAATTTAGCCAGCATTGAAGAGTTCTGCTAATTATAAATTGGCTGGTTCCTAAGATTAATATAGTTCCTCCACCTTCCCTGCAATTCTCTTGTGTATAAAACTGAGTAAACATCCAACCCCTAGAATTGTTAGAGGTATTTGGTAAAAATGTAAAAAGCTAAACATACAGCAAATGTTCATTAAATGGTATAAATTATTCTTATTTGGCACCTAGTCAAAGAACCAATTCCTCTCTAATTCCTCTGTGAATTGGCCTGGATATGTACTTTGCTATTAAATATGTATTATTTCACAACTGACCTAAAAATGAAAAGAAATCATACTGGACACACACACGCATGTGCACAGAGGTGGCGCCGTTTCTGGAGGTTGAATACAAATGATGTTCTTGATTCAAAACTTATAGAAAAAAACATTTTTAAATATATGCTAAATAGCTAGAATGCAAGCACATTTCACATTTTAATGCCGTGTTGTCTTTCCTCACAAGTTCCCAAAGCATTGTACAATGAGCGCAGTGAAGGCTACTGGTGTAGCTCTACTTCATGGGTAAAGAGTGGGGCCCCAAGAAGACATTTAACAGAGGTCAGGCCGCGGCACTGAGGTGTCTGAGTTGCAGGTGGCACCCAGATTCCCATAGTGGCTTTGGGCTAGGGGTGGGGGTACTGTGCAGGGGGACAGAAGGGAGGTGTGTGAGAAACGAAGACAGGGAGAGTATACCAGGGGCAAAGACATGTAAGGTTACCACTTATACAGAAACTGGACAAAGAACAGGGGAGTTGTGTGTGAGAATCTGAGGGACACAGAATGGAGTGGGGAAACAAGGCTTAGGTCAGGCCTGACTACAGCCATGTGATATGGTATAAGACTCCTTGCTTAGATCAGGTCCAAGCCACAGAGAACCACCAGCTTTTGTTTTTAATATAAAGCTCATCAGTTTGAAGGCATATGTTTACCTACCAAAGTAGAACAAAAACACCACAGGAGAACTCAGGGTCTGCTCCATGATGTGGCTTCTGGATGTGATCCAGATCCAGTTTAGTGAATCTCGTCATGCCCTGAATTACATACCGTGCATCGCCACTGCAGTGGAAGCTCCAGAACACAAGAACTTGAGTCCACATTGTGCAGCCCTCTATCTCCAGAACCCAGCAGGGTCTGAAGGAGCCACTTAATAAATATATTGAATAGAGCCCTTCCCGAGCCACCATCAGAACGATACCAACAACCAGTGAGGATGGCAACCCATGAGCGACAGGAGGGCACTCTGCTAGCAGACCAAGGCTTAAAAGACTTTAGTGACTTTTACAAGGTTATAGAGCCTGAAAAAAATCAGAATCTAAGATGCATGGGAGACCTGGATCCCTGCTCATACTCCAGACCCAGGACACTTTCTACTCTGTCATCTGCATCAAATTCAACCAGCAAACAGTCAAATGACAACATATGCAAAAAAAAATAACCTAATGCCGGCGTGACCCCACTGCACAGAATGATACTCAGTCATTTATTTGGTAGCTCAACTATGGAAGGAAAGGTCGTATTGAAAACAATGAAGTTATTCCTGGTCAAAAACACATGCTCCATGCTTAACTAGCACATAAATACAGAGGCACGTGCTGCCCTCTGACCTAAGTAAGACTTCCGTCCAGCAGACAAGCAGCTCCCCAGTGCTGACAGCGACAGCAAGACTGGCTGTCCCCATCTAGGCCTCACTGGCAATGGCCAATCTGCAGCCTCCCCGGGCAGCATCTGGAGCGACAGCCTCACTGCACGCCAGGCAGCAGGGACCACATCTTAAGAGCAAGGCCATCAACCACCTGGGTCTCGTACAGGGGACAATTAAAACTGGAGCTATCCTCGGGAGGAAAGGGCAGGACAAAACTGACCAAGTCTTTGTTCTCTCGTGGCTGTGACACCCAAAATGATACCACTCTGATGTTTTCCAAGGAGTTAGCTGGGTTAATCTGTTTTTCTGATCACCTATCATTTTACCTCTGGCTTCTTTTTCTTCCCCCATCCCCCAATTTTTAATCTTGGATGTTTCTACCTGCCTCCATAACACCTTCAGAGGAAAGCATTCTACTGATCTAATAGAAATAAATGTCAATATTCATATATATACGTCATACCCAAATCTCTCAGGAGTGAGGGGTGTGGTGAGAAGCTAGTGCATTATTTCTGGCCAGTTCTAAGGTACCATTTGGTGAACTCAAAAAGAGATTACTTCAGATCCTGAAGCAAGCAGAAAAAGATAGTTCAGAAGACTAGACCTGCACTAACTAGTCCTATCACCCACCTTATTTCTTTATCTATAAAATAGGGCATTTGAAAAATCTGGTATAACATGATTTCACTTGTTAAGTGCATTAAACTACTAAAGCCAGTACTTAGGTAGTACATATTATATACCAGACATTGCTGCACATGCTTTGTATTTATTAACTCACTTAATCCTCTCAACAACCTTACGAATTAAGTACTATCATTAAGCCCATTTTATAAAAGACTTGCCCGAGCCTCCAGTCAGATTTGAACCCAGGCAGCCTGACATCAAAGAATGTGAGCAAACATATGTGCTGTTCTATGGGATAGATACTGTAGCATTCTAAAGAGTGTGAAAAATTATAGTGACGTGAATCCAAGTTACTTTAACTGCAGTACATACCATCATGTAGTAATCCAGAATGAATAACCTATTGAAACTATTCAAATGCCAATAAATACTCCCTTATAATCATTCCCTCCAAAGAGTAAACTATTCATATAAAGGCATCCAGAGGGCATCAGTCATCCATTGTAGAACTGATTTGGTCTTTCAGAGCTAAATTTTGTGAATGAAGACAGTTTTTAATAAGTGCCTTTTAATAAGGCACATTTATTTCCTGGAAAATTTTACTTTAGTCAACTAAACTCCCAAGTAATTTGGATCTACTTTATACTTTAAGGGATGATATTCTGATTCAATTAATTCATTGTTTACTTTCTAGATTTGGTCCCAAATAGACACCTATGATGTGAACCACAAGATGGCGCTCTAATATAGGAAATGAACTGCTGGGCTGATTATTAGCATTTCAGGAATGTCATATTCCCCCCAACACACACCATCACAGGTCACACAACTCTTGCAAAGCACACTGCTCACATCCCTGTGTGGCCACAAGCATTTCTGCATACTTACTTTCTGAGGAAATCTTCCAAACCCTGTCGACGTTGATCTACATGTTGGCGATTATTCATATTGAAAAATAAGTTTTTAGATGGCAGTTCTGGCAGTTGTCTTATGAAAAAGAAAATAAAATGTGTTTAATCATCAAAGCAAAGGAAGTTAGTTATAGAAACCCCCAGAGTTATTATTACCAAGCAAATTATGCATATTAATAATTATCACAAAACTACAATATAGTTACATATATTACAAATATAATAAGGGGATGAGCAAATCAATTAACTTAGAGAAACCTATTTAAAACATTTCTCAGTACTTTTCCAAGCAATACTCATAAAAGGTGGTAGAATTCGAGCGATCAGTTTCAAACTTAGATGTAACAGCTACAAAACCAAAGCTGTAATTGCAATCAAGAACGTCTATATTTGTATATCTTGATGCATGTCAACTATTAAATATTGAATGTAATAATCTCCTCAATATACTCTTTAAAAAAAAAAATCACTTACACCAGCAGTGCATTACTTTGGAGTCTCTGCCTCAGCCACACAAATTCTCTATATCTTCTTCGTACACATGATGTTTTCATGGTAAAACACATGCTATTAGTCTGTTTAGAGAAAAAGGAAATTATGAGTCTCACTTGAGGGAAAAAAATGTTTTTCTTATATCAATAATTCAATATGTGGTCCCAAGATTGATTTCAAGTAGGATTTAAACAACGAAAAGCATATTTGTAGCTATGCCTGATTCTGAAACCTGGCACATGATCCATCAATACAACAGCCCAGAAGTCAGCTGGGATGACATGAATGAGCTGTGCTGTCGCGGGGCAAGACATGACCTGGCCACTCCCTGGGACCCGAAGCAGCCCCCTGTTCTATTACATTCCTTTCAAAGATGAGTCACAAAAATGAAACAAACCCTAAGTATCATTTGTTGCCTTTTAACACAATCCAGCTACCATCCATGTAGCTGGAGGAAACTTTGGGGGTTAGAGATACCTTCTCATGACCTTGACATGACATCACAGAAGCCATCTGTCCTTGACATTGCATTGCTGAAGACCACACAATCACCAGGAATCCTGAAATCACTTTTTAAAAAGAGTGTATCATTTCCTTTCTAAGTGAGATGAGAAAGGGAGTGTGATCTGAGTTCGAGAGAGGCTTGGCAGAGGGGACAAGCATCCACTTGGTAGGGCGGAGGTGAGGAGGGACAAATTTCAGCCCTAGTTCTGCTAAAAGCAAGTCACCTGAAGCTCCAATTTCTTGACTGGTAAACCATGGATGAAACAGTGTACCCTTACTCCACAGAGTGGTTGTAAGGTCTAATAAGCAGCTAGCAAGTGTTACCTGTTAATATTATTATTAGTTACTAGATGTTGGTTTCCTTCCAGCTACCCTAAGGCATACTTGGAGAAAGCCACCTAGAGAGTCCCCATCCTAAGGAGAACTGCAATCCTTCTCCTGTGGGTAAACATAAGACTAGCAAATACATTTGCTTCTCCTTTGGGTAAGACAAGAGACTCAAAAATAATTTGCCTCTTGGTTTTGTAAAAGGATGTCTATTTGCTCTATTTCAAAATTTGATTTCATGTTTATATTGTCAAACAAAAATTTTTTATCTTCAAGATTTGTATTATTTAAAAAACTGTCATTATTCCACCATTTAAGCACCCAGCCGTTGTTTTCCTGGGGAAATCTAAGTGATTATGTACATTAGTTCTTAAACCATTCCCGCGAAATGTATGGCATGATTCCTGGTACACCTGAACTTCATAATATTCAGAAAACCCCAGGATTCAGAGAATTGAAGAGACTGAGCCCTTAAGAAGCTATTGGTCTACACCCCATCAATCTTTGACAATATAACAGCAAAACAAGCTGGACGGAGGCTGTGACCCAATACCATTCTGTGTGGATATCAAAGCATACCAGGGCCTCATTCTAATGTAATCCTTGGGGACTAAGCCAGCAGGCCATTTACTCCAAGATTAGTGCCCTAACGAGGCTTGGGCAGCTAGTTCTCAGAGCTCTCTCCCTGGAGATCACCAGTCTACAGCAGGGAGACTCCTGACACCCTAGACACAGACTGGGTTAACTGCAATTCCCTTTAATTTCTCTGTTCTGAATCATTTTGGATGTCAGTAACTAGAAATTCTTCTGGTGCCTACATCAGACTAAAGTCTCTCTATAATTCTTTCAAGTTCAGTGGAATTTATATGTGATGGACTACCCAGCTATTGTCCACTATTTTAGAGTTCCAAGGAAATGCTAAGATTTCAGGAACCTGATATCATTTCCCTTGAGATTAATTTAAGTAAGTTAAACAGCAGCTTCTCTACCTGCAAAACTCCATGGGTATAGCTCTGAGGAGGTTACTAGAACATTCCAGTCCCATCCACTCCTAATCATACAACAACAGGAGAAAGCCTCATCAGGATCAGACTATACTGAGAACACTCATGGAGTAATTTCTCTAAATCTGTTATCTGTTTATTGCTTCTACTATCAAACAAAACAAGATTTCTTTATTGTCAATTAGCATTTCAAAGAAATGCCAGAATACCACCAAATTTGTGGAACCCATCATTTCTGGCTCAAGAGAACATGTTTGAATTTACACCCTACTAATTACATAGCAGAGAAGAATGTATACTTTCATTAACTCTGAGGATAATTAAATTTCATGCCTACCAAAAAGTGTGTGATAAGGATTCCTAATTTTTTTTACAGGAAGTTAAAAGGCAACAAAAGAATTTCAATTCATTTTCAAATGCTTAGCTGGATGTAGTCACTTCATAATTTTCCACACTTTATGAATCTCTGGTAGAACTATTAACAAAATCAAAATGCTGGGTTGACCCTGGCAACAACCTTCAACACAATCATCAAAAAAAAAAAAAAAAAAAGTTCTGCAGGGCCTCCCTGGTGACACAGGGCTTAAAGCTTCAGTGCTCTCAAGGTACCACCAGCCATAGTAGCATGAGTTTGATCCCCGGCCAGAGAGTTAACCCACATGGCGCAGCAGACCTCTCCTGTCTTGCCCACTGCTCCCCTCAGCAGTGTATTTCAGTAGATCCACCAGTTCTGCTCCCCATTCTGTCTCTGGTGAATCCTCTCACCACCCCACGCCCCAGTACCTCTGGCCTATACCCCAGTATGCATAAATAAATTTAAAAAATCTTTCAAAAAAAACAGTTTTTAATTTCTACTTTGTTTATTCTCTAAAGTTAGGGAAACTTGAAAGAAAAAAGGGAAGACAGAAATAAAAGGACATCATGATGGCCAATGTTTGGGTGTCCACTGTGTAGTTACATACAATTGGAAGAGTAAAGGCTAAATTATACTGTACTTGTGCTAAGGAATCACAGATAAAATCTGAAAAAGTGTGAACTAAATCAAGTGGGGAAAGTGACCACCTTCAATATCAGGGCCAATAAACCACAGCCTAGGGGCCCAGTCCGGCCTGCTACATGTCCTCACCAACTATGTTTTATCGGAACACAATTACAGTCTTCATTTGCATATTGTTTATGGCTACTTTTATCCTTCAACAGCAGAATTGAGTGGTCTCTTAAGAGACTGTAAAGGCCCACAAAACTACAGATATTTACTGCCTGGCCTTTTGCAAAGAAAGATGTAGAACCTTGTTAAGATGATCACTGAAAGCTGCACATGACCTGACCCTGTTCAAAAGATGACGAATCAGTTTTTTTCCCAAATAAAATACATCATTTTTTAGTTATTTATTTATGATAATCAGATTAGACTAAGGCACATATAGGTAATTGCACATATTCATTCCTACTTCCCCATTCTATATAGAAAACATTGCACATCACTTTTCTAGGGAAGCTTATATCCTCTCAAAATTTAAGATTTATCGTTCAGTATACTATCCAGCATTATGTGATAACAAATCATAAAGAAATATCTTTAATGAGCTATAAATACTCTTTAACTGTGAATTTTAGATGTATTCACATCTTTGTACATAAAGGCAATAAACATGGAAATATTAATATTAACAAAGTTATAGTAAATAATTAAAATAATTTCTCAACTTAAGAAAACATCTTCTAAAGTAATTTAGAAAACTACTTCATTTAAGATGCAAGCATTCAAATTTGGTTGTTTGAATTAGGAAAATTTTTACAAATTTCATTTGAAAGTAAACCAGACTGCCCCATCCAGGATGCTCCCTAAAAATCACCACGAGGGCCTCCCCGGTGGCGCAGTGGTTGAGCGCTGGGTTGCGAAGCTGCCCGCAGCCTCTGCAGCGCAGGTTCGATCCCCGGCAGCTCCCCGGCCACCAGAGGAGGGTCCCACATGGCGCGCAGACCTCTCCTGCCGCCCGCTGCTCCCCTCAGCAGTGTACTTCGGTCCTTCTGCCTGTTCTGCTCCCTGCTCTGGCTCTGGTGAATTCTCTCACCCTCCTGCGCTTCTGACTGTACCCAGTGCTTGTATAAATAAATAAATAAATCTTGAAATAATAAATAAATAAATAAATGAAAATCACCACGATTGCTGTGAGCTGTGGACCATGTACTTACGTGAATGCATATCTCATAGTCAATATAAGAATGCCAAAAATCCTCCTTCTGAATCCTAGGATCTCGAACCCAGACACTTACAAATTCCTGTAGGAGCATCACAAAGAAAGAAAGAAATATATTTCAGAATTGCCAGTAGGGCTGAAGGAGGTGAAAAATGACCAAACTCAAACAATACTGAAATGAACTTAAACCACTGTGGTTGTAATCCTTTAAAAAACAAGAAGTAAAAGTAACGAATCAGACATTATAGGAAGTCCACAAAAAAGTTTTGCCATAGATGGAATTTTTAAAATAATGTAAAACTGAGCTGAATGCACTTTTGGAGCACTTTATGGGTTCTATGAAGACAATAAGAATATAATCTAAAATGGATTTTTAATTTTTTAATCATGAAAAATAGGTTCACACTTCCCTTAAATTTTAAAAGCTGTCATTTCTTACTTTCTTCCTCTCTCTAACACAGGTCCCGCCTAATAAATCACTTTCTAGAACACAAATAAGAAAGTCATATAAAAAACAAGCAAGGAGAGTTGAAAATGACTCTGTATGCACTGGCTTCATGAGAACAAACAGTGGTAACTTATTAATGGAAAGATCAACTCTTTTTAGACACTATAGTTCTCATTTAAAAATACACTTTCCCATGGATTAAATCACTTCATCTTCACAACAGCTTCATGTTAGAGGTAGAAGCTAGACATGTTTAAAAAACACACACAGCAGACAATTTTGTTCCCTTTTTAAAGATAATAAAAAGAAAAACATGGTAAAATGTGGAACACAATGCCTTTTACTATTCAAAAGGCACCAACATGTACATTTAAAAAGTATTATGTTTGGCATGATAAATTCTAAGGTGTAATTTAGTCGCTTGGTTATTATAAATTTGCTAATTGAATTGAATTGAAATATTTTAACTTTTTTTTTAAGTAGCTTCAAGGCTGAAATTTTAGGCAATTCTCACTGCTGTGCTTTGGCCTCTCTGAGAGGCAGGTTGTAGATGCTGTACAAGAGAAGAGATAAAGATTATAGGGTTTTTAGGACGGGGCACTTACTTTGTTATGCAGATGATGAAATGAGAATTTTTCACTACAGAGAATTTAAAAAAGAGAGATAAAAATAGCCCCTATTCCCTAAAAATAACTTTGCCACCTATCAAGTTTCACCTAAGACAACAAACACTTTGCGCCTGCATTTGAGACTTGCATTCTGCCCCATTGCTTACTCTTGGTTTATAAGGATTATGAGTTAATGTTCAAGAGAATTCTTATTTAATATTTTTCCATTATATTTCATTATGCTTTTAGAGTCATTTAAAGGAGAGAGGAAAACAAGATAAAAAAATAAATAGCAATAGAGAGCATTGCTATATATTTTTGACCCTCTTCAAATTATAGGTGGGATTAAAAACTAGTTGTAAAGCAAAGTATAAGAGATCCTCACTGCACATAGGTGAGAGGTGAAGCAGATCCTGCCCAGAAACAGGGAGGAAACAGAAACAAAACCCAGGCTTCCTGCCCTTAGTCTGTACATTTCACCTCAGTCTCCTATCACTGTGTGTGTGTGTGTGTGTGTGATTTTCCTGGAGTGCTTTGTACACACCCACAGTTCTTGAAAGAGATGCATCAATCATCAATGAATCAGTGAACAGAAGGACAAACAGGTGAGCAAGATCAGCATCCACAGTGGGTCACATTTGCTCTCCAAAGCATCACACACACCCAGCACTGCATTCTGACTTTCACGGACCCTAGGCACTTCTGATTTCATGAGCTCTTTCCTACACACACACACACACACACACACACACACACACACACACACACACACAAATTTAAATCATACTTTACAATCATATGCACATAAAGACGAATATACTAATATTACATATTAAAACCTTCTCTTTGACCTAGGAGTTCATTTTATTCCTCTGATTTTAAAAGAAACTAAAACAGTTTCATGAGCCCCTAAAAGCAGTATGGGCCCCAGACACTGTGCCTAATATAGATGTCAGCCCGGCCTGTAACTTTGAGCAAGGTCAAGTGCTGACAAGAGCTAACCAGACTACCCTGCCCCCACTTAAGCCAGCCTGCAGGAGAGACTCCTGGTCATCAGGACACATGTCACCACATCCCTTCACAGGGTGCTGGCAGCTCCACTTTTCCACCAGAGAGTCAGAAGTTCGTGAATAACCCAAAAGGGGAATTATTTCCAACAGCTCAGTGTTCCATATTGACCTATTACTAAAATAGTGGGCCACTACACAGAATAAACAAAAATGAAAAGACAAAAGAAACACATATGACAATTTGCTACAAACTTGTGATTAAAAAAAAGTGGTTTCTGAGCTAAAACTATAAAGTCTAGTTACTATAATGTCACACACACCCTGGTCACTCAGTATGTTATTAATTGAAGATGGTAGTAACGACAGACATCTGGAACAAAATCAGGACTTTTTTCCCTCTTTGTCTGCTACTGCTCAATGATTAACATATAAACTTGGAGTAAGGTCCCCTTTCATGGCTAGTACACTGAATTATTCATTCTCACAAGACTAGAGGTAAATTCCAGTACACCGACTTCCTCTACTATGAATTTACTCATTGGACCTCTGTTTCCATATCTAGAAAATGGGAATAATTCCTGTCCAATCTATCTCATCTCAAAAAAACAAAACAAAACAAAATACCAAAATCCAAGCTCACAGATACAGAGAGGAGATTGGCGGCTGCCCAAAGGAGGGGGTGAGGGGGAGTGGGCAAAACAAGTGGAGAGGATTAAAAGGTATATATGCTCAGCTTTAAAATAAATAAGTTATGGGTATGTAATGCACAGCATGCCAACTATAGCTAGTAAAACCTTATTTTATGTTTGAAAGATGCTAAGAGTAGATTTAAAAAATTCTCGAGAAAAAAATTTATAACTTTTATGTGGTGAGAGATGTTAACTAGATTTACTGTGGAGATCATTTTACAATGTATACAAATCCTGAATCATGCTGTACACCTGAAAAGTTATATGTCAATTATACTTCAATGTTTAAAAGAAAAAAGGCGCCAGGTCACCATAGAAAGATAAATAAATAAATAAGGCAAGAACTTACAAACCCAAAGCACTGAGGTGTCCTCACAAACACTGGCAGTAAGAAATGAAGAAAAGCTAAACCAACTGAATAACTTTTCTTAAGGTAAAAATTATTAATTTAAGAAACCAGTAGCAATGTATGTTAAAGGCAAAGTCAGGGCCTCCCCGGTGGCGCAGCGGTTGAGCGCTGGGTTGCGAAGCTGCCCGCGGCCTCTGTGGCGCCAGTTCGATCCCCGGCTGCTCTGGCCACCAGAGGAGGGTCCCACATGGCGCGCAGACCTCTCCTGCCGCCCGCTGCTCCCCTCAGCAGTGTACTTCGGTCCTTCTGCCTGCTCTGCTCCCGGCTCTGGCTCTGGTGAATTCTCTCACCCTCCCGCGCTTCTGACTGTACCCAGTGCATGTATAAACAAAACAAACAAACAAACAAATAAATAAATAAAATAAAACATGCCTCTATAAAAAAAAATAAATAAATAAATAAAGGCAAAGTCAAAATTAACTATGGTGTTAAGACCAAATATTTTTCATCCTGAAAAAGTTTAACTTGGCTGGAGTGTTAAACTATTCTTTCATGGATAGCAAATCTTCTTTCTTCTCATTCTCTTAAATGTTGCAGCAGTCTGAGAGCCACCCTGCTGTTGCTGCAATTCCAGAAGCGACTTCGCCCAAACATGTGGCCCCAAGCACCCGGCATAAGCTGATGAGCCTATCTCCATCCCAGTCCAGGCGTCTCTCCATGGATCCAGCCCCTTTCCTGGCATGCTCCACTTGGAAATCTCTCAATCCCAGAGTCCACATCCTTTCCATGTCATTCTGCTCCCCAACAAACAGCCAGAAACCCAGGTACCCCAGACTTTTCCTTGGATTCATCTCCCAATCCACGCTGACCAAGCCTTCAGATTTACCCTCCTTTGAGCCACCCACAACTCCAATCTCTCTACTCTCTGCCTTGGTTCAAGAACCACTTGTCCAACATTAAGTCAAGAACTGTTAATTGATCTCTGGGCTCACAGCCAATTCATCTCCCACACTAATTCAAAAATGGTTCCACAGCACCCATTTGATGATGTCATTTCCCTGAAATCCTGTAACACTTGCCCCTTCAAGATCAAGTTCCTTAGTGAGCACAAGATAGCTTTTCATGATTTTCACTCTATCATCTCCAAGGGCACAAACATGCCTTTCATACCACCAAGCTTTTGAACATGCTGTTCTCTCTGCCTAGACTGCTGCCCCTCCCCCAGTTTCTGCTTTTTCCGCCATCTTTTTTTTTTTTTTTTGGCTAATTCTAATTCATTTCAAAACACATCTCAGTCTGTGGTAATTCTGGAATCTCTCTGGAAATGCTCAGATTCACCCGGTCTGACAAAGTTGACCATCCCCCAAGTCACTAATGTCTCTGAGATCTTGGTGAGAGTCCCTCCTCACTTCATCTCACTGCTTAGGCCTCTTTGACCAGATGCTAAGCTCCTTTAGGATGGCTTAGATGAGGGTGTGACAAGTCCAATGCATTTCATTAATATTACTTAATGAACAAATGAATATCCGTAGGAATTAATTAATTCCCTGGGGGGGGGGGATGAGATCAAACTTCAGTTGAAATAAAAACTTCATCCACTTGGGTTCTTGGTCTCCATGAATTAATGTTAAGTTAGTTAGTAGCTGGTTTAAAGTTTATCTTAACTTAACAAACCCCTTCCTGTAAGGGTGTGCATAATTAATAGCATAAGGCTACAAGGGCAGTGCTTAAGGTCTATGAGAACAGAAGGTTTTTGGGCAGCCTAAAGAACTCCAGAAGCATCTATTTACACGGAAATAATTGAAAATCATTCCGATAGCTTCAGTAACTTAAGAAGTAACTAGTCCCCTAAGACTAGTTCCAGACAACAATTTGTTAGCCTACTTGGGGTTAAAATATGTAATTGAAAGTAATAAATGTACATTTATCTTAAAATATTCTATAATTCAGATGGGCCACCCCTCCCCCACCTTGCAATTAGAAGGAATTAGTGAAGTTCACCATACTTCCAGCTATGAACAGCACCACCAGGAAGCCAAGGTTCACCTATAATCTCTTAATTAGATGCATCCCTCACGATGCTGCCTGCCATCCTTCAAAGGAATGTTGACAGCCTGTCAGCCACAGAGGACAGCTCCGAGTCCCATACCTAGAATCATATGGATTTCCTATGAAAATTGCCTTAGCAGCAGCAGTTAGTCAATTTAATAACCTTATTAAACACTTTAATGACTTCTTGGACCTAATGACTATATCTACTAGGAAGGAAGAAACCAGGCAGAGTAGAATTAAAAATTTACACTAACTGATCCCTACTGTTCTCCACGTGAAAACAGGCTTCTGGAAAAAGAGAGACTGCTAGACTCTGCAATCTCATTCCTGTGTCTCTTATAATAATCACTCTGATTTCAGTGTATCTTGTTTCCCCACTTCCAGTCCAGGTTCAACCTTTATACATTTATCCACCTACCTTGTCTTTTTTTTCCTTAGCCTTGGTATGAGATGAAAGTAATAACAACAGCTATAATGCACAGGGCACTGACATGCCAGGCACTGTGATACATGTTAATACATGACTTCCTTTAATGTTTACAACAATCCTAAGAGGTCAGTAATATCAGCAACCCATTTTACAGATAAAAAAATAAAACTTCTAAAATGCTTAAGCCAATGGGCCAGAGTCAAATGGCCATTGAGGCTGGGCTAGGCTTCAAACTGAGGTCCAACTTTGTTCCAAACCCTGTGCTCTCAAACATCTCCAGTGCTTCTTTTAGAAATAACCTCAGGCAATTTCCAGTTCTACTAAAATTCCATTATTTTGGAGAAGAAAATGTATCTTCCTGGCTACCAGCTAAAATATCAGTTCAAACAGTAAGTGCTTCTAAAACTCTGTCCTGCCTACCTTGCCAAAGGCTTTGTATTTCACATTTACATTTCTAGCACTAGCAGCACAGCACTAGGACAGAGTAAGTGCTCATGAACTGTTTGCAAGTTAATTAACCAAATGATTACAAAGAAGATTAAAAAGCAAAGGACATATAGGTTCTGTATACTGAAAATTATAGGATCCTATTGAAGAAATCAAAGAACATACTTCTTTATATGTGTCTATATAAGTATATGCCTATACTGTGGACTAGAAGGGTCAACACAGGAAGATAAATTCTCCCCAAATTGATTTATAGGTTTAATGCAATTCCTGTAAAATCCCAGCAAGATTTTTTGAACAAACAGATGAGCTAGGGCCTCCCCTGGTGGCGCAGCGGTTGAGCGCTGGGCTGCCAAGCTACCCGCAGCCTCTACAGTGCCGGTTCAATCCCTGGCCACCAGCGAGGGTCCCACATGGCGCGCAGACCTCTCCTGCCACCTGCTGCTCCCCTCAGCAGTGTATTTCGTCAGTCTGCCTGTTCTGCTCCCCCTCTGGCTCTGGTGAATTCTCTCACCCTCCCGTGCTTCTGACTGTACCCAGTGCTTGTATAAACAAATAAATAAATATTAAAAACAAAAAAACAAAAAAACAGATGAGCTAGCAGACATCTACATAGAAAACAGCCAAAATAGCCAAAACCATTATGAAAAGTAAGAGGGATATCTTTTCCTGATGTTAAGGGTTTTTACTATATAGTAACATTAACTAAGATAGTGTGGTACTGCCGGAGGGACAGACACACAGATCAATGGAACAGAATAGAAAACCCAGAGAATAGAACAGAACAGAACAGAAAACCTACACAAATATGCCCATCTGATTTTTGACAAGAGTATAAAAACAATTCAATGGAGGTGAGATAACCTTTCAACAAGTGGTTCGGAAGCAAGTGGATATGCACAGATCAAAAGAACCTTGACCTACACCTTGTACCTTATACAAAAACTAACTCAAAATGGATCATAAATCTAGATGTAAATCCAGATCTAGATATAAAGTTTTTGGGGAAAAAAAATAAATATAGTTGGAGAAAATCTTTGGGACTTAGAACTAGAACTAGATGAAGAGTTCTTCAACGTGATACCAAAAGGACAATCACCTAAGGAAAGGTGATGAACTGGCCCTCACCAAAACTAACATCCTGTGCTTTTCAAAAGACCCTGTGAAGAAGCTGAAAAGACAAATTACAGACTGAAAGAAAATACTGGCAAAGTAAACATCCCTCAAAGGATTTGTATCTAGAATACGTAGAGAACCCTCAAAACTCGACATTTAAAAAACCAAGAATTCAATTAGGAAAAAGAAAAAACATACAAAGAAACATTTCACCAAAGAGGGCGTACAAATGGCAAGCAAGCTTATGAAAAGATGTTCAACATCATTAGCCATGAGGGAAATGCAAATCAACACCACATTGAGAGACCCATACACATCTATCAGCTTCTAGTGGGATTATCACTGTTTTTCATTTTAGTGATTGTGATAGCTGTATTTCCTTTTCATTTTCTCACAGTCTAGATTTAATCTTTCTGGTAGATATAACGACATGTTAATTTTTAAAAGACAAGTAGAAACAAAGGCTATAAAGTAGAATTTCTAGGTGTATTAATTTTTCATAGCCTTGATAAGAATTTTCTATCACAAAAATGAAAACATGTTTCATTTTGTACTCACTTTCTCAGGGTATTATTTTTTCCTATCCCAAAGCAAAGTTTCAATCATTCATCATTCATTCAGTCAATTAGTATAGGCTCTGTGGTAAGCACTGTTCTACGCAACTAATGATTACAGAATTTAACCAAAGTCTTATTCACCAAGGTTCTTTTCAAGACTCCGACAGAACACTCTCAAACTAAAAGTTAGCCAGTTTTACACGCTATCATTTTACAATTGACTAATTTGAAATGCAGAAGGAATGTATCAAGTAACTTTCCTTTATTTCCTAATAATAGTTATGACAAATTAGCTAAAAGACATACTGTGAGGAATGTTATTTCCCACTTTATTAGTGGGAGGTGTTTAAATGCCATACTCTTGTTGTTTTGAATGACAGTTTTTAAGAAAGTTTTTACTACTTTCTAGGGATAGATGAGATTCAGCTACATGACTTTTACGTGACTTAAAAAAGCTTATGATGTTGCAAGTTTCTTTATACCATTAGCACCCAAAATTAAGGAGAGTTTCCTTTTTGAGTCTTATAATACACCAGAAAAGGTATGGGGGAAAACACTCATCTCTTGCAACAAAAAGTAACTGTCAACCTGCGTTAAACTATACCATAGGACATACTCAGCAAAATCTAGAATGTTAAAACCTCTATGGGACAAAAGAAATAGTTTCTTCAACAAATAAATTGCAAAAGGGAGAGAAAGGCAGACTAAGACTTTCAGTAATATAATGCCAAAAGTGGTGTTTATCTGGTTCACAACTGGAACTACTACTATAAAATTTTTTTTTTTCAAAATAACCAGGGAAACTTGAACATTGAATAGTTAATGGTCTGAAAAAATTCATGTTAATTATTTAAGGTGTGAAGATGTGTTTGTTTCTAAAAAGTGTCATTTGTTGGAAATGTATACTGAAATATTTACAGATGAGATTACACAATGTTTAGGATTTCCTTTAAAATAATTCACTGTGTGGTAACAGGAGGAAGTGGGGGTGGGGTGGGGAGACAGCCTGGTCATGAGCGAATATTTGCTGAAGCTGGGTAAGAGATTACATGGAGGCTCATAACTTTATTTTCATGACTTAAAAATTTCATGATAAAAAGTAAAACCAGGAAAAGTAAAAGAAAGGAGGAGGAGAGGAGAGGAGAGGAATGAAGAAAGTATTTTATGAAAAGGAGCAATTATGGTGCTTGAAAGTGAAAGTAAGTCAGAAACCTAATTCTGAAAACGTTTACCATTTATGTGTAACATATACTGACACCATGAAAATAATGATATCCCAATACTTATCTATATTTAAAATGTAAGATTGTTTTCATTGCTATAAAAATATTAAAATACGTTCTAAAGAGAGAAAGGCAAAATTTTAAATGTAAAGGAGTACACCAAGAAAATGAAGTCCCCTCCCTGCCTGATTACCAGTTTCTTACCCACTTATCCAGGACTGTCATGTATATTATACATTTTATGCATAAGCGATGCACACATCATTTTAACACAAATGGGAGCATAATATAAATACTATTTGCATCTTTTGCTTTATTCACTGCACAGTCTTTTAGAAATCTTTGTATGTGAGCATATATAATTCAATGTTACTTGTTGTAAATGTTTTTTATTTTAGAACTGTTTTAGATATACAGAGAAATTGTGAAGATGGGAGAGAATACTCACATGTCCCACCCTGTTAACATTTCATATTAGTACAGTACATATGTCACAATTAATGAACCAATACTGATGTTATTAACTAAAGTCTACATTTTAGTCATATTTCCTTGGTTTCAATCTAAGGTCCTCTTTCTGTTTCAGGATCCCATCCAGGGTATTGCATTATCTTAACGATGGTGTTCTCTTTGTCTTCTTGACTCTAACAAGTTTCTCAGCTTTGTTTTGATGATCTTGACATTTTTGAGGAGTACTGGGTAGGCATTTTGTAGAATGTTCTTCAGCTAGGGTTTGTCTGAAGTCATTCTCACAATTACAGCAGGGTAACGTGTTCAGGGAGAAGGACCACAGAGGCCACAGTGCCATTCTTATCACGTCCCATCAAGGGCATGCACTATCACTATGACATCTCACTGCTGCTGTTGATTTTGATCACTACCTACAGATGATATCTATCAGATTTCTTCACTATGAAGTTACTCTTTTTTTCATTTCTTAACAAATGTCAAGATAGACTTATGTTTACTAATTCTTATCTTTCTATTTGGAAGCCTCTTTTAATTTAATCATGTCTGACAAAGTATTACTTGAAATGTGTTAGAATACTAAGCTAGAAGAACGTGAGATATTAAACTATAAATTTTATATGATCTCAATTTTTCTAAAAATGATATATACATATGTATAGAAGACTGGAAAGAAATAGCCCAAAGTCTATTTTTTCCCTTACACTTTTCCAAAAATGTTCTGAAATGAACAATTCCTTTAAACTCTGGAAGGAAAAAAAAATGAGGGAGGGAATCTTAATTTGGGACTGGTTCAGACAAAACTATGTTTAAATAGGAAAATGTAATAACTGGGCATAACAGTCAGAGACTAAGAAAAGGAAAGAAGGAAGGGAAAACATCTAGATTTTGGGGAGTGGGAGAGTGTTTTGTCTTATCCCCTAGCTCCCCCCTTCAAAGGCCCAGCATGGGATATTCTTTAATGATATGCATTGGTTCCAGCCCAGCCAGTTTTCAATCATTTTCCCAGTATCAAAACCATGCTATCCCAAGAACAAGTCCAAGTACTACCTACCATTAGTCTGACCAGGTCTCTTGAACATGTAAATGTAAAGCTTAGAGGCAACAGATGCAAAACAGCAGCCTATCCTTCCCCATCTCTCCCTTGGGGCCCCAGCCCCTCCCTCAGCACAGGGTTCTTGGGGCACCTTGAACACCCCTGAGACTTGGCCTCTACACTCCAGGCTTTCCCTGTCACAGTGCTGATGGCTTTATGATCACTGAAGGGTCAAGAACTGGAGGTTGCTATTATATCCACTATGGAGTATGTACATTTTGAAGGGTGAAGAATCTCCTATCCTAGATATGGCCATCTCTAACAATAGAATTTGATGATCATGATCCAGGAGAGAAGGGGATATTTACCTCCCCACCCCCCTAATACTCCACCAGACACACAAAAGGAGTTTTACCTTTCAAGTCACATAAAATTGGTAGGGACTGTCCCATTTACATCAAGTGAGCTCTGAGCAGAGGAACAGTTTCATGGAGGGGCTAGAATACTGTGTTCTGTGTAATTTTCTGTCCAGCAGGAGTTAACTGTGTATTCACACATCTTCAGAAATGAGTTCAAAGGGGTTAAAGGCAAGACTCCTTAGTAATGCAGAAAAATCAAAGTGGTCGCTAGCCTATTAGAATGTAAAAAGAGCAAAAAAATGCCTGACTCCACAGAGGACACTGACTAAAATGTGTTTCCTGTTACAGCCACCTGCTTTTTCATTAGGAGTCTGGGTTCTGTCTCATTAAACAGAAGAGTTGATTCAGTTGGGCCCATCTAATTATTCTTATTAAAATATGTAACCATAATATTTTAATTGTAAATTAAAGTTGCATGCATGAATGAATCTGAATTCATTTTCATTTTACAATGGCCCAATGCCAAGGCCTTTTTATGGGGAAGATCCATCAGCGTGGATACTGCTCTCCTGGGAATTCAAACCAATGTGCAAATGGAACATGTTTAACTAACAAGGGAGACTCTCACTCCCTGTTCTCCTCTCTCCAGATTTATTATAGTAATAAAGCTATTTTAACAAGAGAAACTGCATTTGATTTCCTACCCCCTGATCTTAAAAAAAAAGAAAGAAAGAAAGAATTACCAAACTTCTAGGCTGGCACTACCAGTTTGATGCAACCAAGATGTCACTCCCAGGTCATTTGAATCTTAACAAAGATAGTAAATAGGTCTCAACTCACATGCCAACCTCATGATAAAATGGCAAAGTCTGCTGTGTGTACCTAGTGGAAAGTACTTACACACACACCACCCCCTTGGTCTAGAACAATCAGTGATACTGCATTTGGCCCTTACATAGGCACTTAAGTTGACCTGAATCATTTCCCACTAAACAACAGTCAGTCACTAGGATATTTAAGGGCACAACCAAACCTTCCTCTACTTCAAACTGGCCCTGACTATACGGTGCTGTTGGGGTAGGCGGTGAGATAAAAATATCTATTATAATTGAGATATTCAGAAAGCCTCTTCTTGACTTTTAAGCTGAGGCCTGAAGGTTAAGGTCGAATGAGCCATTCAGCATGGCATAAAGGCTGCGGAAGAGAGATTATTCCAGGCCATGGGGAAAACATCTGTGGAAGCTCAGGGGCCCGGAGTGCAGACAGCACTCATTCAAGACTCTGAAACAAGCTCCAAATTAAGGAGTGAGAAGTATACCTGGCTGGGGGAAAGGCAGGAGATGAGCCAGGAGAAAGAAGCTGGGTCAGATCACACAGAGCTTTAGAAACCTAAGAACTTCTTCTAAATCCTTAGAAACAATTAGGAGCTTTGACTTTAAGAGTGATGGGTTGAAAGTCAGAACATTAGGGCCACATGTAGAAGTTGGTCTGACATGTGACCAAGAGTAGAATATTACAGTATACCCAGAATCTGCTCTTGTTAGCTCTTCCTTACTATAGAGGTTAAAGTAAATTTCTACTAATTATACCTTTTTTCTAAACGCAGTATTTTTTCTTTTCATTTGAATGACTTTCTACTTTAAAATTTCCTAATGCTATAATACTGCTGTGCATGTATTTATTTTTTTAAAAGATTTATTTATTTATGCATACAAGAACTGGGATACAGGCCAGAAGTGCAGGGAGTGAGATGAATCGCTAGAGACAGAGTGGGGAACAGAACAGGAGGATTGACTGAAATACACTGCTGAGGGGAGCAGTGTGCGAGTCAGGAGAAGTCTGCTGTGTCATGTGGGTCATCTCCCTGGCTGGGGATCAAACTCGTGTTGCAGTGGCTGTAGACAGCTTCACAGGTTGCATCTTAACACCCTGCACCACCAGGGAGGCCCCGTGCTGTGTATGTATTTATAACAAAGGACTTTTGCAAGGTCAATAAATTGCTCCTTTATGTAGTTTGTTAAAACTCATGTATAATTTTTATTAATTCAAATGAGATCATAATAAAAACAAAGTGATTAAACCAAGCAAGCAAAATAAAAGTTTGTTCTAATTAGAAAAAAGTCTTCATTGCTTTTGTTGGATATTCCGCCCCCAAGAGAACAACCTTTAAAACGTGCCTTGCAGCAGTGGGCACAACCTGTTCCCTTGGCCAAGTCTGCCCAGCAGTCAGGCTGATGCAGGTGTGTAGTGAAGAATGACCTTATCCAAAGGGAGTTCCAGCCCCTGCTCTCAGCCACTGGGAGGTGCCTTCTAAGACCCTGAAAGTCCTGCCTGACAGGAATATGTCTTTGTTTGCTGGGATTTTGATCATTGGACAGTTTTACTGTGTGAATTTGATGAGGGCTTGGGACAACCCTGGCACAGTTCCTCCTCTGGAGGAACTGGAAACTGAAAATTTTAGCCCGATCACCAGGGGCCCAAAGGTCAATCTCACACACAGTATTCAAATGAGCTCCAGGGCCTCCCCGCAGGCACAGAGGGTTGAGCACAGCGCTATGAAGCTGTCCGCAGCCTCTGCAGCACTGGTTCGATCCCGGCCAGCCAGGGAGATTCCCACATGGCACGGCAGACCTCTCCAGTCATGCCCGCTGCTTGCCTCAGCAATGCTTTCAGTCTGTCTGCCTGATCTGCTCCCCACTCTGTCTCTGGTGAATCCTCTCACCCTCCCGTGCCTCTGGCCTTTACCCCAGCTATTGTATAAATAAAAAATACATCTTAAAAAAAAAAAAGTTCCAATAAAACCTCTGGCTCAGGTGAGCTCCCCTGTGCATATTATCACACACTAATGCCAGGAGACTAACTCCATAAAGAGAAGATGATCAGAAGTTTCACTTTTGAACCTTCCTCAACTCTGTCCTACGCGTCTCCTCCTTTGGCTGGTTCTAATGTGTATCCTTTCCCTGAAATAAACCACAACTATGAGTCCAGTAGCTTTCAGTGATTTCTGTAAATCTTTCTCATGAACCATCAAAAATGAGGATGATTTGGAGACTCCTCAAACCAGCAAGGGGCATCAGAAGTGAGGGCACTATTGTGGGGACTTGCTGTTTGGAACAGGTATTTCCTGGAGTTAGCAGCTTGGCCCCAGAATTGTTTGATTCAGAATTGGGGAGGGAGGGTGGTATACCTGGTCCTAGTGTTGCCTGGGGTTGCTTCTGGGAGGTCTCCACCTTCAGGGACTGACTGAAAGAAACACAGGGGACCCTCTGGGGTGCTACGAACATTTATACTTCAATTGAATGGTGGTTACAGAGGTAGATACGCAAGAAAAAATCCACTAAGCTTTCATGTAAGATTAGGACAGTTTTTTATTTTACTGTACATGTTATAGGCCAATTAAAAAATAGTCTAAAAAAAAAAAACCTTAAACACTGCCTTTGAATAGCTGGGTGCCCAAACTAACATTAAAGGATAGATGTGGGCTGAACTTCTGAGGAGAACCTGAACCCAAATATAGGGCTGAAAGAAAGGATATGAGATCTAGCAAAGAAGTTTCTGGAAGAAGTCTCTGAAATGGGTTGTTTAAGGCTTTAAACTTGGGTGAAGTGAACTGAGACTAGGGAAGGGAATTGCGTGAAACCAGTCAAGAGACTTGAGAGGAACAAGCAGCAACACTGGGCCTGATGGCTTCCCTGGATTGTTAGTGGAGGTGGGAGCAGGTATGAGGCCAGGATGCAGAACAACAAGCAAGCAGGTCAGGGAAGGCTATGCAAAGCAAAGGGTGGGATGCAGCCCTGAGAGAATTCTGAGCCATGGAAGAAGATGCTTTTATAAACAGTGGGTAGGAGTGAAATGAGAGATGGAACAGTCACTGAAACCAAAACTGAGGCCAAGAATGCACCAGTGCTAGAGAGTAGGAGCAGTGGGGCAGGAGGGCAGGGTTTCTATTCTTTTACTAGCCCTCCCCTGGAATGCTCTGCAGTCTCCACCACAGATTTATGGTGTATGAATGGCAGTGCATCAAGGTATGACAGAGTATCTGGAACCCTGGTCCCAGTTTGTTACCTTCCTGCTGTTAAAAACCACAAAACCCTGGGTCTCCTCTGGTGGCGCAGGCAGTTGAGCGCCACGCTGTGAAGCTGTCCACAGCCTCTGCAGGGCCGGTTCGATCTCGGCCGACTGGTGAGAGTCGCACATGGCGCAGCAGACCTCTCCTGTCTCGCCCACTGCTCCCCTCAGCAGTGTATTTCGTCAGTCTGCTTGTTCTGTTCCCTACTCTGTCTCTGGTGAATTCTCTCACCCTCCCATGCATCTGGTCTGTACCCCGGTTCTTGTATAAAAACCCTGGTTAGCCAATACCCTGCTTCCCTGCTACCTTGGCTATGGTTTCATGGTCAACCCCATACAACCAGGACCCCCTGCTGAGAGTGTGCTCAGGGCAGTTGTCACCCTTCTCTTATTGTGTGATCCACAATAAACGATCCTGGCTTGAAACTAGTTATTGGCTCTTTCAAAATTTGTGTGGGATTAATTGGTGGAGGCCAGACAAAGGCCCTTGGTTATCAATAGCAATTGTACATGATTATTTTGGGATTCATGATGACATACCTCTTTTTGTTGTTCTGGAAACATCTTCAGCACAGAACAGGATGAATCTGAAAAATAAGATGCCAACATTAGGTGATTTGGAACCTCCATACTGGACCAGATGTGTGTATCATGGCCTCTACCTATATCCCCCCCGCCCCAAGAGCACCTGACCAAGCACAGGCCCTGAAAGGGGAGGCTCTGTTCTCCTCTCCCTCCCGCCCCCACCCCTGTCCGATGCAGTCCACACAGAGGAGTGGAAGGCTGGGACCTGGCAGGTCCAAGGCAACTGGATGATGAAGACAGACCCTCAAACTGGAAGCCAAGCAGTCAGGCTGGAGACTTGGTGAATCAGAGGAGGCTGGAGTTGGAGACTTGGCAAATCAGCGGAGGCTGGAGATTTGGGGCAGACAGAGAAGCTATGAGGGGCTGGTGGGGGATGCTGTTTGGCAGTAAGATGGAGAGGAAGGGGCAGGATGCCCAAAGGTCCACTACAGATGACAGCCCTGACAGCTTCACCAGTGACCCGGGTCAGTCTATGACATTTCAGCTACTCCACAGTTCAGATAAGAGATGCTATGGCCCAGGAGGGAAGAGGTCAGGACCTTGATTGTGACCTTCTCGTCAGTCTATCCATGGATTCCAGACTCTTCATGTCCCTGGGCTTGTCTATTATTTATTACACCCCCATTTATTACATAGGCTCATTGGAGTTTACACCTGCTCCCTGCCAAAAAAATGTAACCCCCTGAGTTCATATACACACATGTGTATGAAGCACCCAAACAGTGATGATGGCTGCATGGTCACTATTTGCCTTTATTTTGATAGTGTAAGTCTGACGCCACTTTCTGGATACTTCTTATCATCCATAAATAGTCCCTGCATCTCTACTAACATCTTTAGCCCTGCAGGGAATATGAGGAAGCAAGAACACGAAGTTCAGGCCTCAAGTCCCACGTGGTATCACTGAGGAGCTAACCCTCGCAGGGACTCTCATGGGAGGGGAGAGACATGCACGGTGAGTGGAAGCGGGTTTCCAAGGGGAAGGAAGCTCCTTTCACCTGGAATGGGCGGGGGCAAGGGGGGGTCACCTGAAGGCAGGGGAGGACAGGGGCATGTCAAGTGTTCTGAAAAGAAGGACACAGAGGTGTGACAATGGCACGCACAAAGGATAAAGAAATAGGAGACAGTCAGTCAGGAAATGGCAACCAGCCCAGATCAGCTGAGGGACAGGCTCACAGAGGGTGGAGTGTGCTAAATTGTTGCAGCCAATAAGCTATGTCCCAACCTCTAGAACCTCTAGAAACTGTGAATGTGACCTCATTTGGAAAAAGGGTTCTTCATAAATATAACTGAGACTCTTGAGATCTCCTTGAATTACCTGAGTGGACCCCAAATTCAAGTGTCCTTTAAGGGGCAGGAGAAGACACACACAAACACACAGAGGAAAAGGCCATGTGAAGATGGAGGCAGAGACTGGGGTGACGAGACACCCCCAGTGGAGGGACACCAGGAGCCACCAGAAACTGGGAGAGACCAGCAGGGATTTTCCCAAGAGCCTCCAGAGAAAGTGAGATCCTGCCTACAACCCTGATTTCAGATTCTAGTTTCCAGAATTGTGAAAGAATAAAGTTCTGGGCCTCCCTGGTGGCGCAAGAAGTTAAGACGCGACCTATGGAGCTAACCGCAGCCACTGCAGCATGAGTTTGATCCCCGGCCAGGGAGTTACCCACATGGCGCAGCAGACCTCTCCTGTCTCGCCCAATGTTCCCCTCAGCAGTGTACTTCAGTCAATCTGCCTGTTCTGGTCTCCACTCTGTCTCTGGTGAATCCTCTCACCCCCACACACCTCTGGCCTGCATCCCCGTTCTTGTATGCATAAATAAATAAATCTTTAAAAAAAAATAAATTTCTGTGTGTTGAGCCTCCTTGTGTGTGGTAATTCCTTACAGTAGTCACAGGAAACTATATAGAGAGTGTTTATGGGGATTTGATTGTAAAGATAGGGTGGGCTTATATATGGGGAGGCAGAAATTCAGTCATGTATGCGTTCACTCAATAAATATTTAAGGTGCTCCTGCCACATGCCACATGCTGGAAGAGGAAAGGACACACAATGGCATCCAGAGCAGACTTGGAGCTTATGAGGTGATATGGATTAAACAACAATGGGAGGTGAGGAGATGATGTCACCAGGGAAGGCTTTACTGAGAAAGCGGCACTTAAGCTGAGACCTAAAGGATGGTGTCATTTAGCCAAGAATGTAAAAGGAGAAAGATAGTGTAAGCAGAAAGACTAGCATGTGCAAAGGAACAGAGGCTGGAAGGGGGAGCAGCTTAGAGTTTGGGTTATTGAGGGGTTACTGCCCTGGATGAAAGTGAGACCACGGGCTACACCATCTCAGGATCTGGCTGTGTTCCTACCCACACCACACTCTGCCACACTGCCTAAGCTCTGCCCAGGTAGGCCCTCTACTCTCATGCCTTCACCCCTTCCAGATATCCCAGAAAACTCCCACTGATCTTCTGGGGTTCAACATGGCAATCACTCCCCACCCCCGCCCCAACTCTCTGCCCCATGATGTAGTGCGCTGGGCAGTCCCCTGCTAATCCCACCTGCTTCATAATATTTGTATATTCTGTCTCCCCCAACTGACTAAATTTCTCCAGCAGAGCACATCTGTGTTTCCTTGTGTCATTAAGCTTCACAACCATGCCGTGAGGGAGATTTGAGCGTCCTCACTTTATAGGTAAGAACACAGTCAGGTTGCCCAACGGTATACAGAGAGCCAAAGAACTCAAGTTCAATTTCAAGTCAAGCCAGTCTGTTTCCCAATCCTGTCCTTTCCATTGTGCAACGCCACCCCCATGATCATGTGAAATGATCAAGGCTTGCTTTTAATTCTCCCCAAAAGGCCTGAGCTTTTCCTACCCAGGTAGAACCCTACAGTTCTAATAGGATGGCCACAGAGATGGCAAGTCAAACTAGGAAATGGAAGTTTAAATCAGATTCAACACATCGGGGAGGACTACAAGGATAAACTTTAATATATAAATCTATATAGTAGAATAAGAAGGGGTAGAGGGGGTAAGATTTTTAATTTTTTTATTCCATACTCTTTCATATTATTTGCATTTTCCCAGTTAACACACATGAATTTTATCCTTTTTGAAGTTACAATTGTTTAAAATAAATATTTCTTCTATCAGAAGAAATACTGACTTTAATATAAATTACACAGCATTTTTATTTCATGTAAACTAAAAAGCAGATTAAAATGTATGAAGAGATGCTACCTTTATAACACAACAGGAAGTGTCACTTGGCACTAGACCCTGCCATGGAATTTACTGATGGGGAGAAGGGAACAGAATGATAACATAATAACATGGCTTAAGATAAAAGGTCAAAGCTGCCTGTCAGAAACTACCCCTTGACAAAACTATGTTCTTGGGTAGGCTGTAAAATTTTAGTCATTTAGATTTCCAAAGTCCCCAGGCCAGTCCATGTGCCTGCTATAATAATGTAAATAGAGAATTTTCTATGTGTGTTCAAGAGACATCCATGCCAGCAAGTCTGGGGATCTGCCTGGAAGGGAACCTCAACAAGGCTGACTTTGGGGCATTTTATCTCCCCACCAACACTGGATAACCATGGACACCCACTGTGATTCAATCCCTTCCCACTTTCCTTGCAAAAATTACTAAGTCTCATGACCTTTCCAAACAGGCATGATTTCTCAAACTTGTTGCTCAGGTCGGAGCTGGTGCTCACAGATGACAGGTACATGGGCTGCCCCTCTCCTGGGTAACATGGCAGCCACGGAGAGTCACCCAAGGGACTCAAAGTGTGTCCTCACAACTCTATCACCACCTTGGGAGGATGATTTGCTAAAATCAGAAACTTCAGGAGAAAACTGCTTTCATGTTCTACCTTGGGGCACTCTATAAAACACAAAATGTTTGTAAAACAAAGAATTCCATAGAGCAGGGGTCAGGGAGCTTTTTCTATAAAGTAAATATTTGAGGCTTTGCAGGCCATACAGTCTCTGCTGTGACTATTCTAGTGTGCAGTGCATAGTGAGGAAGCACTCAGGAACCACAAGCAACGGAATAAACAGGGAAGCCCCAAAAAGTTTAATATACAAAAACAGGTGGCAGTAGTTCCCAGAACACCCATGGGCAACCAAACATTCCACTTGAAAACCTATGCCTTACTAAAGCCGTTCCCCAGATCAACAGGAAGAAATCTTTGTAATGCTAGGTTCAGTCTGTGCACCTATGGGTGGTGTCCTCTCTGACAAGCAAATGACTAGTCTGTAGACCACATATGCGGGCAGAGTGAAAAAGGATCATGTGTCTCCTCCAACGTTGAGATAAGGGACAACAAATATATTTAAAATGAAAAAGGGGGCTGCAGGATGTGAGGCGTAAGTAGCAGAGTTTTGGATTCTTACCACCCCAACAAAGTTGTTAATCATGAAACTAGCTTTGAATTAATTTATACTAAAACCACAAGGATATTCTAAACAGAACGAAACTGGTTTTTTCAGATATAGCCATTGACCCACTGTAATAAGATATCATTACAGAAGCCAAATGGACATGTTTTTTTCTGTATTTCCAACACAGAAACCAAGAGAATTCTCATGTGTTCTAAAAGAAAGTGCAGGTGGATTCATAACTAACCTCACGGCAGGCTGGGGTTTTCTAAGAATAAGGGGAGATGAGTGTATTTTTATAAGAAACAACTCTTGTAGCTTTTATTCCTTTGCTGTATTAGAAGGCGTAGTCAACCCTCAAACAAAATACACTTAACCTCTTCGCCCTTTAGAAGATATGGCCAGGTTCCAAGAGTTGGGAGCTTCAAGCTGGGTGTGGAGGAAGCAAGTAATATAAATGATACCATCTTTCTATTTCTCTCCATCTTGCTTTGACATGGCTTCCTCTGATGCATTTTTTCCCCTAGTCTTATAGCCACCATGAGAACACATTACCTTGCTAATGTCGAAGAGACTTCACTTTGGGACGTATGCTTAGAAAAAGACATTAGTCTCACCTGGTTCCTTTCCCATTACAATTCTGCCTCCAGGGAGGGCTATTTTATGAGATAGTTAAACAAGAGTCTTGGCCTTGAGGGAAAATAGAATATGAGGTTGAAACCCTAGTGAGCAGTTGACAAGGCCTAAATGAGGGGTGGCTGAAAAGCCTGGGTTGGTCTCAGAGGTATATAAGAAGGTGGGGGCAGGGGGAGGGTGGCTGCTTCCTGGTACACAGGAGCTGTCCTGATTTGGGGTCCTCAAAAGCTGCACTTCAAAAGGAGAACCTCCTTCTACCTGCACCCAGCCCTGTGCCTGTGACTTCTCCCTGTGCACAGAGGAGGGAGCTGTGCTCTGTCCACACCTGTGCCTCACCAGCTCACAGTCTTGCAGGGGAGAGGCTAGCAGGCCACACCACGGAGTTCATGCTATGGCCACTGTGAGGCCCCATGAAGGCCCATGGACACTGAGAGGCCCCGAAGAATCCTCTGGGACACCCAGAGAAACTGACCCTAGTACTAAGGTTAATAAACACCTCCCCACTCTCACATAAAAGTATAGAAAGAGTCTGAGAAAAATAGTGATAGATGTGACCACATGAAAATGTAAACCTATTGAATGTTTCAAAGAGATTTAAAGACAAATGATATATAATCATACTATTACAGTATATATGACAAAAGATTCATATTTCTTATTTTATGAAACACCCTTACAAGTTCATATGAAGAATATTACTATAGAAAATTTTGCAAAGTTTATTCAGTAGTCAATTCACGAAACAAAAGTGCTACAAGTCAATGACAAAAAATCAGATTAAAAATGGGCAAGAGACTTAGTAAACATTTCTCCTAAGATGATATACAAATGGCCAGCAAGCATATGACAAGATGCTCAACATGACTAGTCACTAGGGAAATGCAAATCAAAACCACAATGAGATAGCACTTCATATCCATTAGGATGGCTTCTATCCAAAAAAGTAAATATTGGCAGGATACAGAAAAACTGGAATTCCTATGCTGGTAGGAATGAAAAATGGCACTGTTCCTGTGGAAAACAGTAAACAGTAAGGAGGCTCCTAAGAAATCAAAAATTGATAAATGTGTGATCCAGTAACACTCTTCTGGGTGTATATTCGAAAGAACGCAAAGCAAGATCTGCAGAGATACTTGTACAACCAGGTTCAGGGCAGCATGATTCACAATCACCAAAAAGAAGAAGCAACCCAAGTGGTGAATGACAGATGAATGGATGGACAAAATGTGGTATGTATATACCATGGCATATTATTCAGTCTTAAAGGGGAAGTTCTGACACATGCTACAAAGTGGCTGAACCTTGAGCACATTATGCTAAGCAAATTAAGCCAGTCACCAAAAAACAATACTTTATGATTCAACTGATATGAGCTTTTTAAAGAAGTCAAGTTCATAAAAACAGAAAGTAGAATGATAGGGCCTCCCTGGTGGTGCAGCAGTTGAGTGCTGGGTTGCAAAGCTGCCTGCAGCCTCTGCAGTGCTGATTCAATCCCTGGCCACCAGGCGAGGGTCTCACATGGCACGACAGACCTCTCCTGCCGCCCGCTGCTCCCCTCAGCAGTGTACTTCATCCGTCTACCTGTTTTGCTCTCCGCTCTGGCTCTGAATTCTCTCACCCTCTTGCGCTTCTGACTGTACCCAGTGCTTGTATAAATAAATAAATCTTTAAAAAAAAAAAACTTACACAATAATATGTTACACATATTATGAATACACAATAATATGAATGCACTTAACATGATTATATACTTAAAAGGGGCAAGATGGGGCCTCCCCGGTGGCACAGCGGTTGAACACTGGGTTGTGGAGCTGCCCGCAGCCTCTGCAGCGCCGGTTTGATCCCCGGCTGCTCCCTGGCCACCGGAGGAGGGTCCCACATAGCACGCAGACCTCTCCTGCCGCCCGCTGCTCCCCTCAGCAGTGTACTTCGGTCCTTCTGCCTGCTCTGCTCCCCACTCTGGCTCTGGTGAATTCTCTCACCCTCCTGCACTTCTGACTGTACCCAGTGCTTGTATAAATAAATAAACAAATCTTTTAAAATAAATAAATAAATAAATAAATAAATAAATAAATAAATAAAAGGGGTAAGATGGTAAATTCTATGTTATTATTCAAGTAAAAATAAAAGGGTTTTGAGAACAAAATCAATAATCAATCTATCTAAAATGTTTAAACAGAAATGTTATAAACAGAAGATCATAAAATTTACAAATAATATACAATGTTTTTCTCTATTAATAGTTTTCCTTCTTTTTTTAAAAAATTTATTTGTTTGTTTATACAAGTACTGGGTACAGTCAGAAGCGCAGAAGGGCGAGAGAATCCACCAGAGCCAGAGCGGGGAGCAGAACAGGCAGAGTGATGAAATACACTGCTCAGGGGAGCAGTGGGTGCAGCAGAAGAGGTCTGCACGCCATGTGGGACCCTCGCCAGCGGCCGGGGATTGAACCGGCGCTACAGAGTCTGCGGGCATCTTCATAGCCCAGCGCTCAACCGCTGCGCCACCGGGGAGGCCCTAATTTAAAGTTTTCTTTAATGATAATATCCACTGCTGATAAGACTCATGAGAAATGGGACTGAAAACTGCTGGTAGGAATCTGAGTTATTTCAATATTTCTGAAAGACACTGGCCATATGTTTTAAAAGCATTTTTAAATCACTTATGTTCTCTGACTAAACTATTCCATGTCTGGGAACTCAAGCTAAAAAACAGTCAGATGTGCAAAAAATACTTTATGTGAGGAATGTTCACAATGCAGTGTTGTTGGTTTTTTTTTAATACCAAAAAAAATATTAAAACCAGGATATCCATAAGTAATAGGTTAGGAAAAATGAATTATGGTATAGCTGCATAATAGATTGCCCTGCAGCCACTGCAAATTATGTTACAGAAAAATACTAAATTATAGTGACTGTTCAAGATGTATTGTTAAGTGGGTTTTTTAAAGTGTGTTTCTAGTTTTTTACATATTTATTCAAGAACTACAAGCCTACACAGGACAAGCTATCAGTTTCTTTTCTGAGTGGTGAAACTAGCACTGATCTTTTATTATCTTTTCTATATTTTTCCAAAAGTTAGCAATGCATTTGTTACTTTTAAAGTCTGAAAACCAGGGCTTCCCCTGGTGGTGCAGTGGTTGAGCGCCACACTGTGAAGCTGCTCACAGCCTCTGCAGCACAGGTTCGATCCCCAGCCACCGGCGAGGGTTCCATATGGCGCAACAGACCTCTCCTGCCACGCCCGCTGCTCCCCTCAGCAGTGTACTTCCGTCAGTCTCCCTGTTCTGTTCCCTTCTCTGGCTCTGGTGAATTCTCTACCCTCCCGTGCTTCTGACTGTACCCAGTGCTTGTATAAATAAAAATTTAAATTTAAAAAAAAGGTCTGAAAAACATATATTTTTTAAAGAAGTAAAACTTAACATACCCAATTACTGTTATTACTCCTCACTCCCAAAAAACAGCTAAGTTACTTCACTTTCTATTCCATTTCCTCTACAAAGTTCAGCAATTTTTTAAATTCAAATTTAAAAAAAATCACAGATTTCTGACTTTTCTCATAAGTGAGATTATTTTTCAATTCCAAGTTTAACTTAATGCCAGTGTTTCTCATACCTACTCTGCACCACCCGCAGGCCTGCACTGCATTGGGCAGGTTTGCAGCCAGCCCTTCAGATCCCTAAGGGGACGCTTCTAGCCAAGGTCCTGCTGGAGGGACATTTCCACAGGTGACCCTGCCGAGACACAGGTGACAGAATCATGGACAAGGAAAGCCACTCCGCAGGCTAGTCAGGTGCCCATGGCATGGCATGGAAAGAAGGAATGCTGGGCACTGCTACCTCCCAGAACTGAAACTAGAAATCACTGCAAGACTTGCCAGTTCTCTGGGAACTGAGTGAGGCTGGAAAGGGATGAAAGAGAAACTGGAGAGGTATTGATGTCACAGTTGGAGTTCTAAGGGACCAGAGCTAATACTTAAAAAGAAGTCATGGTGTAGATGAAAGATCTCATGAACCATTAGGGTAACTGACCACCAGCAAAGCTGAATGACAGGAGCCGGCCTCAGCAGCCGATGCCCGCAGGGCTACCAGCCTGGAACACTGACTTTCCCAGTGGTTTAAGTATCCAGTGTCTCCCAGCGTCCTGTGCAACCCTAACTGGAGGAAGATTGAGGGAGATCCCAACTTGCGTAATCGAAAGATTTCAACTCGAGAGAAAAAGCAAAATAGATCCCTGCCCTCTGGGGGCAGATGGGCAGTGAGTGCAGAACCTCGGGGAAGCCAGGCCCCCTGTTTCTTCCTCAGAGTCATCCAAGAACTTTAAACAGGCAACCAAAATGGTAAAACCAGCAGAAATCAGAAAGTCAATTAAAGTTGGGAACCCAAATAAAATTAGCATCTAAATTTATCAGAGAAGGGAAAAAAATATTATGGAGAATAAGATGTTAGTTTTTAAGGTTTATCAGCAGTCTGAAAAAATACGGGTTCACAGTGCATAAAACAGTGAAAGCACTAACTGCCTCCTCCCTATAACATCTGATTCATGAATAGACTGCTTGTTCAAATTTAGAGGTTAAAATCTAGAAACCAGGGCCTCCCCTGGTGGCGCAGTGGTTGAGCGCTGGGCTGCAAGGCTGCCCGCAGCCTCTGCAGCGCCAGTTCGTTCCCCGGCAGCTGGTGAGGGTCCCACACACAAAAAATAAATAAATAAAAATAAAATAAAATAAAATCTAGAAACCAGAAAAAAATACATACAGAATTTGAACCTCACAACTCTTTTGGTGGCGTTTGGGAGAAGTGCCACCTGACACCAACAGGTGCTAGGGACACATGAGCATGTCCTGCGCCGTCTGACCCTGCCTCCCCTACATACACACTAAGGGGTGGGGGCGCAGTCTAACTAGAATCAATATAATTGAAGTAAAAAAAATGAGAAAAAGCATATGTAGGGGAGAACTGACCCATGGGGTCGGGGAGGGCATTAGAAGAGGGGTGTGATAGATACTAAAGAGCTCAGGGTTTCTTTTTGAGATGAAAATATTCTAAAATTGATCGTGGTGATGGTTACACATATCTGAGAATATACAAAAAAAAACACTCAATTGTACACTTTAACTGGGTAAATTATACTATATATTGATATCTCAATAAAGCCGTTTTTAAAGTAGTACTCCCAAGAGGCCTCCTTAGTGACACAGGGGTTTAAGTACAAAACTATGAAGCTATCAGCAGCCACTGCAGCACGAGTTCAATCCCGGCCAGGGAGCTAACCCAGGTGGCACAGAAGACCTCTCCTGTCTCACCCGCTGCTCCTCTCAGCAGTGTATTTCAGTAGATCTACCTGTTCTGCTCCCCATACTGTCTCTGGTGAATCCTCTCACCCCCACACCTCTGGCCTATACCCCAGTTCTTACATGCATAAATAAATTAAAAATCTCTATAAATAAATACATAAATAAACAAACAAACAAACACATAAATAAATAAAGTAGTGCTCCCTCCAGCACTGAGCCTGACCAATCTGAAGGGTCTGCAGGCACCATCCATCCCCTGGGGCTCTCTTCTCCCTCCCAGGCTCTGAGCTGGCCTTCTTTTCCAAGCCTGTTCCCCACGGAACTCTCAGCTATACCCCATACAGGCTCCACTTTCACATCCACCTCAGCAGCTATGTATTATTACATGGGCTTCTCCATCCTCCCCTTGCCTTGTAATCCTCCCAAGTAGAAGCTACTCATTCTCCTGGGCAGACCAGGAGAAAACCACATTTCCCTGTAACCATTATCTCCAGACAATAACATGTCAAGAATTAGCTACTGTTAAAAAAGAAACAACAGACCCAATGTGGACCCCAACCAGGTCTTAATACCCAACCTAACTACAGTTTCAGCCCCTCCCAAAAGCAGAACTCTAAAGCAACCCATCTGGATTTTCCAGGACCGTACTTATGAGGTCATCTCCCTGGTAAGACAGACCCTTCTTTCTGTATGACTCTTTGCAGGACCCCTCTACTTCTGGATGGAATGCTGCCCACTCATGGGTTAGTAGGCCACTTAGATTTCTAGATAAATTTATTTGGGTGGATGTTGTTTACTAACATTAGGAAGCAAACGGATGCCCTCCTCCTTACTTCCTGGTATGACTTCCCCTCTTCAGGGTCCTGTTCCTCATTCCCATATATTTAGGAGTCTCCTGCTGGTTCTTCCTCACTTTTTCCTGATCCTTCCAAGGAAGATCTTATTCATGGGTAATTACCTAACTTTTCCCTTTGCTCTTGCTTTGCCCAGCTCCTACAATCCTACAACCTAACTCTGTGTACCAACAATGTATTTATTTTATGGTTAAAACCCAAAGAGGAACTGTTCTTTGAAATGTAGAAGGAAAAGTGCTCTCAGCTACCTGCAGCCCACCCTTCCTTTTCTCACTTCCTTTTTCATGCAAACTCTGCTCTCCTATGTGAATTAACAACCACCTTAATTTAGGTCTTACTCTTCTTATTCTCCCTCTGGACATCACTTGCTTCCACCACACTCTCCCTCCAGCACCCTCAGTTTCCTGTTCCATTGACACACCAACTGCTTCCATGAATAAATGCAGAGCAGCCCAACCCCTGTCTTATCCATTTCCTCTCTTGTCCTACCCATCTGCTCCAGCACCAGGTTATTTGCTCCAATCTCAGTGGGCCCTCCAGGTCTGGAGCCTTGGCACTCATCCAGGCATCTCCAGACCATGGCTCGCACCTCCAGCCTCTTACCTCCTCCTAGTCTGCTCCCTCTCTGTCAGTTGACAACCCTATCTATCCCTTCATCAAAATAGTAAGGCCATCAGGTTTCCATTCTTCATCTTTGCTCTCAGCCCCCTTGAAATCTATCCATACATTCACCCACTTTCCTCCGTCTCAAAGAAAAGCATCAAATTCTCCTGTCTCATCTCCCCTACCTGCTCCCAAGATATTGATCCATTAATTCTCCCACCTCCATAACTACAACTTCTTCCTTTTCACTAGTCCCTTCTTCCTCCAACAGACAAGTTAAAATTCCTTTTATCCCCATGCAAATGTGCAGCCCTATTCATTCAACCTATTAAAGACCAGACTACTGTAGACACCCAAGACAGAGCAATACAAAAAATGACCAGGAGGCACAAGATGACCAGGGCTCCAGGCCTTTGTGGGGACTACTTCCCATTCAGTCAGTCAGGTAAGGCCTCGCTGAGGAAGTGACACTTGACATGCGAGAACCCTGAAAGGTGAAAGTTCTCAGGGAGAGGGAATGGCCAGAGCCAAAGCCCCAAGCAGAACAAGCTGGGTCTATCTGGGGACCCAAAGGAAGCCAGTGTGGCTGGAGAGTAAGGCATGAGGGAGACGTGCTCAGAGAGGGAGGCAGAGACCTGGTCATGCGGACCCTGGGAACCACAGTGAAGAATCTAGAAGCCAGTGGGGCATTTTCAACAGGTAAGTGATATAATCTGACATATTTTAACAGGATTCTTTTGACTACTAGATGTGAAATAGACTGCAAGGGACCAGAATGGAAGCAGGAGACTCTTAGGAAGCTACTGACATAGTGCAGGTCAGAGGCGATGGTGGCTCAGACAGGAGTACGGCCCAGGTGTGTACGTGTGGTGAGATGGTTGTCGGTGTGTGTCCTCTTTGTGCTTATCCGGAGGGGAGAATGTGATACACTGCTACTAAAAGAAAGTGAGCAAGGCGCCTACTCAAGAAGGATTGTGAGAATGTTGCTGGGGTAGGAAAGACAGTGGACTTGGGGCCTGCAAGGTGATACGGTGAGACCCACTTGGGAGAGAGGGCAGTCTTCTCCCCACTTCTGCACTAATACCCGAAGGGCTGACCTTGAAGCACACAGTGAGTGGCATGTTCTCTGTGGGGACATTATTCCACATTAAGGAACCTCTCGAGGTTTCCCTGCAGAAGCCATGGACCCATTGCCACCTTCTGCTTTATTCAGGGCAGTTCCTCAGCGGGCCCCGGTGGCCCTCTTCCCTTCCACTCTGATTATTCTGTATCACGTGTAAAAAGGCCAAGAACTGGAACTGCCTTGAGCCCATTTAGTCACCTTGTAGTGGCCATCTCCATCCAGACGTCCTGCAGGTACCTCAAACTCACTGTGTCCAAGACAGTCTGGTTATCAGATAACACTCTTTCCCTGACCATCCATGGCCCCTGTATTGCCCATTTTAGTTAACGGTGTCGTCATCCACATCAACCCAAGTGAGAATCCTACTCAGGGATCTGATTCCTTCCTTTCCTTTCCCTTCCAAACCCAAATGGTCCACCAGCTCAGAAAAATCCTCTCTAAATGCCTCTGAAACTCCTCCCCTCCTCTGACTCCAATCACTGGCCTAGATCAGGTTCTAATCATTTCTCTCGTGGACTCCAATTGCAAAAATGATAGATTCCTAGCTTCAACATACTTAGCAGGTGCTCAGTAAATGATTTTTGAGTCAATGAGAGAAAGGGAGAGACAGAAACAGGCAGAGACAAAATGAACAAATTAAGTGAGGAAATCAATGAGTAAATAAAAGAAAAAATGCATGCTGTGTAGAAAAAAATGGAGGAACATATAGTCTAATGGAAGACATGCAAACAAGACATCCAAACAAAGCATCTGGTGATAAAGAGTACAATGGGTGAGGGAGACAGAAACTAACACTTGTTGCGTGTCTTCCAGGTGTCAAGTATTAATGATGCACCTGCAGAAAGATCACACACAGGTCACACAGTGATCATGTGACACAGTGCACTCTAGATGGAAAACTGACTTTCAAATAATTAAATAACCATCCAAGGTCACCCAATTGATAAACGGCAGGATTCAGATTCACACCTAGGTGGCAGGCCCCAAACCTCATGCCGGTTAGTGAAAACAGGCTTACAGGATGGGCTGGAATTCGAAAGATAGTAACAGCAACATACAGAGTGCTCCAGATGAAGAGTCTTTGCTCTAAGCATTTTCTTTATAAATATATAGACATATTATCATAAAAACCCTAAGAAGTAGGAAGAGTATCCCTATTAACAGTTAAGAAAGCAGAGGTACCAAGTAGTTAACAATTTGTCAAAGGTAACAGAGCTACCCAGTTACAGGACTGGAAATGAATCCACGGGGGTCTCGCCCCACTGGTCGTGTTGGTGGTCCCTTTAACCCATGGGCAAACTGCCTTCACAATGGAGGTAAGAGGGCAGAAGTGGGTGTAGATGGCAGGAATACTATGATTTCATGTAGGAGACAAGAACGTGCAAGTCATGTTTAGGAACAGGAAGTAGTCCCTTGTGGCTAGGATTGAGGGGGTCACAGAAAATGAGGCTCCAGAGAAAAGATGGAATCAGACACATAGCCTCCTTTCAGCTGGTCCAAGGCTGCAGGCCTGTCTTGTTGGATATTTAAAGAGCCGCCTTTAAATACCTCCTTCCAGTACCTTTTTCACAAGGTATTGGAGAGTGGGAAGAGCATGTTCCCTGTTTTCTTGACCAAAGTATTTAACTTTCTTGCATTAGAAAGCAGGAAAGCTAAAAGGTAAAGGAATACTATTCATAATTTGCTCAAGGTCTTACTGTTAACCAGATAGTAAACTATCCCTGAAGTCCATGGAGATGAGTATCAGCCCTGACCCTTCAGCATTTACTGTTAATACAGGTTTAGTTTGAAAAGTCTGCATGTAACATATTTTTTAGATCTCCAAGTTTGTTTCACAGAACTTCAAGTGTGAGCCAATAAATTGCCATCTTTACATGTCACCACTGTGAGGTTAGATACAAGACAACCAAATGTAAATTTATATCAGGCAAACTAATGTTGGAAAAAATTAAACAGCAAATTCCAAAAACTAACCTTTAGTTTTGAGAAAGGAAAAGGTCAACAGGCCTGTCAAGGGTTCTACGCAAGCCCTTAGGTCATTTTGAATCTCCAGGATCCTAATCTTATCATTCACAAGAAAAGGTCATCTTGAAGTCTGTGCTATTCCAGCTCCTTCCCTTGTGAGAATCTAGGGGGAGAAAAATGATCACAGCTGCAAGGCTTCCCAGCTTGAAGGAGATGTTAAAAACAAGATAACAGGTCCAAAATGGAATCACTTACGTTAAATCCCCTGTTACCAAACCAAGATTTAATTATAGCTTTGATTTTCCCAGAAACAGAATCCTACTCCAGTCCATCAGGAGTTCTCTGAGTAGCTCCAGTGAGTCATCTCCTGATAAACCCCTCCCTCCCCTCACAGAAAATGACCAATCTGCTTTTAAAAAAAAAAAAAAATATTTATTTATTTGTGCATACAAGAACTGGAGTACAGGCCAAAGGTATGGGGAGGTTATAGGATTCACCAGAGACAAAACGGGGAGCTGAACAGGCAGATCCACTGAAATACACTGCTGAGGGAAGCCGTGGGAGAGACAGGAAAGGTCTGCTATGCCAAGAGGGCCTCCCTGGTGGCACAAGGGGTTAAGTCTCAGCACTATCAAGCTATTGCCAGCCACTGCAGCATGAGTTCAATCTGCTTTTTTGCAGGTATTCTTCCTTGCTCCTGATCCCTCTTTTCTTTTTGTATAGCTCCTCAGAGCACCTTTCTGCAGTCAAATGCTCTACCACTGAGCTATACCCCCCCGCCTCAGAGCACCTTTCTGTTTGCTAGATGGGATGCTGCCCAATTCATGAATCATTAAGTCAAAAAGATCTCTTAAATTAAAATTAGTCAGGGCCTCCCCGGTGGCGCAGCGGTTGAGAGCTGGGTTGCGAAGCTGCCCGCGGCCTCTGCGGCGCCGGTTCGATCCCCGGCTGCTCCGACCACCAGAGGAGGGTCCCACATGGCGCGCGGACCTCTCCTGCCGCCCGCTGCTCCCCTCAGCAGTGTGCTTTGGTCCTTCTGCCTGCTCTGCTCCCCGCTCTGGCTCTGGTGAATTCTCTCACCCTCCCGCGCTTCTGACTGTACCCAGTGCATGTGTAAACAAAACAAACGAACAAACAAATAAATAAATAAAAAAAAAAAAAAATTAAAATTAGTCAGTTGAATTCTGGATTTTAAAAGAAACCAACATAGTCATTCCCCATACTCCTTCCCACCACAGTAAGAAGCAGGAGAGACCTAGTGCTAGGTGAGACAGTCCAAGGAAATGTTCCCTGGCCTCTGAAAGTAAACAGTCTAAAGCAAAATAATTCTTTTTACATTTTTTTATTTTAAATTAAAGTCAAAATAATATCATTCAGGCCTCCCTGGTGGCACAGGGGGTTAAGACGCAACCTATGAAGCAGTCTGCAGCCTCTGCAGCACGAGTTCAATCCCCGGCCAGCCAGGGAGCTACTCATATAGCATGGCAGACCTCTCCTGTCTGGCCGCTGCTCCCCTCAGCAGTGTATTTCAGTAGATCTGCCTGTTCTGTTTCCCACTCTGTCTCTGGTGAATCTGCTCACCCCCACACACCTCTGGCCTATACCCCAGTTCCTGTATGCATAAATAAATAAATCTTTAAAATATGAATAATAATATCATTCAGGAAGTCTGAAAAACAGAGAAGTACAACAGCACCCATAACTAAGGTGACTCTATAACCCAAGTTGCTCAGGACAGTCCTGGGCTACAGCTGCTGTCACGTTATTATTAATAGTGCACACACATGCATACACACACACACACTCTTCCAGAGTCATGGCTTAAATGATAATGTATTTCTGGTCACAATATCCATAACCTACTGCTATAAACAAACATTATCACAAATTTTATGTACTTCTTTGCTGTATTTTTCTCACTGGCATATTTTTTATTGCTAAAAAGTATGTATGTATGTGTACAAATTATTTTCATAAGCGTTAGCTTCTTTTCTTCAGTTTCATTACAACAAAGTTATCATTATCTATTTCTAAATACCAGATCCTACAGTTCACTGAGTGCATACTACCACTCCTCTATTGCTGAGTATTCAAGATAGTTTTAAAGGAAATTAATGTGTGGGGTACATAGATGACCAGTGTATAAAACTCAAGAGAAATTCTAACTTAAATGAAGGAGAGTAAAAAAATAAGTAGTAGGAGGAAACTTTTTAAATTCCATTTCTTGACTAAGGTAGTCCCATTCCCTTCTAGCTTGACTGACTCCTTCAGTCTTAGCTTTAACAATTATTTATTGCACACCCACTATCTTCGGACAGCATGGAAGGAGCTGTGCACAGATACACACCCTATTGGCACTATTTTCAGATGCACCCTAAATCTTATCACCATATTTGCTGGCGAACCCTGGTTCTGGACACATCTCCCAGCTGGACTGTGATGGCCTCCCAAATAACTTTCTATTCTTGCCCCAAATAATCCATTCTCCAAACACTCAGAGTAATCTTTTCATTGATAAATTCAGATTAAACTCTGCCTCTGGATCAAATCCTCGCATAGTTTCCCACTGCAGTAAGAATCAACTCCAAATCCCTTACCATGGTTTATAAGCCCTAAGTAGTCTGACGCTGGCCTACCTTCCTGATCATCACCTTCCACTCTCCTCATCATTAGCTCTGCCACCCTGGTCTCCTCTCTTTCATACACATTAACTTCTTTCCAGCCCAGGACCTCTGCATACTATTTCCTTTTTCTGAAAAGGTTTTCCCTGAATCTTTTCTGGATATATCCTCAGCTCAAACGTCACCAAAGTCGTCTTTGTTGCAGTATTTCAACAAGCTCCCCCCACAAAGTCACTCTCTCTCCAACTATACTATTTTCTTTGCAGAACTTAAACACAAACTGGCTCTACATCATTTGTTTCTATGTATTTTTCTCTGTGAGATCCAAGAGAGCAGAGACAATGACCAGTGCCTGGCATATAATTGCAGATGGGCAAACAATAACCATGGAATTAACTGAACAGGAGAGTCACTATGAGAACAGATGCTTATTTAAACCTCAAAGAGTTACAAATCTTTGTTATTTTGTAAAATAATTAATTAGTCCTATTATGTGAAAATAATAAAACATTCACCCAAGTATACATTATCAATAAGCAATATCACCTGGATTAAAGGAATTAAGTTTTTGCCTTGTAAGACTGCCCAAATATAAAGAAAACACTTCCCGGAGCACAAAATTTACAGAAGTTCCTAAATGGCACTTAGATTCATGACCAGGTTTCTAATGTTCCACAGCAAAATAGGGAAAAGAAAAATATGCATTAGCTTGTTAAAAAGCTAAAATTCTTTGCATTTACAGGACTCTCTCCTTTATTCTTAGATTTTAGAATATTCCCTTCTTTCAAAAAATAACAGGGATTGTATCTGATAGGTTTGGGGGGAGACTTTAATGTCTTTTCCATACAAAGCAAAAAGTTAACAATCTTGAGCTAAGACCCAACTTTTTTTTTTTTTAAGATTTATTTTATTTATTTAAGCATACAAGAGCTGGTGTATATGCCAGAGGTGTTGGGTGTGACAGGGTTCACCAGAGACAGAGGGGGGAGTAGAACAGGCAGATCTACTGAAATACACTGCTGAGGGGGGCGGCGGGCGAGACAGGAGAGGTCTGCTGTGCCACCTGGGTTAGCTACCTGGCCGGGGATCAAACTTGTGCTGCAGTGGCTGCTGACAGCTTCATAGTGCTGAGACTTAACCCCTTGCGCCATCAGGGAGGACCCTGAGACCCAAATTTCCTCTTCAAATTTTAGCGCTCCAAGAATTCAACAGATCTGGATATCACTCCTCTCTGCATTCCCCGCCCCCTTCTCAAGTGTGGGTCTTGAAAGTCTTACCAGGTGCACAGTGTGCCAACTCTAATCTAGCAATACTCACTGCCTGTGGTGCTCAAGAAAGACCGGAAGGGCTTGGTGGGTCCATGGGAATAGGGCAAAATTACTGATGTCTGCCATGGTGGGGAGGAGGTAGTAAGTGGATGGGGGGTGAAAAGGGTGAGATCTGACACAAATAACCCTGGCTGGAAGACCTGTCAGAGCCCAATATTAAAATCAGTAAAGTATAACTGAAAAATGTGTTTTGATCAACCCCATAATACTGTTGAACATAGAGAAGCAGGGGCCGCTGAAGTCAAGAGGGTAGCCAGTGGAAGCAGCCTACCTACCTACCTATCTCCTGGCACAGCATCCTTTTCCTGCCTAGACAAAACCTTGGCAACCTCTGCGTGCTAGACCCACGACTTCACCATCTGAAGTAGACCAGGAAAGCCACCTGGCCGACACAGTTTGACCAGGAAAGGGCTCAATGGTAAACAGTCACAAAACTCAGCAAATTAAACAAAGCCAGTGGGAGTCTTTTTCAAAGAAAGATATTCTTGTAATCTCATCTGTGAGTTAAAGTCCAAAGATTAACAAAATACCAAGAAGGAAAACAAATGCAAAACAAGACTAGCCGCATGCCAGAGTCCGTTTGACATATCTGGTGCTCCGTGGAAGTCTAAACTGAAGTAAGGGTCAAGATTTAAGTACTGTTACCTTCATAAACTGGGAAAGCCAGCTGGGAGAACCAGATGCACACATAAGACAGGATTGATTCCACCAGTCACATTTGCCCTTCTGCTCACCAGAATGCAGGGTTACTGACCCCAAAGTCTAGAGCTCACACACCCTTCTGCTCTGCATCCAGCTTCTAGGAAGGGATGGATCCCTGAGAAAGATGAGCACTAGGTCCAGAGACACATGAGTGAGCAAGGATGCTTGCCAGAGCCATGTTCCGAACTGAAAAAGTTGAGACAGTCCAAAGGCCATTAGTAAGGGAATGAGTGAATAAAATGAGATGCATTTGTGGAATACACGGTAGTTGTTCAAAAGGAGAGGAAAACCTTGTAAATGCTACAGTGGGGAAATGCCCGTGATGCACAAAGTAGAAACAACAAATTACTGAACAATATGCAGTATGATTCCATTGTTTAAAGTGTATACATGTATACATATATATATATACACACATGCATGTGCTTGGATATGAAGAGGAAAAGATTCCAGAAGGATGTACTATGGCAAAGTGAGTGCAGTTGGGGCAGGGAAGAGGGAATGTGTTTTGTTTTTTGTTTTTGTTTTTTTTTTTTTACTTCATACAATCATAGATAGCTAACTATTTTAAAATATATTACTTTTGTAATTGGAAAATATAAAGTATATAAATAGATATCACATATAAATGTATAAAATAAATAGGCGCCCACAGTTATCTTTATTCCTCTATACCAAATCAGGAAAAACCAATTACTAGGAGGGGAAACAAGATTTGGAAAAGTGACCACTTGACTCTCGAGCAGTTTTTCACATTTCTCCCTCCTTTAGCTGACACATCAGGTTGTATTTTTATTCAGATCTCATCAGTCAAAAATACTTAGTTTCTAAAACAAGATTTGAGTTAGCAGAAAAACAAAATAAAAACTGCAGAACAAATCCTGATGGATTAGATTTGAGCAAAGCCCAGCCCAGAGAGACCCGACGAAAGCCTGGGGTGGTGTCAGGCACAACAGCTTTCTTGGTCAAAGGTCTCACTGCTAGATATTTTCATATTTCCACCCATATTGTCTACACCCATCTCTGAATATATTATTTTGTTTCCAGATGGGTTTGACTCAGCTCCCAAATACATGTAAGGCAGCAAAGAGTTAAACTGAAGATGAGAAAACTACTAGCAGAAGAGTTGAGGCACAGAAATGATATGAGGAAAGAGCAAAAAATATTATTTTATATATAGACTCCAAACACTTAAAATAAATTTAATTCTCAACTGATGTACACTAGTGCTCAAGACCTGTACAGTAAAAACAAGGTTTACAACGGTTAGAAAAATAACAATCCAGAAAGATGTTATATAACCGCTTCTACTGATTCAGTGAATAAATTCAACCAGCTTCTCCATGCTCTCCAGAGATCACATTTTCATAAGCCTTTGTCATGATCATGTAAATAAATAAATCTTTTGATACACACCTACCTTGTTGACACAGGAATTAGATAATCTTCAATAACCATCTTGAAAGGCAGCATCAAAATGTTTAAAGTTCAAATTTGGAGCCATTCACATCTGGTTTCAAATTCTAATGATCTGACTCTGGCTGTGTGATCTTGGACAAGTTATTTAACCTCCCTGAGACTAGATTTCCTGGGGCGGGGGTGGGGGTAGGGGGGGACAGGGTGCATTATAAGAGAGAAAAACAAGATTTACTGTCCTCAAAGGAGGCATTGGGGCCCCTCCACACTTAGCTGTAAGATATATCTTTATGTTACTACAAATACTGCAGCAAAACTCACTGGACAAATATAGTCCTGGTACTATATTTACAATTGCTTGTAACTCAACCCCAATCTGAATGAGATTTCATACCAACAGCTAGCTTTGTAAGGGCCTTTCTCATACCTTAGATGCTAAGGAAATCTGGCCTATTTGAAAATGATCAATGAATCTCTTTTTAGACTTCCTTTTTCCAAGTGAACTATTCCCAGAATAAAAAAAAATTTGAATAGTGTCTTTTCAAAATTTCTGATAAAATGAACAGAAAACACAGGTAATAAAAAAGCTACCATTTACAAGTGTCAACTGTGTTGGCCTCTGTGCTGATTATATTATGTGCATGTCTCATTTAATTCTTACAAACACCCATTTCACTAAATCTTACAGAGGTGAACTGACTTGCTCAGTCACCACCACAAGGTCACCAACGTGCTCAAGGGCACTGCCAGAATTCAACCCACCTGTACTCACTTTTCAGATCTTGGTTCCAATCTCACTAACCCTGGGAATTTGTCATAACTTTCCAGAAAGCACAAATCCCTTGCCCCATTGCCTTCCACTGCAGTTCTGAGGAGTAATTTATTTGCGTAAATCTATTGAATTATTATTGTGTCTCTCCCACCAAACTATAAGCTCCCAGACAACCCAGCTCCTCCCGGTCTTGTTTATTTAGGACCTCTGACCTCTGTCACAGTACCAGTAAATGGGGTCTCCACACACATTTACACTGGTTGAGTGAATGAATTGGGAAAACAGTGCTGAGAAATCATCAGCCCCTTGGGCACTGCACTACAGAAGGACAGGAACCCAGGGTTTGCTACAAGTGGGCACCACAATGACAGCTGACCGTTCTGAGGAGCAAGGGAAGGCTAAAGCAAAGCTCTTCTTCAGAACTGGAAGATCTCAAGTATGACACCTCCTGGAGGTAACACACAGCAGCATTTCCACTTTGAAAGAGGGCAGAGAGGTATGGACTCCTCATTTACAGAATTAATACATTATTAGTAATAAACCACTTTCTGCTTCATTTTGGTTGACTCTCTCACACACACATATACACACACAGCTTATTTCTGGTTTATTTTTCTTATTTTAACTGCATTCTAGTCCTTTCCTCAAATATCTTTCTTAAAATACTTCAGCAGAATCACATGCATTCACAAGCTTGTTCTTAACACTCAACTACGAAACTGAAAGCAACCGAAAATAAAGGAAATAGCACACACACACACAAAAAAAAAATACTTATTAAACTTCAGTACTTCTTCACAAGTCACTGTCACAAGGAAACCCCATCGGGCTTCAGCGCAGTATGTTTTAAACAAGTCATATTGCACCATCTCATACTGCAACCATTCCTAATATGAAAGTAGACCAGTGGAAGCATTAAGTCCTTCATGAGATTAGCCTGCCCTTTGAAAATACTTCCAAAAACAAGCTATTTTATTCCAACGAATCAAAGGGCTAACTTTTTTATAAAGAAAATTGTATTTGCTACTCTCAAAAATTTCAAGTTCTTCAGTACTCAGGATTTGATATGCAGTCTGATGACAGACTCAATTTCATATTTTTTTTTCATTTGTATGCCACAGTGAACAATAAACTGTAAGAGGAGAGAGAAGGTGAAGACAAGCAGGTGGTGAAATATTATTACATGAATGTTCAGGAAAAAAGAGAAAAAACATTGGTTTGGCAGAGCCCCAATCTCACACAAGGCCTGAACTCCTTAATCTTTTAACATGTATTCTTTTCAGGTATATTATGCCACCGAATATTCTTTTTAGAGTCCCAGAGATAGAAGGGTGTCCTAGGTCAGCAGAACAATCAAGAAAAAACTCAGTCAAATCATCTCTTAATAAAGGAAAGTGCATCAAGAAAGTAAAATAATACTTTGGGGAAAAAAGACGAGATGAATATAAGCTAGAGATCTGCTATGAAACACTGCACCTACAGTTAATAGCACCGGGTGATATATTTAAATATTTGCTAAAAGGGTAGATCTCATGCTCAGGATTTTTACCACAATAAAATAAAAAAAAATTTTAAATAATCAGGTATCTGCTAAGTGGTTTTCCAGTCCTTCAGGAAGGACAGAGAGAGAAGTGCAGGAACCATAAAATTGTGCAAATGCTGATTATCTGTCATGTCTCTTCTTACAGACATACACACCACAATTAGCCCCTTCTTTTGTCAGCTAATTTCTACATTCTTACTAATTTCTTATATTCTAGTATGCTTCTTGCATTTTTTAAATGTAAATGCTAGGTCCCTTCCTGAGACATGCAGCACAGCATATAAAAGAAGAAAATGAGGTTCTGCTCCAAAGTCTGTTATACCTGGGTGTAGAGTCAGTCCAAGTCTGTCTCCTGAGCTGTAAAATGGCAGAGGGAGAGGAAGGAAACAATCTCAACCTGAAGTGCCCTGTAAGAAATGAATGAAAAGTTTTAAGAATTATGTGTGGCCTGCACTTTGAATGAAGTAGATCAATAGCCAGACTCACACAGGACTATAGGCATCCTGAGTTTTCTCAGAATATCATTTTAAGCAACTCAAGTCATTCATCACAATGGTCCTAAATCTCCAGTAACTCCCCCTGGCAACTATGTAACAAAGCCGACAGTGACCAAAGCTGAGTCACTTTCTGCAGACAGTAGTTCCTCTTCCCCTTTCAGGGCACAGCTCTGGGAGGCCACCCCATGTGCAGGGAGCACAACTGGCCCCAGAGTCACCCTGCAGGGGGCTGATTCTTCCCAGTCTCATTCTGAGAAGGAGCAGGAACAAGCACCACCCAGGCGCCAGCTGTAAGCAGAGGCAGAGAGCAAAAGAACCTCCATGTGCCCAAGGGAAGGGCAAAGCAAAGTGCTCTCCGGAGTCTCCCCTAAACCCCACAGAACTAGCAAGACCCCAGCCAGGTCAGATAGGTACCATGTCTGTTGTATCAACAGTTTTTACAGGTTTCCTGGCTCAGTATCCGTCCTCAATGAAGTTCAGTAGATGATGGATGGACAGAGGGACAAATGAATGCTATCCTTTCACTTCGCTTTGAGGTGGAGAGAGTATGAAGCTCTCTGTTTCTCAGATAAGGAGGCTGATGACTTGCCCAAGGGAAAAAACAGGTTAGGGCCTTTTCATCATATAACAGTAACAACTTGCTATGGTCCCTTTGCACAATTTCACTTATCAGATAATATAGCAGAGAAGAGACCTTGAAAGACTCACATTCTGTGACCTAAATTTTTAGATGTCAAAAGTAGAAGTAAAAAGAGGGCAGGAGGATGAAAAGAGTCAGGAACATCATGTTCTTAGGGGAAAGAAGGCCTGGTCCCTATTCAGGACAGTTCCCTGGGAGACGCTGGCATCCCAGAGCCTGTAAGCATAATCTGGGCAGAGATAGGGGAAGAGGGATTTACCAAAAGGCAGAGGGAGGACCCACATCGAAGAGGCAGCTGATCCAGAAAGTCCAGATTCCTAATTCTGCCTAAAGCGCCCCTTCCTCGGGATCTTTCTCTCCAAAAGCCCTGAAGCTTCTGTGGCTTGTCTGTTCAAGAATCAGTCCTACAGGCTCAGAGGCCTGAAAGGCTTCAGGCTGAAAGGCTTCTGAATGACAAGAGGAAGGGGCCCAGGTTCACCCCTATCTGGTCGGGCCATCAGTTTGCAGAATTGCCAAGGTCCTATCATTGAGCTGAGGTTACTGCTCTACTCACTATCAGAACCCAGAAGGAGCAGGCAACTGTGAGTCTCTAAACACGAGAGACAGATACAGATGCCAATGTTCTCTCTCTAGAGACAGTGAGTCCTGGTGATATCAGTTGGTGGCCCCAAATTCAAACTCATCTGTAGGTAGCAGGGAAAACTAGACAGTGAATGGGGAGTGGTCATCTTGGTGAAACATCAGCCCATTTGGGGTGATGGAGCAGGGAAAACAAGGCAAGTAGGAAGATTTTGGAGCCAGAGTTCAGAATCCCCACTTAAAGAAAATGATCAGTGCTCCCTACTCTGTTCATTATCATCCTATCTGCTGAACCCTCTAGGGCACTAAATGGGTGCTCTGCTGTATCAGTTTCCAAGACCACCACCATCTGTTCAGCTCCATGCTCCTGAACCGCCTTACTTCCTGCCCCCCACCTCCAAGTGCTCCCACCCCTCAGATAAGAGTCCTCCTCTTCCTTTCCCTGAGAGTGGGCCTGCAGTCCCCAGATGCCTCACCACCTCTCTCTGCCTGCCTCTGCCTTACCCATCCATTAGCACAAATTACCAACAGTAAACATTTGCACAAGCCTGAGGATGGCCAGGAACTACCCCAAGTACTTTACACACATTAGCTCATTTACTCTGTACAACAGGCCTTTGAGGGGGCATTATTACCTATCCCCACTTTACAGATTAGAAAACTGAAGCACCGAGAGATTAAGAGACTCCTCAAGCTAATAATGGCAGTCAAGATTCAGCAGCACAGGCAGCTTCAGAGGCCCTGCTCCCGACATACTACATTCTCCCCAAACCTTCCTGACTCCCTTGTGGTCAGCTCCTTGCACACCTCAATTCTACTTTCCATATCCATGTATTGTAAAGACTGAGTAGGTTCTTGTCTTCTCTCGCCTCTTAGATCAGAAAGTCTGTGAGAGCAAAGTTTTGAGGTTGGGCCTCCCTGGTGGCACACGGGGTTAAGCACAGCACTATGAAGCAATCCTTAGCCTCTGCAGCATGAGTTCAATCGCCGGCCAGGGAGGTGACCCACATGGTGCAGCAGACCTCTCCTGTTGCCCCCACTGCTCCCTTTAGCAGTGTATTTTGGTCAGTCCTGCTGTTCTGTTCCCCACTCTGTCTCTGGTGAATCTGCTCACCCCCTGCACCTCTGGCCTGTACCCCAGCTCTTATATGCATAAATAATCTTTTTTTTAAAAAAAAGTTTTGAGGTTATTCCTACATCACCTTTGTATTAGTTTCCTATGGATACTGTAACAAATTGTCATCAAATTAGAGGCTTAAAACAGCAGAGATTTATTATTTTACAGTCTGTAGGTCAAAAATCCAATGCAGATCTCTCTAGGCTAAAATCAAAGCCTTGGCAGGGCTGTGTTCCGTCTACAGGTTCTAGGGGACAATCTGTTTCCTTGCCTTTTCCAGCTTCTAAAGGCTGCCTGCATTCCTTGGCTCATGGCCCCTTTCTCCATCTTCAAAGTCAGCAACCTGTCATCTCCCTGACCCTTCTTCTATGGTCACACCTCTGACCACAGCCAGGAAAGGTTCTCCACATTCAAGGACCCTGAATAATCCCCACATCACAAGGTCTTGAACTTAATCATATCTGCAAAGTCCCTTTTGCCAAGCAGGGAAACATACTCACAGGTTCCCGGGATTAGGACATGGACATCTTTGGGGGCCATTATTCTACCTGCCACAATCTTTGCAGATAAACCTTGAAAACAAGGTCCTCTGACAAGAACAAAATTGAATCCCCATCATACTTCAGCTGCACCAGGCCCTGAACGCATGAATATATGGCCCTTCCATAGGCCTCTGTCATGTACATTCTGTGTCCCCAAATTAACCCAGACTCCCCTTGCAATACTCCCAAACAGTGATAGTGATAGTACATGGTAAAAAAAAAAAAAAAATAGTGCTTGATAATCTAGGGATCAAACACAATGCTAATGAATCTATTAACCCTCACCTCAACTACTAAAGTTTCTATTTCTTATTTTCTATTTTATTTTTATTAATTTTTAATATTTGCTTCAAAATATAAAAATATAAGAGTATAGAATAAAAACTTCCTCTTTCCTGTCTCCGATAAATGGTAGCATCGCATACATTCCTTCCAATGCTTCATCCTTAACAATGTACACTGCCCAATACCCAGAGATTAAATGACCACCCAAAACCACATAGTGTGGTCCAGACTCAAATGCAGGGCTCTTGAATGAGAAGCTGTTCTCTCCTCTCCCATATCCTGCCTCTCAACAAAAGGAAAACATCCATGTGCATTAAAATCTTAAGGGAAATCTCCGATGTCATTTCTAAATAAATAACTTCAAAAGAATGTGATTAATAACTTTTCCACTCAAGAACAGGATTTAACTGGGCACACAGTGATCAACTAAATAAGACTCACCCTCAAATGCTGATGCCAATGTTCCCATCAACTGTCAGAATTTCATGTACCTACAGTGTGCCTATATAAACCTGCAAAATTAATTGAAAAGTAAGGGCTACGAATGTCCCTCTATCCTAAGACTTTTAAGTGGAACATGAAGAGGTGTGCTTTTCAATTCAGAACGAGGAGGTCAGCTATTTCCAAATCATGGGAGACCCTTCTCAAAGTATATCTCCTAGTCCTCCCATACCACCCATCCTTGCCTACTGCAGGAACACATGCTCCCTCAGTGGACCAATGATAGAAAATCTTTGAAAACCACTGTTCTGAGGACAGTATCTGTATTTGCACAATCCCCATAAACCCCTTGGTTCTTCAATCAACCCCTTGTCTGAACTCATCGGCACATTCATAGTGTCAGCTCACCCTGGTCAGTACTGAAACTCCCACCCAGGGCATTTTGTGCAGCCTGTTCCCTCTGACATCCCCCCATCTCACCATCAACCTGACTCAACCCACCTGCAAGTCTTGGTTCAAATGCTACCTCTCCGGGGGGCCTTTCTGTAATACTCGATCCTTTTATTTTCTCCTAGAATTTACCAAGTCTATATTATTTTATCTACTAATCTATTTTCCTGTGTATTGTCTGTCCTCTGAGAAGTGCCCTGAGGGCAGGGACCTTGTCCAAATCATTTATTTGAATAGTGCTTTATAACTCTAGCACTTAGCACTGCCTGGCATATAGTAAATGCCCAATAAAAATTGGGTCAATTAAATTGGATTGAATAAGTCCTAGTTAATTTTCTCCATTTCTGCATCACCATCAATCAAGTTTCTCAGCAGTCCAAACACATGGGATGGAAGGATGGGCCTAAGAACAGGAGGCCCTGTTTCTCCTGCCAGCCTATCTCCTCCAGCTATAGCTAATCATTTATTTACCTCGTGGGGACAGAAAGCACTGAGTGAGCCAGCCTCAGTCCAGAGTAGAATGCCTTCAAGCCCACGTGTCTCCCTCTATTGTTTTCTATCTTTCCTCCTGACCTAGCTCCAGTGAACAATGGGGAATCTGAATGGGAAATAATGTTAAAGTTATGCCACTAATAAGCAAAAGTAACAACCAAAGTGAAAAATAACAATCATGTGCCAGGCATTGAGCTATACTCTAACTTGAATTAATTCATCCTCAAGACAGCCCCACCAAGAATTATTATTATTCCAATATTGCATATAAGGAAACAGTGTCCAAGGTTATGAAGCTAGTAAGAGAAGGACCCAGAATCTGCATCCAGGTAGAAGGACTCATGAAAGGCCTCACCCTTCTTACCACACATTAGCCCAACCTCGAACACAGCATCCTAGCTACGTCCTTAGATATAAATGTTTTAAGAACAGTAATGAGTAGAGAAGGTGACCTAATCTATTGAATTACTGATGTCACACATGAAGGTGGAAACACCCAAACATTTGGAAATGACTTCCCATTTTCAGAAAAAAATACTGAGAGAAGGGCAGTACATTCCAATGACAGACCTCCTCAGGGCCAGAGCTATAAAGGATCTCCTTAGAATAACTAAAGTACAATGATAATTCCACTTAATAAGTAATCACTGAGAGCCTATTGTATGATAGTTCTAGGGATGGTCCTAGTAAAACATACTTCCTTAATACTTAAGTAATAGTCCCTGAGTGCTAAGACCTAGAAATGACCAAATATGAAATAATTATGAAACAGATATGAAACAATTCACTTGTAATGCAAGGCTCACTGAAGGTGTGAAAAGAAACAGCACTGGTAACAGGGCTACAAGAAAGAGAATGGAATTAATGAATGCACCAGCCAACTGAAAAGATCATAGACTGAAGATGGGCAGCGGGGAGGTGAATGAAAAGTATACTCAGAAATAAGGAGAGCACAGAGAATTCTTTGGGCAATGAAAGTGAGAGAGTCCTGTAACAAGGCTATACCAGGGCTATAGCCTCAAAAGGCAGTGCCCAATAGAGGACAGATCACTGTTTCTGGGTTCTCACCCATGTACACAATTGCAAGTACACTCGGGTTCAGGGAACAACCAACTGGGTTTATTTAACAAACGGGGAAAAGAGCTTCTAAGGCCACAAGTGACCAGCTATCTCACCCCAAATAGTGTCCAGAAGTCCCAAAGAAAAGGTCGCTCGTTCAAGATGGTGCTGTCCTGTCAACAAGGGCCCGGAGCTCGTGGCACACTGGCAAGCAGCAGGCTAGAATCCAACTCACTGCAGCTGGAGGTGCTTGCAGGTGGGGCCACTGAGATGACACCGCAGCAGCCCACGACAACAATCTGAAGACCGGTCTGAACAGCACCAGATGCTGGCCCAGACAGTAACAGAGGCAACAGCACCTAGAGGTGATGCCAGGTGATCAGGAGCACTTAAAAGCTCTCAGAGGTGAGCCAGACACAGAGAGCCAGTCACTCATCAACAGTGATGAGTAGCACTGGCCAGTAGTGCTGGTCACTACCAGTCACCAGTAGCAGTGTCAAAATACCAGCATTACAGCTCCTTGTGAGTTGCTGCCTACACCAAGAATAAACAGCTCTTTGAGACACCAGATCCAGGGATCCTTTCCAGCGATGTCAGAAGCAGGGCTGGAGGGTGGCCCCCAAAGCCCTTTGGCTTCTCTGTGAAGTTTTTTGGCTTCTCTTTTTTCTTGGGAGGTTGGCTGTTGATTCTTCTTCTTTAGACGTCAGAAACAGAGTCTTTTTTCTTTCTTCATAGGCCAGGAACAGAATGAGAAAGAGAGAGTCCCAAGCTGGCACCAGCCCTACCTTATATCCTCTTTCAGGATGTACAAGAATGATTGGACCATTCAGCACCAATCAGCTCATTGCTCACCCAGGCACCAAATATAGAAGGGAGGGGCTTCTCTGGTGGCCTAAGTCTCAGTGCTATCACCACTGTGGCCTGAATTTGATCCCCAGCCAGGAAGCTAACCCACATATGCCCCAGCAGACCTCCTGTCTTGCCCACTGCTCCCCTTAGCAGTGTATTTCAGTAGATCGGCCTGTTCTGCTCCCTATTCCATCTCTGGTAAATCCTCTTACCCCCCACATCTCTGGCCTACACCCCAGTTATTCTACATATAACTAAATAAATCTTTAAATAAATAAAAGGGAATTTGGTGCCCACACAGAACCAGCCTGCCCTGACCTCAGGGTTGGTAGGCTCTGAGGAGACACAGCCAGAGCTGGCCTCAATGAGGACAGATCTGCACCCAGTAGCCCTTCAGTGGGGCCAGTATAACAACCTAAAGAGTGGGGAGCCTGCAGTAGCACTGCAGAGTGGACTCCCACTGAAGCCCCACTGCAACTTCACAGATCTCTCTACTGCCTGCAGCTGGAGGAGGTCACAGTGCTGGAGCTGGCCCAGTGGGGCCCCATGCTTCTCCCTGCAACCCTCATCCAGGGGCTGGATGCCCTGGAGCAGCATGGCAAAGGATCCAACGCTGCCGCCATCACTGCAGGCCTCTGTCTGCGGCCTGTGCCCCAGTGGGGACACCGGTGGTGAGCGGTAAAATGCCCCTCACCTGCTGCTGCTTGCACTGTCCACAAGCAGTGCTCTAAGGCCGGACACCGGAGCCCTGAAGGGGTGTCTCTCATCTTCAAATTTGGCTAGTGCAGGCCTCTACGTAGCTGTCAGCAGCTTTCTAGTTTTAAAAGTATTCGGGACCTATCGTGCTGGACCTATCTCATGTTTGTCAAAACATACACAGTACCAAACACCAAGAGTAATGTATGGATTGGGGTGAGGATGATGTTTCCTTGTAAGTTCATTGACTGTGAAGAATGTGGCCCTCTGGTGCTGATATTAACAGTGGGGCAGATGGGTGGGCAGGATATGTCGGATCTCTCTGTACTTGTACTCAATTTTGCTGTAAGTCTGAAACTGCTCTAAAAAATCAAGTCTAGAGCCTCCCCGGTGGCGCAGTGGTTGAGCGCTGGGTTGCGAAGCTGCCCGCAGCCTCTGCAGCACTGGTTCGATCCCTGGCCGCCGGGGATGTGAGGGTCCCACATGGCGCGCAGACCTCTCCTGCAACCCGCTGCTCCCCTCAGCAGTGTACTTCGTCACTCTGCCTGTTCTACTCGCCGCTCTGGCTCTGGTGAATTCTCTCACCCTCCCGTGTCTCTGACTGTACCCAGTGCTTGTATAAATAAATAAATAAATCTTTAAAAAAAAATCAAGTCTAACTTAAAAAGGAAAAAAAGAGATGAACTTGGATGAGAGCGTGATGGAGAAAGGGAGTCAAGGATGACTCACAAGTCTGCTGACTGAAGTTGATGAGGGTGACCAGCAGAATGAGGAGGCTGGACAGGGGGCCTTTTTTCAGAGGTGAGAGAGTAAGGTGAGTTCAGTTGAGAACAGGTGAGGATGAGATAGGACATGGATGCAGAACAGTCTTTAGGCTTCTGTAGAACAATTTGGGCCTAAGAAAGGGGTACCGGTGTGCAAATTAGGAACAAAAGTCAGCATTAAATAGTCCTCTCTTAAACTGAGTGCTAAATTTTCTTTCAAAAGGGAAAAGCATTGCAACACATTGGAAATAACACCCTTCCCACAAAGCCTGTCACCTCTGTTACAAAAAAACTGCTACTGGGGGGAGGCGATTTCAGTTTCTTACACGTCAGAATTGCAAGCTACTGGTCAAGTTCAAATCCGTCCAAAGCAAAGTGAGTCCAGATAAAAAGAAATGGAAAGTAGTCTGAGGGACAAGCAAGAAGGGAGATTTTACTTTTGAGCAAGGAGTACCTTCCCCCACCCCCCCATAGGAGTAGGAGGGGCACAGTGAACGGGAAAGGGCCTGCAGTTGTGCAATGCCAAATCGCTAATCAGCCCTTTGCCAGGGAAAATTATTTAACCTTCTCATGACTCATTTCCCACTACTGCTGAAAGGAGGTAACTGTCCACTTTATGGATCTACAGGAAAGATCAAATAAACAAATATAAAAGCAGGTGCCTGGCACTCACTGTGTCAATTACTGTCCATGTCTGAGGGATAAGATGTGAAGGTCTCTTCGTGACCAGAGTACTTGTCCCTTTAAAAAAATTTTCTCTTCAATGAAGCCTCCGGGGGATTAAGTCTCAGTACTATGAAGCTATCAGCAGCCACTGCAGCATGAGTTCAATCCCCGGCCAGGGAGGTGACCCACATGGCGCAGCAGACCTCTCCTGTCTCCCCACTGCTCCCCTCAGCAGTGTATTTCATTAGAACCACCTGTTCTTCTCCCCACTCTGTCTCTGGTGAATCCTCTTACCCCACCCCCCACACCTCTGGCCTACACCCCAGTTCTTGTATGCATAAATAAATAAACCTTTTACAAAAATTTCTCTTCAAGTATCTGTCTTGGCAGATGGGATAATAATATTTGCAAGAGCAGAATATTTTAAATCTATATGCTCTGAAACCCAGCCCATGCATATGAACACACACCTTGGCCATTCCCTGTGGCAAATTATTTACCTATGGATATCCAATGCCTGGCCTTGATCCAAAAAGGCAAAGATAAGACACATATAAAGTCCTTTAAAAAAAAGTGAGTAAAATGCCAAAGCTATTATTTTTTAAACCCAATTTGTCAAATGTACTGACTGTAATTCAAGGGCATTTGACACGTGTCTGTCTCCAGACTTGGGTTGGCAAAGCTTTCAAAAGAGAGGTCATAGTTTTTCAAGGTTTCCTGACCATCAGGGTAATGAGTGAACTAGAAAAAGCCAGCATCCAGTCTGTGCCTCCTTATAAATCATTAAATTGATTTCCTGGCATAGTAATTCTCCCGTGCATTTGGGAAGAAGAAGCCCTGATTCTGAGGGTCTGATCACCCATAGTCAAGCTGATACAAAAGGTTCCAGTCTCCTCCAAGACACCAGAAGCCATGGCTATGGTAACACTGCCCTCAAGTCCTGCCCAGCAGTGACCTGGTGTGCTACAGATACAGTTGTCTTCTCCCTAGTCACTATACAATAGGAACTGCTATATCATTAAACAAGGGGAAAACAATTGCCTTGTAACAGAAACCTTTTTTGTGTGCTTGTATTTGTAACTTCCAAGGAGAGTGTGTTTCTTACACACAAAGCCCCTTGTTCAGCCCTATACTTTGAACTGCTTGGGTTTGCAATTTAGAAAAGGGGAAATAGGAGTACCCATACTCATAAAGGGCAAAGGCTCTGGCGCTCCTGGGACAGCATGGAGGAAGGTGGAGGGGGGGGCAGTGCCAAGAGGCAGAAAGAGGAACCCAGGAGAGGGAAGAAAGTAAGGAGCCCCAAAGGTGGGCTTCTCCATGACCTAGTAAAGTCCACCACGCTGCAAAGCACATGGAGGGCGACTTTCTCCATTATAAAGGAATTTCTCGATACAGCAGGAATTAGAGCAAGGTAAAAGAGAAAGACCAAGTGAATTAGGGAAGAGGCAAAAAACCCACACCCAGGGGGAATCAGCAGAAAACCTGGGCAGAGGTTTGGATTTCCCTGGGGCGGGGGCTTGTGGGTTCTCACCAAGCTTAATTAGCCCTCGAAGGAACAGCAGAAGCACAGATACCTGGGTTAAAAGAGAAATGTGTCTTTCTTCCCCAAAACATGGTCTGAATTTGCCGTTTGGGTGAATTTACTATTTAACATCTAATCACCAGAGAAATGTATTGAAAACCAGGAAACGCATATTCACCACCAATTTGCCTGTGCTTTGAGGGTCTTACATAGCACCCAAGTTCAGTCAGTGAAAGGGTGTAAATTAAAGATGAGACAAGCAAGTGGTAGCTGGCAACGTGGGTATGCCTCCCCAGACACACCCATTTCTTTTCTTTTCTTTTCTTTTCTTTTCTTTTCTTTTGGTGGCAAGGGGTGTTCTAAATGAATCCAAATTAGCTAATACAAAAGCACATTTCAAGGTTGAGAAGGTAACAGTTGAGAAGGCAAAAACCTATTTTTTACAAGGTACCCAAGCCCCACTTGCATACAAATAAATTGTGTAGAAAAAGTTTATTTGCTGGTCAATGAATTTTAACTGGTCCCCAGAAAGTCAAGGTCATGCAGTGTGACACCCCTCTAACCCAAAGAGGGATTGAGTAAATCAGGGGAGCAACATATTTCAGTTTATGTTCCTAAAAGATGACTCTGGTTGCCTTTGGGAAATTCAATTGGAGAAGAGAGAAATGGAATGAGAGAGGCTGGATCAGAAGCTAAAATGACGTCAGCCAGAGACCTAGTGGGAAGGCAGTAGACAAACTGTGACAAGAGCCAACACCTTGACTCAATGTGGGATGAAGATGAGCAATGACTCCCAGGTTTCTGGCCTGGACAATGAGTGCAATAAGAATTTATTCTGATGGCAAAGCTAGAGCAGGAAGCAGAGGGATGACCTAGAAGCTAAAGAAGTCCAAATCTAAGTCCACACCCACACAGATCACCTCCATGGCCCTTTAGCTTATTTTGCATTCACAATGTGGTGCTCTTTTTCTTAAAGAAGGCCCCCAAACTATCTAGGTGTTAGGCCCTGCAAAATTGGGCAGGGGATGATCAACAATATTTGGCAAATAAAGATGTCTATGACACATCCAAGGAGCCACAGCCAAATTCCATGTTACATGTACAAGCTTGGTACTCACTAGACAAAGCTGGACATCTGCATCAAGGAATCAGTGGTTTAAAGTCACAGAAATGGTGTTGCCTCAAGATCCCCGTCTTCCTTGTGTTCACTTCTTCACAGGGACGCCTGATCCTGAAAGATCTGTTTTTAAGCCTTTCATATTCGTGCCAAATATTTCACAACTATTGGATACCAGTTCACCAATATTTGAACTTGATGAGCCAGTTAAAAAGAAGCCACATTGTAACAATAAGCCTGACAGAAGACACCCACCCTACCAAGTACATCAACAACAGATATTGGAAGTAACAGATAATAATGAGGAAAAAGCCAAAACAATGTTGGACAACATGAAGAAACTGGAGAAAGAACTATTTGAAGAGATGGAATCAATCCTTCACAACGAGCATGCTGATGTGGATAAAATTGTTAATCTCTTTCCTCAGTCTGTAAAAGATGAAATTAGAATTTATAAGTCTAATGTTAGTTCTTAATGATCATATATAAGTGGTGGCCAGCAATTTCCCCAAAGTCAGAATCTATCACTTTAGTAAATAACATATACCTAGTTTGAACAGATCTGATTATTCTTTAATGGCATTCAACTGATATCTTCAATACTACTCCTACTGCTTGTTGAAATATTGAGAAAGAAAATGACATTGTAATGGACACATACATAATGGAATAGACAGAGTTTCTACAGGTAACAACAGGGTTTGTTTCTTTAGCCATAATACCTGTTTTTGAAAATTTTAATAATTATTCAATTCATAAAGTTTAATGAATTCAATTCATAAAGTATGAAACATCAATCAATCAATAAATAAAGTCACAGAAATGAAAAAATATTTATGGAAATTTTTCAAATAATAGTCAGAAAAAGAAGTAAAACCAACTTGTACGGTGTTGGGCACTGCATATGGATCACCCAGGAATAAAAACAGACCCCTTCCCCCAGGTCTCAACCCAGAACTACTGAATTAAATTATCTAGGAAGAAAGGCCCAGAAATCAGCTTCAATGTTTCCCAGATAATTCTCATGCATAAAAATGCTGGAAAACCACAGCTCTAGAGAGAATGGGCAGAGAAAAGGAAGAGACCCAGGGCAGTCCTGAGGAGCTGCCAATTAGTGCAGGGGAGAGTGCAGGGAGCAGATGGAGCAGAAGTAGCAGAAGAAACTCAGAAGAAAGCTGGAGATGGGTGTTCCAGCACACAAGATGAAAAGGCGGGTATAGCGAGGGGCCTGAGAGACGCTCGGAGCACTTGGATGAGCACCTGAATGGAAAATCATGTGGGGCCAAGCCAGCTGCTTCAAGCCACGTACGCGTGGAAAATACAGCGGAGGGGGCAAGGGCGACCTCAGCCTCAAACTTTCCAGTTCCCAGTGGTTGCTGAGAGTTGCCTCCATCCATAAGCCTCCCACCGCCAATGCTAACTTTAGGGGGTCTCTCTTCCGTATATATCCAATCCTTATATCCAGCAACAGCTAACAGACAAAGGGATGAATTAGCAAGCATACTATAAAACCTGAAAGAAAAGTAAGTGATAAAGCCTTGCAAGGTCCTTAGGTGATCCGCTCCAACAGAGCTGAAGCCAATGCACGCAAACTCCCAAAACTGGCTGATAAGAATCTAAATCAACATGTTGCTTCTAATCTCCTTCCCTTAAGGTTCTCTCTCACTCTCTTTCTCATTTCTGAGACAATCAAAAATAGAAGATTCTGCCTACACGTGGCAAAACTGGACTTGATGGATCCATGGCTCTGACAAGCCCAGCCCTTGTGGGCATGAGGCTAACGTGGTCCCAGGAACCAGGGAGTCACAGAAATCCTGGATGTACATTCTGTAGAAAGATGTGCTGGGGGAAAATGAAGGGTAAAAGCACACAACACGCAAAATGAGCACAAATCACATGAAAGTCCCAGCTGCACGTAGATGGGGCAGTCTGAGTCAGACTGTGACAGGAGAGGGTGGCTGCTGATAGAGGAAGGTCGTCTGGCTGGAAAACAGTCTAATGCAGGATTCCTCTCAGAGCTGCAGAGGTGGCAGCTCACACTGTTACTGCTGGTGTCAGGCAGGTAGGATCTGTCTCCTGGGTGCAAAGGAGGTCTCTCAAGTCCAGGTCAGGGAGGTGCCCATGCACAATGTTCAGGACTCACAAGGCTTGAGCTGTGTCTTTCCATGTTTTCTCTGATACCCTGGGAACTTTGGCCAAATACTACAGGGACCTCAGTGGAATCAGGGCAGCATAAATAGGCACAAAGAAGAAAAATGCATACCTGAGATGGGAAAAAAAGAAGAAAATAACTCTGTACCACCACTGATCTCAAAGCTAAATACTCTCAAGTTTTACATCTACCTCACAGTTTTTTGTAAGTAACCAGGACAATGTCCTGATTTCCCATGATGTCAGAGAAAAAAAATTATGATAACCCAACCCCCAACCTTTACAACCTGCCTGGAGTATGTCTGAGGCTCAGAAATGCATGCCTCAGGGTTCTACCTGAGGCTAATGAGGTACCTGGTGTAGCTTCAAGATTTTTCCTTTAATTGTTTTATCAGAAAGAATGCCATCTGGGCCCTAAAAGCAAACACAATGGTGAGAACCTTAAAACAGAGCACTGAAGGTCAAAAAAAAAAGATGGACATGGGAGCAGCTGTGGGTTCAAATTCTGCCTTGTGACTTATTCAAGTCATAAAATATCTCTGGGCAGCAGACAATGGCTGTGTTAATTCCCATTTTGTAAGATTAAATGATAGCATGTAAATCAAAATCCTGGAGCAGAGTGTGGTGTGGGGTGAGTACTGCATAGATGTCGGTCCCCATCTCTTTCCTAAAATATGTCACTATGCCAAATAAATGTAAAATGTTCCTGGAAACAAATCAAAAGCTTTATCAGGTCCCTGGACACAGGGCTGGACGTAGGCAAAGTCCATCTTGTCCTCTGGTGGCCCCTATATTCACCTCCCCCCTTTCTGTTAATCCATCTCCAGGAATCAAGGGCATCCTAGTAGAGGGCACAATGACAGCTAATAGGAATTTAGGAATTTCTGGTCTAAATCCAAAAGGCTTCCCTTCCTTATCTAAGGGTATCCAGGCTATGGGAGAGGGGTGGAATCAAGGACATCTACATATGTAGTTCCTTATAAATCCCCCTATTAATGAGCCAGATTTCTTAAGAGCAAGAGAATATACAGATTTTTAGCTGCATAAAGATAATATGATACCCAAACTGTAAAAGCCCAGGTTGAGAAAGCCCAAGTTGGAAATTAAAAAGGTGGGCCATTGGGAGGAGAGGGGAGGAGTTATTCTGAGATAATACCAATGAGAGGTGTAGAACTAGTTTTGTAGGAAACAAAACTAGACCCAGGAAATGAAACTAAACTGAGAGGTGAATGCTGAAAGACCTCATAATCTAGAGTAAATACACTCCTGAATTGAGTAATGTTCTTGGTTTATACAATTCCAACCTTCAGGAGTGGAGGCTGGGGCACAATTCTTGGAAGGAGTAGCAGAAAGATGGCTGGGAATACTCAACTAAAATACAGAAGACTGGCCCTCCAAGCAAGTGAAGACCATTTCTTACTCAGTCCGCCAAGCTTAAAGGCTCTAGGCAGAGAACCCTCATAACACAAGTCATTTTGTCATTTTTTTATCCCTGGCATTTTAGGTACCGTCCTTTGTTTCCCCCAGTACTACAGAAATTTTTTTTTTTTAAAGATTTATTTATTTTTATTTATACAAGTACTGGGCACAGTCAGAAGCACGGGAGGGTGAGAGAATTCACCAGAGCCAGAGCGGGGAGCAGAGCAGGCAGAAGGACCGAAGTACACTGCTGAGGGGAGCAGCGGGCGGCAGGAGAGGTCTGCGCGCCATGTGGGACCCTCCTCCTGTGGCCGGGGAGCAGCCGGGGATGGAACTGGCGCTGCAGAGACCACAGGCAGCTTCGCAACCCAGTGCTCAACCGCTGTGCCACTGGGGAGGCCCACTATATAATTTTTTTTAATAAAAGTTTACTTTGGTAGTTTTTCCTTAAGTTTAAAATCATTTCAAAATTTAAAAAAAAATAAATAGGAATCTACAGGTGAAATGCTCCTTACTACCAGGCCCTTTCTAAATCTACCCCAAAGGTAATGACTGTCTACAACTGGATATCTGGCAGCCACTTCCTCCTCCCCCCACTCCCTGCTGCCAAAAAAAATGAGATCATACTACAGTGCTGCACTTTGCTTTCATTCATGAATATATAATGGACATAATGGACATTCTCCCTATCAGCTCATTTATGGCAACTTTCTCCTTTGTTCAAGTAGGCAACTATTTCCAAGGGGTAAAGTCCTCGATGCATTAGAAAGAACATAATTTTTTCAATGTTATAAACACTGCCAAGTACCTTTCCAAAAGATTGTACCAATTTACACATCTCACGACAATTTATTTTCCCATACCCTCAACAAGTAAGTAAAAATGGTTTCATGGTTGTTTTTAATCTACAGTCACCTGATTATTAGTGAGGGCAAGCATCGTACACACACCTGTGAATTATCTACTAATAGCTTTTGCCCATATTTCTACTGGATTATTTTTTTCCTATTGCTATCTAAGAGTTCATGCCTATTAATACATGTTGCAACTATTTGCTTTACTGATTTGTCATCTGCCTTTTAACATGGTTCATGACACCTTTTTCCTTATAAAAATGTTTCATGGAGATCAATATTTTTTCTACGGTTTCTGAGTCTTATTAAACTTGGCAAGGTCTTTCCAACTCCAAGTTGCTTTAAAAAATATTTATGTGTATATTTTATTATCTACAATTAGGCTTTGACATTAACCCTTTAAATGAATTTACTTTGGGGAATAATATGAGGCAGAGAACTCATTTTTTCCCACGTGGATAGTGAACTGTCCCAACAGGCCGCACCAGTGTTGATTTTATCACACACTATTATTACTTTCACAGTGGAACCATGTCTGTATGTTTTGAATTCTGGCTGAACAACACATTCCAAAAAAATTTTTTTCAGGTAAGCTTTATCAGTCTGTAAAAATTAAGTGAAGCTATAGGGCTGGCCTAAATAATAAAGATCTCACGACCTCTCAGTCTTGTTTAGTCATTGGAACATCAACCTTTGGCCAAGAGGTGTCATGACCTCCCAGTGATTCATTCATACACTACACAGAAACCTCAGGCTTCATGGAATTTTATTTGAATTTAAAAATCTCTCAGCGAAAACTGCCAACGCTTACAATTCTACTAAGAGAGCTGAGTGGCCTCCCTGTGTCTACCAATGTGTGTTCTGAATCTTTCCTCACCTCCCCAATTTTCATCTCTCCCCTCCATATCTGTCAGGGCTGCATAGTCCCATCCTAAATGATAGTAAAGTGGTTCAGTTAACAAGATGATCCGCCAAAGGATGTTGTATTTTTCTGGGCCTGCCCAGGAAGCTTAGCTGGTCTCCTATACACTAGGGCAGCCTAGTGGGGAGCAGGGGAAGTCTTCTGGCATTTCTTAGTTATTCACCTGGCACCACTTATTCCAAAGGGAAATAGTGGTATGTGATAGATTTAATAGAGACCAAAAGTAAGGAAAGCTGAGTTTTATTGCCCTTTCTACTACTAATTAGCTATGTAGTTCAGATTAAATTGTTCTGTCTCTTCACTTGGCCTCAGTTGCCTCGTTTGTGAAGTGAGATTATTAGAACAGTCATTACTAACCTTTCTTTCCACCATGGATGGGTCACCATTTAAGAATCTGACATTAAATTATGGATTCTCTCGCCCAGAATAATACACTTTTGCACATGAGTATAATATAATACATTTTCAAGGGATTCACAGTCCCTAAAGCCTCTCTGTATTCCCAGGGTCAAGATCACTGAGACCTGGGCCTCCCCTGGTGGCGCAGCGGTTGAGCGCTGGGCTGTGAAGCTGCCCGCAGCCTCTGCAGCGCCGGTTTGATCCCTGGCCACCGGCGAGGGTCCCAAATGGCACGCAGACCTCTCCTGCAGGAGAGGTCTGCTGCCCGCTGCTCCCCGCAGCAGTGCATTTCGGTCCTTCTGCCTGTTCTGTTCCCTGCTCTGGCTCTGGTGAATTCTCTCACCCTCCCACTCTTCTGACTGCACCCAGTGCTTGTATAAATGAATAAATAAGATCTTAAAAAAAAAAAATCACTGAGACCTACCACAGCTTTTAAAAATAACAAAGAATACAACAGAAACATATACAAAAATCACAAAACCTTAAGCAAAGTTGAACTGTTTACAGAACTAAAAGCAGGTCCTCCACAGAGACTGGGAGGGAAGAAGGAGTGGTTACTTAGTAAAAATAAATGAAATACCAATTAGGCCTGGTTAAGCTTTATGTGCAATCACAGGCAAGAAGCTGAGAGTACTTATTCCAGAGATGGAAGCCTAGTTTAAATTGTGGCTCCAGGGCCTCCCTGGTGCTGCAAGGGGTTAAGACGCAACCTATGAGGCTACCCACAGCCTCTGCAGCACGAGTTTGATCCCTGGCCAGGGAGATACCCACATGGCGCAGCAGACCTCTCCTGACTCACCTGCTGCTCCCCTCAGCAGTGTATTTCATCAGTCTGCCTGTTCTGTTCCCCACTCTGTCCCTGGTGAATCTTCTCACCCCCTCCCCACCTCTGGCCTGTACCCTGGTTCTTGTATGCATGAATAAATACTTGCAAAAAATCTTTTAAATAAATAAATAAATAAATTGTGGCTCCATCACTAACCAATTGTGACTTGGGCTCTGTGCCTCAGTTTCTTAATCTGCAGGGGGAAAAAATGGTGGGAAGAGAGTAGGAAATTTAAAAAAAGGTGCCTATTTCAAGGAAAAAGTACCTTTTTCAAGGGTTTGACACACACACTAAGCCCTAACTAACTATTAGCTACTATAAAAATCTGGGAATTTGCTAGTGGTTAAAATTATGAGCTGATGAGTTAGGGAAGTCATAAATACTTTGATGCCTTAGTTTCCCCAGATGTAAAGAGAATCTGTTTCATAATGTTTGTTGTAAAGATTAGTAAGACTGCCATATAAAAACTCTTTTCACAACCTAGCACATAATAAATGCTCAATAAATGTCAGCTGTTGATATTAACAATTCTAGGAGGCAGGGATTACCATTACCTATTAAAATTTCTGAATAAAGGATGTCAGACTTAGAGAGGTTAAGTGCCCTGCCAGTAATAATAGCTCTGCTGGCAAATGAATGTGCCATGATATCAAGTCCAATGAGTCGAAAACCAGAAGTTATAACTCTTACCCCATATAATCTCTTATTTGAACAGAGCATAGAGAACATAAAAGCTGACTCATACCTATTAGGTTTCTAGGAGAAAGAAGTTGGTGATAACAGTCTGAAGTTAGCAATATTCCCCATCCAGGCAAACCATCACTTTGGCCAAAACCTTTCTTTGCAACTCTTTGTAATGCAAGACGGCACACCCTGGTCTCAGTCCTTCACAGGTGGTTGTTAACCATAGCCCTGACTTTGAAAGAGGAAAAAGAAGCCACTTTCCACAATAGTTTAACTAGCAAGGCAACCGCTTTAAATGAAAGTAGAGATCCTAAGCTGAGGAAAGACATCAAAGTGCTGAAAAGTCAGGTAGAAGGCTGTAGAATACACACTTTCGTCTTTAATTAATACATGCTACTTGGAAAAGAGCAATCGCTCTTATTTCTATTTTCAGGACACCAAACTCCAGGAGGTCTCCCCCTAAGTAAAGTAAGAGGAAGTTCCTACCACAGCCCAGAATGGCGAGGAAAGAAGCAGGGTGCCAGTCAAGGGAGCCGCCAGTGAGGTGCAGTGTCCAGGCTCTTTCAACAATCCCCTCACCAGGACAGCAACCTCCGTTGCTATTAATGGTGCATGAAATAGACAAACAGAAGAAAAGGATGCCTGGTTACCTACAAGTCAACGCTAACCGCGATACTTCACAATTTCCTACATTTACGTCTAAATGTATTTTTCGGAATCTTCATTCAAAACTGCTTTTTTCCTTAAAAAAAAAAAAATGGGAGGGGCTTAGGAATAGGAATCACTGCTGGTGAAGGCAGATGCGGCACAAGAGGCACCTCCCCTGTTCTCCCACTGTGGAGCCCCAGAGGAGCTGGGTCCACACAGGCAGGAGGCAGTTCTCACCGGCTCACCCCACCCGCTCCGGGAAGAGGGGAAGCTGACGTATTCCAAGCCCCGCATCTCTCCCTGAGACTGCCCCAGGACCCCCACAGGGGAATTCTGCGGCGGCAAGCTCAGGTCCCCGGAATCGAGGCCTGTTTCTGCATCCACCTGATTGAAGGACTCCTCTCCCGGAGCCTTAGTTTCGCCGTCCATAAAATGAAAGGTTTGAACACGATCACGTGAAAGCCTTCTTCCAGCTCCGAATTTCTCATTCCTTCACTCTGATATGGAAACGTGATTTGCAGAAGTAGAAGCCCTTCCTTTAAAAGCAGGACATGTTGCTCAACGTCCCCGTCACATTTCCCTCAATCACCCGTGTAACCTACCAGAAGTATGACACATCAGAACTGAACAGCAGGCTGTTGCTTTCCCGAGGCACCAGACCCGGCTTGCCTTATCAGTTATCGTGGATTTCCTCCAGGGCCTTTTCCCTCAGTCTCACAGCCTGTCCCCTCCCAATTTCCAAACTCAAGACTACCCTCTCCCGAATTGAAAAAATAAATAAATAAATGCCCACTCAAATCCGGCCTGGCGTGAGGTGCCACCGCACTTTCTCTGGCATCCAGAACACCGTCTCGGCCCCCGGCCACCCTCTCTCCCCGGTGTCTTTCCAGCCGTGACACCTGAACCAACAGTCCCACGTTTTCCCAGGACAAACCAACCGACCATTTCTGCTGCCCCTGCACTTCTTGTCTGAGGAGGAGGCAGCTTCCCGGGCCTCCTCCCCGGGGGACCCAAGCCTCGGCCCGCCCGCAGGGAGCCGCCCCTGGGCGCACCGGGAAGGGCCCCGAGCCCCCGGCGCGGAGAGGGCGGTGTGCGCTCCGCCCCGCCGCGAGCCCGGCCCCGGGGGCGCAGGGAGGCCTCCGCGACGGGTCTCCTGTCACTCACCGGCGGGCGGGTGCTCGCGGCGGCTGGGGCCAGCAGGGCCGGCAGGCAGGCAGGCGGCGGAGTTTGCTGACTCAAAGGCTCCGGGGCGGCGAGCGCTCAGGGGCGCACACGAACGCACGCGAGCGCAGGCCCGCGCTCTCCACGCACGCCGCGGCCCCGCGCCCGCGCTCAGCGCCCGCAGCCCGCAGGGGGCCGCCCCCCGCCGCCAGGCGCAGCCCAGCCCCGCCGAGGCCGGGCGCCCCGCCCTCCAGGCCGCGGCAAAGGAGTCCGAACCCGGCCCGGCTGGCGGCTGGGTGGCCGTCGAGCCGCCGCCGGGGGGCGCCGCGGCGCTACCCACTTGGAATTGCTACTCCCGCGTTGGCGAGTTCCAAAAGGGGAGGTGGGCACCCTCCGTGCCCAGATGCTAAGCCTGAAGATGTTCAGGCTTGACCTTTGGAAGTCTCACTTGAAAGTTACCTTGAGCTTGCTAAGCTCACCCCCTAAATTATGGGGAAGGTTGATGAAAGGGGAGCGAGAAGGATAGATAATGTGATAAACAAGAATGAGAGCATCTAGGTGATGTTTATTGTAGAATTCTTTATACTTTTCTGTATGTTTGAAATCTGTAATGATTAAATGGGGCACTGGGGGACATAAATGAGATCTGTCAAGGGGCCCGAATTAGTCATTTCACAGATGGCCTTGGGCTGTGTCTTACCCACCTGTTTGCATGGATAACCACTGCAATAATCACTGAAACTGCTCATGGATAACTGAATAACGGAACAATAAATGTACCCTAATATTTCACTTTTCAAGCGCAAATTTTCCTTTTAGACACACCTGGCTGCTGAGTCAGGCCAACCTAAAAATGTGTATTTATTGTCCACACATAAATTGACTTTACATACCAAAATTTCTGAATCTAAAATACCAAAATGTCCTGAACCTGAGTTGCTGAATCTGAATCACTGGTATTTTATTTCCTAAAGTTGCACTCAAGTCACATACCGCAGCAGTGAATGTAAAGGAGATCCCTTTTGAAAATCAAAGTGTGCTTTTCAAATTCTTGTCTCTATGCCCAAAAGTATTGACTGAAAAGCAAACTATAGTGTGTGTCTAACATTGCATGAATGGGCTTGGTTGGCTTTTGAGAAACACAGTCATGGTACCATTAACAAAAAATTGCCTCAAAATAAAATTGAAGATCAAATTGGCTTTATTAAACACTTTGTAACAGGGTAGGCCCCAGGAAAAGGGAAGTTTCAGGTTCCCTGTCCCACCCAAAGAAGGGTGGAACTAAAGAGAAGAAAAGAAGCTGGGGAAGAAACAGAAGAAGAAAGGAAGCAGGATGGGGAACCAGAAGGAGACTGAAGGAGGCACATGGAGCAGAGAGACGTGAAGAAACTGCGCTTGCCTTTTGGTGGTGGACTGGTTGAAACAGATGTGGGTGAGACACCCCAGGGGAGGATAACAATGGCAGCTTTACCTTGATTTTGATTTTGCTCTTTTCCTTCCAGACTTGTCTGGTTGTTTCTGATTCTTTTCTGTGGTCCCTGACAGAGGTGCTTCAGACTTAGAGAAGGTTTTCGGGCCTTTCTTTGGGCCAACCCTTTTTGGCCGGACATTTACCAATGAGAGGATGGGTAACTTTGAGTGCTACATTTAGAAACTATATTCGTTGTCTTTCCTGTATTGTTTACTAATTGTATTAAAGTTCCTTCTCATTAAAGTCTTACATGTTTTGTATTAATGCGGCAGATGGCAGAACCTATTTAGAACAGGCAGGATTGCTGGGTCTGGGGTGCCCCTCTCCCTACCCTGTAACAAGTTCAGCACACAGCAAACCATGTAGCAAGTAGAAAGGCATTGCTAAGAGCAACACAAAATGGAAGACTTAGAGTTAGGAAGAAGGCTTCCCTAGATTACATCAGACAAAGCCACCCTTCTTTTGCAAAAACAGGTAATTGTAATTATGCAAATTATCTCACTAGCGCACACCAGGAAATTCCAGATTGATTGGTTTAAAATACCATTTTGGGGGCCTCCCCGGTGGTGCAGCGGTTGAGCACTGGGTTGCGAAGCTGCCCACAGCCTCTGCAGCACTGGTTCGATCCCCGGCTGCTCCCCGGCCACCGGAGGAGGGTCCCTCATGGCGCGCAGACCTCTCCCGCCGCCCGCTGCTCCCCTCAGCAGTGTACCTCGGTCCTTCTGCCTGCTCCGCTCCCTGCTCTGGCTCTGGTGATTTCTCTCACCCTCTCGCACTTCTGACTGTACCCAGTTCTTGTATAAATTAATTAATATATAAATAAAAATAAAAATAAGGGCCTCCCCGGTGGCGCAGCGGTTGAGCGCTGGGTTGGGAAGCTGCCCGCGGCCTCTGCGGCACCGGTTCGATCCCCACCTGCTCCCCGGCCACCAGAGGAGGGTCCCACATGGTGCGCAGACCTCTCCTGCCGCCCGCTGCTCCCCTCAGCAGTGTACTTCGGTCCTTCTGCCTGCTCTGCTCCCGCTCTGGCTCTGGTGAATTCTCTCACCCTCCCGCGCTTCTGACTACCCAGTGCTTGTATAAACAAAACAAACAAACAAATAAATAAATAAATAAAACATGCCTCTATATAAAATATATATATATATATATATCTACTCAGTATTTAAAAAATAAAAATAAATCTTTAAAAAAAGAAATACCATTTTTGGAAGAGGCTAAAACTATTATTAGATTAGGTATTATGTTTTGGTAGGGGTTGACCTAAACAACTCCATTTTGGGCCTGGTGTTTCTTATTTTTAACAATTGAATTTTCATTTGCTTCTCAGCCTAAGAGCATGGCCTTGGGCCAGTGCTACTTCCAGCTACTTCCCTTAAGTTCTCAAGGTTTTCACTGATCCTCTGAGTCATTTAGATCAGGACTTTTGACACACTTCTTGAAATAGGTCATTCTTTTCATTCCTTCGCTGATGGTTCAGTCGTAAGGAGATTACTGTTTGGTGATTAGTGGCTGCAGACAAGATTTAAAGGTTTGAGAATACAAAGTACCAGGGAGATTATTACAATAACTATAAGCAGGATAATTCCCAATATTAATTACCAATATGAGATCTCTGAGTAGACCTCAGAGCCAGGATCCCTAAGACCAAAACCAATCAAAGAAAAACACCCTTGGAGGAGTGACCCTTTTTGAAGGCAAGAAGGTTGTTCAGTGATCCTAATGTAACTGAGTTTCAGCTTTCCTAGAAGTATTAGCAAGTAGTATTGGTCATAGCACAGACACCCCCTTTCTTACCTAAAGGACAATCAAAGTCTATAACAACTTTGGCCAGAGATTCTAAGGACTTTTTTGAGTATATATTACTGTAGCAGATTCTGCAACATCTTCCAGAGTTAGGGAAAGATGACTGCTATGGAAGCCAGTAAAATGTGAGTGTCTGTGGCTCACACAAGTGGCTTTACTCTGTTTCCCTTGCCCGTGTCTCTTTTTTTATGAAACCTGGACTCCAGGTCCCCTGGGTTGGGGTTGTTAGCCAAAGATGGAAAAACAGACCCACAAAGCTAAGAAGTCTCATACTGCAGGGAAGAGCTGAGCTGTTTTTTTGTTTGTTTGTTTGTTTGTTTGTTTTTCAACAAAATGAAACATTGGAAATCAGAGAGCCGTTTGTGGTAGGAAGAAGACAGAATCACGAGAATAGTGGCAAACCAATAGTCTCAGAGATTATTCCTCTCTGTCCTGCCTCCCCCACCCTTTTCAACAAACAAACAAACAATGGCCTAGGAGATACAAACAATGGCATTATCTTGCCAGGCCAAGCCAGAGTAAATGAAAAAAATAGGAAGGCAATATGTCTGCTTGGGAGAGCACTGGTCCTGAATTTGAAAAGGAAAGGACAGATGACATTTCATTTTTATCTCTCTACTTGTAGTCTAGGCAGAGACCTGAGAGAGCTAGTTCTGATAGAAGAACTCCAAAAACTATACAAATGAAAGACTTTTATAGGCAGAAGGCAACAGGACAGGATAAAAGTGGGATGGTCGTGGCATGATCACCTTCCTTTAGGGGACACAGAGGTCTATCCAGCAGATGTCCTCACCAGTGTGGACCTCTTTTCACATTGGAAACTTTAAGATTCCAATCCTGGGAGGGGCTGAAACTGATTAAGTTAGCTATTCAGACTTGGTTTGGTGATATGGAGTTTAGCATCACTGGCTCCATTTTAAGCCCTTGTCTCTTTTCTTTGAATAAATATATTTTTTTCCAAAATACCTCTCTTATGTACTCCTTGGCAAAAAAGACTCAAAAAAAGTTTTGCACATGCTTACTATCTGTAAGATGAAGAGACTGAGACTGCTCATTCACCTTTTGGCCCCTCATCTTCCTTCATTTTGTTAGTGGACTATTGTTCTCTCAGCACCCCAAATCTACTAACTTTGTCACTTCACCTTTGACCTGCTCCCTTCCCCTTAGCCATTCAAGTCCAAGCCCCATATATTTCATCATGGTCAGATCTCAGGGGAACTCACCTCCTACTTTCCATTCTCCTATCCAAACTCTCAGCTCTCTCAGAATACATTAGCCTCTTTTTTTAAAAAAAGATTTATTTATTTATGCATACAAGAACTGGGGTAAGGACAGAGGTGTGGGAGGTAAGAGGATTCACCAGAGACAGAGTGAGGAACAGAACAGGCAGATTGACTGAATATACTGCTGATGGGAGCAGTGGGTGAGTCAGGAGAGGTCTGCTGCACCGTGTGGGCAGCTCCCTGGCCGGATATCAAACTCATGCCTCAGTGGCTATGGATAGCTTCATAGATTGCGTCCCACCACCAGGGAGGCTCCTATATTAGCCTCTTAACAATAGTCACATTTAGTGGTTTCAAATAGTTTTAGCAACAAGATCCTTTTTTTCAAATGATCCCATTTATAAAAGAGAGAAAAACCATTAGTATGCATTAATTTATAATATAATACATATATACAAAGACATACTATACAAGTTTATATTGAAGAATTCCACTTTGTGACACTTATTTACATAAAGAAATCAATGGCCACCAGAAGCAGTTTTGTTGAACATGACCCTTTCTGTGTTCAAACATTTGCTAGAATGGTTCACAGAACTCAGGGTAACAGAGGAGCAGCCAGATGGAGAGGTAGATAAGGACATGGCGCAGGAGCACAGAAGCTTCTCTCTCCATGGAGTTGGTTAACACCGCTGTCCTAGCACATAGATGTGTTCACCAACCAGAAATTCTGAATCCGGATATGGGGGATTTTTGTGGACTAGGTAAGTGGCATCATCACATAAGAGTATCAAATGTTAACTCAGTCTCTACTCCCTCTTCCTTTCTACAGGATGGGGAAGGTGGGAAGTTCCAAGCTTCTAATCATGCCTTAGACTTCCTGGTGACCAGCTCTAATCCTAAAGCTATCCAGGAACCCAAGAGTTGCCTCATTACAACAAAAAATACTACAAGGGATCTTGGAAATAAAAAGGGATTTAGGAGTGTTATACCAAGAAGTAGGGTTAAAGAGCAAATCTTAGGACAAAAACTCTCCTAAAGTTCTTATCACTCAGGAAACTGCAAGGATTTTAAGAACTCTGTGCCAGAAACTGCGAGTGGAGACCATTCACATTTTTTCTATTATTTCACAACTACCAGTAGGTGCACACTTTCAGCAGAGAGGTGGGTACTTTACCCACTATTCCACAGAGCCCACCTAATGAATGCATGCAGCAGGCACATCCTGGCCATTCTGCTCTGCCAACATAGCTTCACTCCTTAAAAAAATAAAAGAAAGAGAAAAAGAAAGAGCAAATAAAACTTTATTTAATCAAAAAATGCATTTTGAAAGCATTGGTTTCAATGATGGGATTTTATTATTACAAGCTAAAAGTAATAAATTGGTTAAAACTGATCCAAAAAGCAAATAAGTTTAGCATTACTGAGCATGTCTTGAACATAAATCCAGCCCTAAGTCATCTAATTTCTAGGCCTTTGCCATAAATTGCAGGCACCTACAAGGAAGCTTAGAACAAGACAAATGGAAACGCATACACAAGGTACTTGCTCTGGATCAAATGTGCATTCTAGTTGACAGCCATATCGAGGGAGCAGAGAGCAGTGGTTAAGGCTCCAGAACCAAAAGCTCAGTTTTTCCCCAAAGTTTTTACTTAGTAGCCAAATGACCTTGGGCAAGTCATTTCATTCTCCAAGTCTATTTTCTTACCTATGAAGTAGTACCTATCCAGTTGAATTTAAGAGATAATGTATATAAACAATGTAGAGTGAGAAAGAATTTCATAAAAATTACTTCTATATTGTTGTCTGTAATGCACATTTCATCTTTCCTGAATTAATGGTTACCTCAGATCCAAACTCTCCTACAGAAGAGAATATACTCATACTCATCATACAATTTTCTGTGAATGGACATGCACAAGCCTAGATTTTTTTTTAAAATAGCCCATCCATATATATGAAATAGATCTGAAAAGATACACTTTGGTTCCTCCCTGGTGGCGCAAGGGGTTGGGCACCACACCATGAAGCAATTCTTTACAGCATCTGCAGCATGAGTTCGATCCCCAACCGGCCAGGGAACAACCCACATAGCACAGCAGACCTCTCCCAACTCGCCCACTGCTCCCCTCAGCAGTGTATTTCAGTCAGTCTGCCTGTTCTGTTCCCCACTCTGTCTCTGATGAATCCTCTCACCCCCCCCGCCGCATCTCTGGCCTGTACTCTAGCTCTTGTATTCAAAATAAATAAATTAAAAAAAAAAGATACACTTTGGTGAGGGAAAACAGGGTGGTAGGGACAAGAGGCACAGAAAGATTACTTTTCACACCATACCCTTCTGAACCTTTCAAATGTCATAGAGCACATTCAAAAATATGTTAACAGAAGACAAGCACAAAAGATGGATAGTTCACAAGAGAACATACTAATAGCTAATAAGCATAAAAGGAAAATCCATTTTTCAATAGTAAAAATTTTTATTGAGACTATCACATATTTATAACAGATATTTCATGCTGTGTTCATGAGGGTATAAATTGAAAAAGCAATTGGGGGAGCAGTTTGGCGGTGTTCTATCAAAATTAATATTGTAAATATCAGTACAAGCCAGCAATACTGCTTCTCAGCACTCCTCTCTCCTACAGAAACCCTCATGCATGTGATAGAGACTATGTATGTTCATTGCAGCTTTGTAACAGCAAAATTCTGGAAGCAAATTCCAAGTCCACCAATACAGGAATGTTGACTAATCTGTAACCATAGGATGGAAAACTATGCTTCAAATTAGAGAATGAGTAAATCTGTTTATGAATTGCCATTGAGAAATCTTCAAGACTTATTAAGTGAAAAAAGTAAAATAGAAAATAATAGTGTGCTATTTATATAAAAGAAAGTTTTGGGGCCTCCCTGGTGGCAAAAGGGGTTAAGTCTCACGACCATGAAGCTATGGGCAGCCACTGCAGCATGAGTTTGATCCCCAGCCAGGGAGTGTGACACCACGGCGCAGCAGACCTCCCCTGTGTCTCCTGCTGCTTCCTCAGTAGTGTAATTTAGTAGATTTGCCTGTTTGCTCCCCACTCTATCTCTGGTGAATCCTCTCACCTCCCCACCCCACCCCACACCTCTAGCCTACACCCCAGCTATTGTATGCATAAACAAAATAAATCTTTAAAAAAAACTTTAAATTTAAAAACCTTGTTCTGTGTACATATGTAATATATAATAAATAGGTGATTGATAGATAAATAATATATGTAAATATGTTGTCTAGAAAAAACAGCTTCAAACTTTTTTTTTTTGAGATTTATTTATTCATGCATACAAGAATGGGGTACGGGCCACAGGTGCAAGAGGATTCACCAGAGACAGAGCGGGGAACAGAACAGGCAGACTGACTGAAATACACTGCTGAGGGGAGCAGCGGGCAAAGCAAGAAAGGTCTGCTGTGCCATGTAGGAATCTCACCGGCCGGCTGGGATCGACTTGTGCTGCAGAGGCTGTGGACAGCTTCACAGCGCTGCGTTCAACTGCCTGAGCCACCAGGGGAGGCCCAGCTTCAACTTTTAAACAATGAATACCTCTAGGGAGAAGAATGACCCAGTACCAATGCTAGCCCATAAAACAACATTTGTGAGCATTTTAAAAAGGATCCCCTCTGGGCCCTGGGCCTCCCTGGTGGAGCAAGGGGTTGGGCACCGCACCATGAAGCAATCCACAGTCTCCGCAGCAAGAGTTCGATCCCCCGCCACCAGGGAGAAACCCACATGGCTCAGCAAACCTCTCCTGTCTTCACCCGCTGTTCCCCTCAGCAGTGTATTTCAGTCAATCTCTCTGTTCTGTTCCCCACTCTGTCTCTGGTGGAGCCTCATTCCCTGCATCTCTGGGCTATACCCCAGCTCTTGTGTGCATAAATAAATAAATCTTTAAAAAAAAAAAAAAGATTCCCTTTCAGACCATGTACTGCCATCTGCTGGAAATCTATCATTTTATTAAAACTTGTAAAACCAATTTTTGAATAGTGCCCCCTACCGTTGTTCAGGGACAACCTGCAGATGGTGTTCTGTGGCCCTAGAAGACTTGCTCTTTGTGTGTTAACAACTGAACTTTTTACAATAAGACTGAGATCAGATTTCATCTTCAGGTCGATTAAGCAAGTTAACTTGGTCACATGGATAAACATCAGTTAGTTTTCTATGTGCTAAAAATTTAGCATGTAATGCATTTCAGTGTACAAAGACCACTCAGTGCCGGCACAGTGAGGCTTGTGGGTTATGTCATTGCCAGCATCAGAGACATACTGCTTCCGAGTGCAGGAAGCACAGGGTGAGCAGCAGCAAAGGGTGGGTGCCTGACACTCTACCTCTCAAATCCTTCCTTTGACATGGTTGGTGTGCAGCAAATTTTGCATAACGAAGTGTCATTTCTCTGTACTACCAGACAATGCTTTGTTGGTTTCAGATCATGTTTAGGAGGCCTCAAGAATTGTTTTTGCAGCAATTATTCATAGAAGTTTAAAATTTTTTTTGGAATTGTAAACAATTCCAATTACTGTTAAATTTCTATCTGTGTGGGATTTAGACATAAATTGGGTAATATGTGATACTGATTATTTATGTGGGCAACTAAATTTGCAGTGAACACTAAAATTATAAAGAATTTTGTCTGTATGAAAAATCAGGCCATTCATTTTTCAACAAATAAAATTAAAAATTGTTAGTTTATTTAAAAAATTTTAATTAAATTTTCAATATTGATTTTGCTTTTTAATTTTAATAGGTATATGGCTATTTTAGCAGAATGACTTTTGGAAACATCTGATATTTTTAATAGAACTATATTCAAGTTTTGTTCCTGTTGTCCATAGTTACAGCTTATATTTAATTCTTTAGGTTATTGCTGTCAGTAGAACACCAAATATGTGAAAATCTTGGTCATAACAATAAAATCTATGATCTATCTAAAATAAACATTAAAAAAAGCAACTTTACGATAAAAACATGTAACAATTTATGAGTTTTGGACATAATTACTTTGTCATTCGCACGAACACTACCAGTCTATCAGCAGAACACCAAGACATACCCAATAGTAATTAAGTTTAGTCATCTCTGATTGGTTACCAAAAATCAATCATGTGAAAACATGAGAATGAACATATTTTTCAATTTTGACTTTATGAATATAGATCTGTCAAGGTAGAAGAAAAGACTATGGTATATTTAACTGTTTGTTAGCTTGATTAATAACTTTTCAATATTTAGACATATGGTGCATGTGTGTCTATTTTACTCTTGGCCCAGGGCCTATAAACATTAGTAACTCATTTATGGATACATAGGTGTGTTGTGTGTATGTATATTGTTTATAGGAAAAAAAAGACATTTAAAATAAAACTAACATCACACTATACAGAAATATCATTTCAAGATGCAACATATATAAACCCAAAGTGTGAAAGATAAAAATATTCATCTTCTAGAAAAATATTTAAGATGTTATTTGCTGGAGTTTGTGATAGATAAAGATTTCTTTTAAACAGGGCATAAGGAGCAGTAATCATCAAAAAAATTTTGATATAGTAGATAACATTAAAATTAAGAAGTTTTGTTCATCAAAGGTACCAGAAGAGTTGGGTAAAAAATTAGTTTGGGAGAAGACATTTGCAATATGTGAATCTGACAAAGGACTTACATCCAAAATAAACAACTCTTTCCAATCAATTTTTAAAAGTCAAGACAACTCAGTAGAAAAATAAGCGAAGTCTTGAATTTCCCAGATGATATTTGAATGAACAATAAATATACAAACATATAACAAGGTGTTCGAATTTATTAGTTACCAGGAAAATAATCATTAAAACTACGATCAAAAGAAGTCACTAAAACTGCTGACCAAAAGAATTTTGTAATACTAAATTTGGCTGAAGGTGTGGAGCAACTGGAACTCTCCTAAGTACTTTGGAAAAATCTTACACTATTATCTACTAAAGTTAAACAATCATATATCCTATGGATAATGAATATGCTATTGCAAGAATCCCCGCCCCCCAAATGCACTCATACGTGCACTACCTATGTATGAGAATATAGCAATGTTATGTAGCAACATGTTTCACAATATCCTAAATCATCAACTAACCCAAATGACCATCAACATCAGGAGAGATGAATAAATTGTTTTATTCAGAACACTGACGGCAAATGCACCTATTGCAAGCACAGCACATAGATGACTCATAGAAAAATGTCATGGAATGAATCCAAACATAAATAGTGTATAAAACACATAACAGATAAATGTTATCTGTAGCACTATTAGTTACAGCAGTGGGAAGTTGTTACTGAAAGGGTCATGGGATAATGTTCTGTTTCTTCATCTGGTTAGTGTTCGTGCACATGTGTATGGAGAAGACAAGAAGTCTGATTTGATTCTCTTCACATGTGGTATCTTGCAGTTCAGCCCCTGCCCAGCCAAGAGACTTGGATATAGTCTCCCTCCTATAAGCTGTACAAAGATTCTTCCAAGGATTCCCTCTTGAGAATGAGAAACTGCAGGCTCCTAGTTAGAATTTGGTCCCAAGGAAGGTCATATGCCCAAAAGTATTCCACTGTGTGAGATGCCTTCCCCTACAACCTTATAACACCCCAGAATAACCATTTAAGTCAAGCCTATTATTTTGCTGTACCAGCAGTGTTCCTGGCTTCCCCTTCATAAGAACATGTTTCATTGCTTCAATGTCTGCAATTTTCTTTCCATGGCCTCTTAAGTGTGCTGATAAGCACCATTGGAAAATACAAATAGAGTTTCAAGAATTTCCCTGATCAACATTTACATAAGCATGAATTACATTTTCCCTGAGTCAACGCAGCCTGGTTTTACAGCTCTGCAAAGCATGCTTGAGACAATTATGAATAATTTTATTTCATTAAATTCATCAAAGTGGGGTAAATAGCCTTTGTGAGCAAATTTTCTGCAATCCCAACTAGATGTAACTATTGCATTAATTCCTGCATGATGACGCATTTTTTCTCATTTACCACACCTTGTAATGTAGTTTTCTGAATGCTACCAAGCCATCATGGCCCCCTGTTCCAGAGACACAAATGATAACCTACTGCAGCTCACAGAAGTGTCATTGTTAATATTCCTGGGGGCAGCATAGGGGCAACTCCCAGAGCTAATCCAAAGGAAAAGAACTTAGGATGCAGCAAGGCTTGGGGTGTGTAAAGCAGACTGTCTCTTTTGTATGTGACTTAGTCCTTTTAAAAAAAAAAAAAATTCAAGTTTAATGGTTTGTCATTGTGTCTGCATGAAAGTATGTTGTGGAAAAAAAAAAATGTCAGTTGCAACTAGCTGGCATCAAGATAATTATTTATCAAGGTCATATATTCTAAAAAGAATCTGGTATATTTTTTAATATTTCCTGACAGCTTTTAAGTCTCACAACTCCCTCTTCCTCTTCTGTCTCTCATCTGGGCAAACTGATAAGGAAGTCTGGTGCTCTCCACTTCGGCACCAACAGGAAGTTGAAGCAGACTCAGAGTTCTCGCTTGGCCTTACCCCCAAACACCCTACTAGGCCAAGTCTGCCCCTTCTCCTGCTCTCGAGTTATTTTCATATCTGCTTGGGAACCACCCTACATTCCCCACTGGACAACCCCATGAAAGAACACTTGTTCTGGTTCTTTTGGTGTGTGTATATGTGATCATCACTCAACGTCACAATCATCTTGTGGGAAGATCTATTGTATTTCCTCAGAGAGGACACAACATGTATATTTAACAAATAACTCTTTCCTAAAAATCTTATGTAACTAGTTTGTACAGATATGCTACAGATATACTAGCTAATAAAATACTATTGCGATAGTTAACATCAGACCTATCAAAATAACCCACCTGAAGTTCCCACCAATGAACTCTATCTCTAAGTATAAATAAATGGCGCATCTATGTGAATCCCCAAATCACAACACTTTGAGTTGTCTCTTGCCCAAGCGTAGAACTTCAGGGGCCTCCCTGGTGGCACAGTGGGTTGAGAGCTGCACTGTGAAGCTGTCCGCAGTCTCTGCAGCGCAGGTTTGATTCCTGGCCAGCCAGGGAGATTCCCACATGGCACAGCAGACCTCTCCTGTCTCGCCCGCTGCTCCCCTCAGCAGTGTCTTCAGTCCATCAGCCTGTTCTGCTCCCCGCTCTCTCTGGTGAATTCTCTCACCCTCCCACGCCTTTAACCTGTACCCCAGTTCTTGCATAAATAAATAAATCTTTAAAAAAAAAAGGTTAAAAGAAAAAAGTAGAACTTCAGCTTCTCTCCCCAGGTCCCTCTTCCAGTCACTTTAGAAGCCCCCAAAGGAGTCCTCAGATGAGTCATCTTCAATCACCACCTGGAATCAGTATAATCTTCCTCTCCTGCTCCAACAATCACATGTTGCTATCCACTGCTCACAAAGTTATTTCAAAGAAGTTCTTGTATTTTGTTGTAATGGAGGCAAATTGGGAAAGAATCTTTTTCTCTTTTGTCTTAATAGAGCCCAGCCCCAGTCCAGAAGTTTCAGCGTTGCCTTCCAGTGCCTGAGACAATCTGCCCTTGTCAGATCCACCCACTGCTATGCAGCTGCACAGGAGAAGACTGTTAGGCCCTTTCCTCAATACAAGGAGACTTTGAGAAGCATTAGAGGAACTCAGGCAACTTGACGACTTCAGAGTGGTTTCCTGTGAGGCCAACACACCTTGAGCCCTGGTTTCCTCCTAAATCCTGGCGGGCACTAGCTTACTTGACAAACTTTCTCCCAGCAGCACAAAGGTCACCTTGTCATGGCAATAGCCAGACCTAAGGGAGCACACTCTCCAATTTCCCTCCACAGACAAAATTAGGGTGTTCACATGTAAGTTCACTAAAAATACAAAGACAACTGGATGAAGAGAAAATAGGAAGGAAAAAGGAGCAACTAATGCGAACAGCAAACGAAAGGAGTTAACAAAAGCAAGCGAATATATATAAGGATGGAAAGAAGTTTATGATATCACATCTTGTGAAAAAAGGCAGGTAATAAAAGATATGTAAATTATACTTTCATTTTTATTTCTTTTTTTAAAGATTTATTTGTTTGTTTGTTTGTTTGTTTATACACGCACTATGTATAGTCGGAAGCGCGGGACAGTGAGAGAATTCACCAGAGCCAGAGCCAGAGCAGGGAACAGAACAGGCAGACGATGAAATACACTGCTGAGGGGAGCAGCGGGCACTACAGGAGAGGTCTGTGGCACAATGTGGGACGCTTGCAGGCCACCAGGGATCAAACTGGTGCTGCAAAGCCTGCGGGCAGCTTTGCAGCCCAGCGCTCAACAGCTGCGCCACCAGGAGAGGCCCTCATTTTTATTTCCTAAAGAAGACACATATATGGACCTCCCTGGTGGCGCAGGGTTAAAGTCTCAGCGCTATCAAGCTATTGCCAGCCACTGTGGCATGAGTTGCATCCCCAGCCAGGAGAGGTCTGCTGCGCAATGTGGGTTAGCTCCCTGGTTGGGGATCAAACTCATGCTGCAGTGGTGGTGATAGCTTGATAGTGTTGTGTCTTTAACCCCTGCACCACCAGGGAGACCCCACATGATCCCCTTTTATAAAATGTCTGGAAAAGGCAAATCCATAAATATATCATTGTGCTAAGCTTTTATTTCTCATGTTTTTCACAATTACATTATTTGAATTCATGTAACATGAATGGTTCAAGGATTTAAACATTAAAAATCTGGTAGAAGAGAGATACTCACAATATTTTTTTAAAGATTTCTTTATTTATGCATACAAGAACGGGGGTACAGGCCAGAGATGCGGGGGGTGAGAGGATTCACCAGAGACAGAGTAGGAAACAGAACAGGCAGACTGACTGACATACACTGCTGAGGGGAGCAGCAGGTGAGACAGGAGAGGTCTGCTATGCCATGTGGGTAGTTCCCTGGCCGGCCAGAGATCCAACTGTGCTACAGAGGCTGCTGAGAGCTTCACAGTGCTGTGCTTACTTAACCCCTTTCGCCACCAGGGAGGCCCGACAATCACAATCTTAAGACTGAAGACACCAAGGTCTCTTGAAGGGCTCTTGAGACAGTCCCAGGTCTGGCTGTGAGTGAGAGCAGCGTTGCAGAGAAAATGCACTGACTTTGAAAACAGCTGCCATGATGGAAGTCCCAGGCATTCTTGTTCACCATACTTTATCATCAATGCCCCTGCCATGCCAGTGGTCAAAGAACATAAGTGTCAAGTAAGGTGCTCTCTGGTATATACTCCCTTGTCTCTGTAATAACTCATTTGCTTGATATCTTTGGAAAATAGTGCCACACATTTTTCACATGAGATGAAACAAAAGAATACCACCCCTCTTAACTAGAGGATTCTGGCCCATACAAGTGTCTATAACCAAGACCCTTAATTATTATATGCCCACACTTCATAGGTAGGGAGATCTTTAAAACTGAGCTAGATCTCTTTTCCTTTTATTTCCTGTAATTCTTGACTATTCCTGTAAACCCAGAAAGCAGGAGGGAACAGGAAATGTTAGAGGAAGACATCCAAACTAGAAAGAAGAGAAATATTTTTTGAAAGAAAGTCTGTGAAGATCCCTGAATGTCCAATTCCATCTCAAGGTTGAGGTCCACCTTCCCCACCAGTCTGTGAGCTTCCTGGATGCAGGGACTGTGCCTGCAGGGTTCCAGAGCTCCCCCAAACAGTGCCCAACACAGGCAGTACATCCAAGATGGTCATTAGGCTGTATGGAGGGGAGTGAAAGGAAGAGGGTAGCAAACTGAAAAGTTATACTTTAGAAAAACCCTACCAAGAAAACCTCAAACAGCTGATCCTAAGATATTGGTTACATATTTTTAGGTTCTGAATTCTTGATGCTTTGCTATTTGGGACATTGAACCTGGAGAAACTGACCCTCCCCAGGGCTAATTGCTATAGATAGCAAACAACTACCTTGCAAGTGCATCTCTAATACACAAACCAACCAATCCAGCACCCACAGCCCCAACTGTCTCCTTTATCAAACTCACACACCAAGCCAGTATTCCCACCACCACAAATCACCCCAGGACTAGGTGCTGTACAACTAGGGAGCACCCTTATAGCCCAGAGTTTACTGACATTAATCAAACTATCCAATCCTAAATGTGTATTGTACCAGTCTTGCAGAATCCATTCTTTCCCTTAAAAAGTTCACCAAATGCTGTGGACTATCCTCTGCCCTTTCTTACTCTTCTGCCTCCAGACTGTCCCTGGTTCTTCCCCAGGGACCCTTGGTGATGGGGTGTGCCTCCTGCGTGGGGGATCTGTGAGTTCAAGCTCCTTTCTTCAAGACCACGATGTCCATGTCTGCTGTCTTACTACACCTGATTAAAACAAATCCAGACACCTTTTTCCATAGAAATTCATCTCCAACTATTTTGGTAATGCATGGAGAAGAGCTAGCTAGGGTATATGGATTTCTCCTATAATATCCATTCCACAAAGCAAAGGGAATTGAAAACAACCAAAACTCCACACACTTTTTAAGAAGAGAATAAATAGCCCATATCTTTGCTTCAAATCAATGAGAGGTTCTTTTTTCTTCCTCAGCTACACCTTGGGGTAGCCCTAGGTAGAGTTGATGCTGGAAATTTAAAAAATTTTACTTATCCAGAGAGCCTGTTTCAGTTTCCAGTTAAGAGAAAATGAAATTAACAGTAGCAACATTCACTTCCTTTTTTGTAAGCAATACAAGTAGCATTCAACAGATTTTTGTAGAGCCGTTGTTAGCAATAGTATAGCTAAGGGTGAAAATGGAGAGGGTGTCACACACTTAGGGAGGGTGACTTCCAGAGATATGATTAGCTATCAGTCCCAGGCAGACATAGCTAGAGAGTGGCTCTATCACTAAAAATAGGTTTATTTTTTAAAAAGACACCTTCTGAGTATTCTCATGGGAGACTACAACAAGCAGCAGAGACTTGGGAGCTGAACCAAAAGCAAAACCTCTTCAGAAGCAGAGTGGACTGAATTTAAATTTGATTTCCATCTAAATGTTGCTGAGTTTAAAGAGAAGTCTCGTTCACCTTTGTCTTTATTTCTGTACATATATAGACATGTATGTGTACATGCAGAAATGTGTATATATACACACATGCATAAACATACATGCATATATATATATATATACATAAATTTTGTCTAGAATGTCTACCATCCACTCAAAGCATATGCAATACATATCCCCAGAATCCACAAGTGTATTCCTGGCTTACTGTATAATAGCTTAGTTGAATCACTATTACAAACACATTTTACTCATTCACAATATTAAAAAAGAACATGTATTTCCATATCCTACAGGAAAAAAAAGTCTATGTTCCATTGCATGCAGGATCATATTTTGCTAGTTTGAATGAGTTTGATGCATATAGATTCCTTTGTTTTATTGTTATTTATTTTTTCAATTGAGGTAACATTAAGATTCCCCTCCCCGTTAGGTATCACCACCAAAGTGCACCCACCACCAAAACATTCATAGTCCTCCACCATAGTCCACAGATGCATACAGATTCCTAACAATTTTCTGTGTTTCTTTTTACAGCATTGTCTTTGCTGTACTGTTGCGGACAGCTACTAGACTTTGTTTCCTTACTTAATAACATTAGTGATTCTTATGTCCGTTTTTTGTTTGCTTTTCTTTTCTTTTCTTTTTTTTACTTATGTAACATTGGTGATCCAAGATTATGGCACAAAGGTAGAATAAGCATTAAATTTGTGCAACAACAAAACACTTATCAAGAGACAAAAAGAAACCTACCCTATGGTAGGTTTCTTTGGCCCCATCTGTGGTGACCAGTGCCTTGCTGTAACCACAGCATTCTGGGTCTCGTGCACACATTTTGAGCTTTAGAAATTTGCTTTTGTCCACAACACAGAATTAAGCAGACAGATTTAAGGTAACCATGGCCACACCTATTGGTTAATTCTACAAGGGAGAGAGCATAATTTTCTAATAAATGGAATAGACACATGTTCTCTATTCACAGTGTTTCTTTTCTGCCCAAGGGGGCATAATTCCTTACCAAAATGTTGCCTGGAAGAATGAAATCTGTGTTTTGGATTCAGGGAGCAAGGGGATGTCAATCTAAAGATGTGTTTATTTATATCTTCATATAATCCAAAAAGTGGATGCTCTCATATATATACTTTCATATATTTTTGGTGGGAATGCCCTTGGAGGGTAATGAAGTACAATCAAACTTTAAAATGCTTATGCCCTTGGGCCTCGCCTGGTGGCGCAGCGATTGAGCTCTGGCTTGAGAAGCTGCCTGCAGCCTCTGCAGAGCCGGTTAGATCCCTGGCCACCAGTGAGGGTACCACATGGTGTGCAGACCTCTCCTGCCACCCGCTGCTCCCCTCAGCAGTGTATTTCTTTGTCAGTCTGCCTGTTCTGTTCCCCGCTCTGACTCTGGTGAATTCTCTCACACTCCCGTGCTTCTGACTGTACCCAGTGCTTGTATAAATAAATAAATAAATCTTAAAAAAAAAAAAAAAAGTCTTAAAAAAATGCTTATGCCCTCGGATATAATAATTTCACTACTAGGAATATAGTGTGACCTTCGCTTATGCAAAGGACATATCCACAGTTAGTCATTGCATCATTGTTTAGATACATCTGAAACCTCCATTACTAGGGCTTGGTTAAATAAAGAAATTGAGTATCAACTGATTAAAAAATAAGAAGAATGAGTTCTTTTAAGCCAAAAAAAAAAAACTTACAAGGTGAATTTTAACCTCTTGGTTAAAAATTATAGAGAAACCAGCCATAGACTTGCACATCCACTAAGGACCGATAAGACATAAGATCCATAAGACAGTGGGCAGCTGTGATCGACCACTTGGATCCACCCCAACCACTCAAGGAGCCACACCAGATCAGGGATCAGGAAGATGAAATTTGCTTAGCCTCTCTAGTTATGGCGAATAACGCCAAGCCGTCTGACTGGGCCCTTGTTTCTTTGTGTCCAGAAATGTCCACCTCACTACAATTTATAGAATTAAGCAAATGTGTAGATTACGCAAACAGGCAGGGAAGTCAGATCCTCTGGGTCTGAGGCCCAGAACCACTTCTCTTAAATGGTGCAGCCTTGAGGAACTTACCGAACTTCTCTGTGATACAAGTTCTTATCTGAAAAATGAGGATGAGAAGCAATACATATTCAGAGGGGTGTCAGGAGTTGGAGTCAACTACATAAGTAAGACATTTAGTTTCTGGAATATATTAATCTCTAAAACAATGCAAGCTATAGTCATTAGGATTATTAGACCCATTGAGGGAAAGGGGGTGCAGTTTCTAATTCTGCCAATTTTAAGACAAGAACACTGGTTTTCACTGTATAGACACTAATGATGTTTTATTCATTATTTGTATATATATATATATTTTTTTAGAGGCATGTTTTATTTATTTATTTATTTGTTTGTTTGTTTGTTTTGTTTGTACATGTACTGGGTATAGTCAGAAGCGCTGGAGGGTGAGAGAATTCACCAGAGCCAGAGCGGGGAGCAGAGCAGGCAGAAGGACTGAAGTACACTGCTGAGGGGAGCAGCGGGCGGCAGGAGAGGTCTGCGTGCCATGTGGGACCCCCCTCCGGTGGCCGGGGAGCAGCTGGGGATCGAACCGGCGCCGCAGAGGCCGCGGGCAGCCTCGCAACCCAGCGCTCAACCGCTGCGCCACCGGGGAGGCCCATTATTTGTATATTTTAAACCATGAACTACACATTTCCTTCGTGGGGAGAAGTGATTCTGCTGAATTTTTTTTTTATAAGGTTGGAATTTTTTTTCTTTTTGTGTAGAACTGGGTTGTAGGCCAGAGGTGTGGGGCAAGAGTATTCAAGGGAGACAGAGTGGGGAGCAGCAGAGGAGACAGGAGAGGTCTGCTGTGCAATGTGGGTTAGCTCCCTGGCCCGGGATCAAATTCAGGCCATAGAGGTGATAGCTAAAACCAAATCCCTAGGCCACCTGGTAGGCCCATTTTGCTGAATTTTAAAAATCCAGGCAGGTCCTGGTCAAATGGAATGAACTATCCAGTTTCATGTTCCCTTTCCCCAGCATAGAAATGGTTAAATACACCCATGCAAATTACCCTTTTTTTGTTAATTCTTTCTTAAAACACAATATAAGTGATTAATTTTGACCCTTCTTAATTATAACAGTTCACACTGACCTCAGATTCCATCTAGATTATTGAACTGGGTTACATGGCGCTGAACACTCCAGTGCTATCTGTATAGTCTGCTTCAGACCTGGTCACTTGCCATCCCTGTCTCTAAGTTGCCTCTCTCCCTCAATGCCTACACTTTCTCGGATGAGCATCAAACTGGCCAGCCATTGCAGCACGACTTAGTTCCCCAACCAGGGAGCTGACCCACATGGCGTAGCAGACCTCTCCCGTCTCACCCGCTGTGTATTTCAGTAAATCTGCCTGTTCTGCTCCCCACTCTGTCTCTGGTGAATCCTCTCACCCTCCACCCCCACACCTCTGGCCTGCACCCCAGTTCTTACATGCATAGATTAAAAATAAATCTTTTTTTAAAAAAAGATATTGAGGGGCCTCCCTGGTGGCGCAAGGGGTTAAGACACAACCTATGAAGCTGTCTGCAGCCACTGAACCACGAGTTCGATCCCCAGCCAGGGAGCTACCCACATGACCCAGCAGATCTCTCCCGACTCGCCGGCTGTGTATTTTCAGTAGATCTGCCTGTTCTGTTCTCCACTCTGTCTCTGGTGAATCACTCCCTACACCTCTGGCCTGTACCCCAGTTCTTGTATGCATAAAATAAATAAAGTTTTAAAAAAACAAAAAAAAAAAGATATTGAGACTAGAATAATAGGCAAGTGAAAAAAATTTTCTATGTGATTATATTTTTTAAATATTAACAAAGGATCCCCCCACATTTCCTAGAATCATTTGCTCTATCTCTGTTCAGTATGCAGTAGCCATTATATCAGTGGAAGAGAAAAATATTCTTAAAATTCAAAGGTGAAAAAGCTCAGACCAGACAGAAAAGAGTGTGAGATTTAATTGATTGGGATTTCATTCCATCTATTCCTAGATTGAAGAGGGATTGAAACCATATTGTTTCGTTGTGAAGAATTAAAAAGTTAGAATTCATGTGTGCCAGTTTATATCTAACATGACTCTCATATTTAGAAAAAAAAAGGGTGAAAAAGATTGAAGAGCATACATCAAATTATTCACAGTGAATTTTTTAAATTCCCTTCATTTCTTTTCATTTCTTTTTAGAATGAATAAGAATTACCTTTGGAACTGAAAAAAAAAAAAAAGCTCTATTTAAAATGCTTCAATGCACTACTTTTCCTTTTTGCCTTTAATAACATACTGTAAATGAGAAGTTTCCACTTTGCTCTCACTAGGAAGATGCTTATACTAATGACTATTTATTTCACCAAGATTAGCTTTTTTTTTCCCCACTTTGTATTAAATCCAATTTTCTGGGGATTTTTCTCTCAATTATGCCTCTTTTTCCACGTTCCCATGGTGAAAGCAGAAGTAGACATTGGAACCTGTTGTCATGGATATAGATGACACTAAGTTGGCTTAAAAAGTATGTGATGGCAAGATAATATGAAGTAATTATGTAGTCTCTGAGACAAAGTAGTTCTTTAAAAAAGAAATTCAAGTCAGAGAAAGAAAACTCAGCAATGGTTTCCAATATGTGTTTTATGCTTTCATTGTTCTTTTTTAAATTACATGGTTATGAGGTGTTGTGACATGTCGGTGTTGTGAGGTCAAACTTGGGAGGTTGGGAGGTGACTCAAAACCCTAGTCTAAATTCTCATCTTAGTTCCATCACTAATTCGCTGTATCCAAGACCCTCTGAGCCTGTTTCCACTAGGGTTTATTTTTTTATTTTTTTTTAATTTTTGTATTTATTTATTTATTTATGCATACAAGAGCAGGGTACAGGCCAGAGGTGAGGGCAGTGAGAGGATTTACCAGAGACAAAGTGGGGAACAGAACAGGCAGATTGATTGAAATTGCTGAGGGGAGCCCCGGGTGAGTCAGGAGAGGTCTGCTGCGCCATTGGGTTGCTCCCTGGCTGGGGATTGAACTCATGCTGCGGTGGCTGCTGATAGATTCATAGGTTGTGTCTTAACCCCTTGTGCCACCAGGGAGGCCCCTGTTCTCACAAGGGTTTAAACCAGCGCCTGGGAAGGCCTGCCAGTGTTCAGAGTAGTGCCCTCAATCTGGGTAATGCTATTTAACAGTTTTTGAAGTCTTTTCACTTGCAGGTTCTCACATCCTTCCCAGAGTATTATGTATTCTGAAAATTTCAAGGTGTTTAATTTATAGATGATTAAATTGAAAAAGAGGTAGACTAAAAGTTGACAGGCATCTCAGTTGAACTGTGAGACGATAGAGATCCAGCGTGCAACCCCTGGGACACTGACCACTACAGGGAAAAAATACAAAGACTCAGGAAGTGCCACCCACAAGCAGGCACCACAGAGACCTTACTTACAACACTTCTGAATTCCCACAACAATATGTTTACCTTCTTCTTCTCCTCATTAAACAGATGAGGAACAGTGGGGTACAAAAACCATCTGTGATTTCCCCATGGGCCAGGTCAGTGAAGGCCAGACCTCAGGTATGAACACACAACTACATTCTGCTTGAATTTTTAAAAAGATTTATTTATTTATTAATTTATGCATACAAGATCTGGGGTATAGGCCAGAGGTGTGGAGTGGGGAGAGCATTCACCAGAGACAGAGTGGGGAGCAACACAAGTGGATCCTCTGAAATACACTGCTGAGGGGAGCAGCAGGCCAGACAGAAGAGGTCTGCTGTGCCAAGTGGGTCAGCTCCCTGGCCAGGGATCAAACTCATGTTGCAGTGGCTGGTGATAGCTAATAATGCTGAGACTTTAACCCCTGCACCACCAGGGACCTCTTGAATTTTTCTTGAATGGATTTCTAAACAACTTAGAATAAAAATATTAACATTTTTGTTAAATGATACTCTCCGAAGGCCCGAATCACGGTCACCACTGTGTGGGGAAGGGTTGGTGAGGGTTGAGTGGAAAAGGGTCAAAATGAATTTTTTGGAAAGAAAGCAGGACTCTCTCTCTTCTCCTGGGTGATGACCCCATAATTGTATACATTTATAAAAAATCTTGGAACTGTACACTTCAGATTGATGCATTTTATCATATCTAAATTATATCTCAGAAAGTACTACAGAAAATCTCTAATTGTCCCACCCAATACGTGTTTCACAGCATTGTCATCGGTGCAACGTGATGCATTTGTTTTCATTTATTTTGAAAACATTTTCACATATTGCTTTAAACTGTGCATACTTATTCTTTTTAAAGGATAATATTAACACTTTTAGAACTATTTCCCTATTCCCATGATGTAACTGGCCTTCTATTTTTAGCATTACGGTTGTTTCTAATTTTTCTCTACTATAAATCATGCTTCTTTTATAATCTCAAATCTACATGTTTCTTTTTGTTTTGGTTATTTTCTCAGATATATTTCTAGAAATAGAATTGTTGCATGAATTTCTTCATTTTTTTAAAATGGAAACATACTTGAAAGTTACTTACAGAAGAACAGTGTTATAAATAGTAAAACACAATTTGTGGAATAGTCATTTTATTCTACCATTTCAATCAACTTTCATATACTATTTGTGAAATTTTAGTTGTGCTTGTCACTGGGAGGTAAGATTATAGGAGAATCTTGCGGGGACCAGATAGAGTAGGAGGTATTTCCTCATAAGGTAGCATAATTGGTAAGTTTTGGAGTTTAAAATCCAGGTGTGGGCCTCCCTGGTGGCACAGCAGTTGAGTGCTGGGTTGCGAAGCTGCCCGCAGCCTCTGCAGCGCCGGTTCAATCCCCGGCTGCTCCCTGGCCACCGGAGGAGGGTCCCACATGGCGCGCAGACCTCTCCTGCCGCCCACTGCTCCCCTCAGCAGTGTACTTCGTCACTTCTGCCTGTTCTACTCTCCGCTCTGGCTCTGGTGAATTCTCTCACCCTCCCACGCCTCTGACTGTACCCAGTGCTTGTATAAATAAATAAATAAACAAACAAACAAACAAACAAACAAATAAATAAATAAATCTTTTAAAAAAATAAATAAAAATCAATACTACATATTTAAAAAAAAAAAAAGATAAAATCCAGGTGTGCCACTTACATGAAGGAGCTTGTGTTCAGTCAATAACAGGAAGATTCTATTTTCACTGCTGTAGAAATGTGCTGGATTACATTTTTGGCTAGTTTTAGGAATCTGCGATTGGTCTGGGAATCTGTAATCTTGGATAGGGTAACACAGTGACCAACCAGAACTTCACAATGACACCAGGCACACTGAGTGACCCAGCAAGGCAGGACTCTGAGCTCCTAGAACTGTGACTCAGCCAAGTATGAGCATGATTAGAAGAGGCCTAGGTTGGGTTTGCCTGGTGCCTGCCTCTCCTGACTTATGTCTGCCTCAAAAACTGGCCCAAACCCACTGGCTTCAAGACCCACTCTTGACCCCTCATTGAGGGATGCCTGTTCCACCACGCCCATCCATACCTGACCATGTTTCCACTGACATGCGAGGTTGTACAGATTCTGTACTGTGCCATCCTGGGGGGCACATACTCTGGTGTCCTGCCCCAATTCTTACCACAAATCCAATCCCACACTCCAAAATACAAAGAAATAAAAATCATTTGGAAATTTAAAAAAATGCAATCATGAGCCAGGATGTAGTAGATGTTAAATATTTGCTAATATTTTATTTATATTATATGTTTGATTTGTCACAGATATCATTCTCTCAGCTCATATGATTTGTTTTTTTGATGGTTCAGTAGGCAGTGAAACATGCCTTTACTTTCATTTTGTTTCTTTTTGTTATAAAAGGAATACGTGCAATTCAGAAAACACAGCAAAGTGAATATAGTTATTAGTTTATTGCTTGTTTAATATAGGACAGGCTCTAGTGCTAAATATAATACCTTCTTTTCCTTGAATCCTCACATCAATCTTCTAAAGAAGTCACTAATATTATTAACATTATCTTCATTTTACAGAAGAGCAAACTGTGGCATAGAGAGATGAAAGTCAACTTGCCAAAAGTAATGCAGTTAAGTGGCACAGCTAGGATTTTATTTTATTTGTTTATTTATTTATTTATTTATTTATTTATTTATTTATTTATTAAAGATTTACTTATTTATTTATACAAGCATTGGGTACAGTCAGAAGCACGGGAGGATGAGAGAATTCACCAGAGCCAGAGCGGGGAGCAGAGCAGGCAGAAGGACCGAAGCACACTGCTGAGGGGAGCAGCGGGCGGCAGGAGAGGTCTGCGCGCCATGTGGGACCCTCCTCCGGTGGCTGGGGAGCAGCCAGGGATTGAACACGCGCTGCAGAAGCTTCTGGCAGCTTCCCAACCCAGCGCTCAACCACTGCACCAGCTAGGATTTTAAACTCCAAAATCTACTGATTATGCTATCTTATGAGGTAATTCCCTTCCTACTCTACCTATTCCACCAAAAAATTCTATAATCTCACCTCCCAGTGACAAACACCTCCAAAAATTCAAGCATTCCCTCTTCTCTTTCTCTTGCTTAGTATTATATTAAATGTATGATAATAATGTAAAGCTACATAGAAATAATTTTACATTAGCAATATAGTCTAGGTTCACTGTCTTTACCCAAATTATTTCATTAATAGTCCTAAATGTATCTATGTCATAACTTACTGTATCTCCTGGTCCTAGACATTTTGCTTGGCATGTGCCACATGCCTCATTTAACAGATTTATGGAGATAGGCATTCAATTATTGAGTGAACCACCAGCCCCCAAAGACAGGTGAGGGGAAGTGCAGGTGGGTGGGTGGACGTAGGTGTCCTAATATAAAATTTATTTATTATTAAGATTGTCCATTAAATGTTGAGAAATCTGCTCTTTATTGTTGCTGGGTTGTAGGTGTAATCCAATAAGAAGCCATGATCCCTGAGGATACATGACTTTCTACATTCTGAAGCCAACTTGATCCAACCTGTGGAGGACAGGAAGGAAAAGGTGAGATTGGGTTAATTGTACTGGAGACGTGATCTCCCCAGTAATCATTCCTTCATCAAATGTTTACTAAGTGTCTATTCTAACTGGGCCTGTTCTAGACAATAAAGATATAGGAGAAAACAAAATTCAAATTTTTTGCAATGTAATGAAGTCTACATTCTGGTGGGGAAAGGCAGGCAAGAGTCAGGTAGACCCGCAAATAGTAGAAATGCCCCACCTGCCAGAGGTTGTTGTCCCTTTCAGAGCTGCTGCCAATGTGGGCATTTCCTCCCCCAACCTTCCTGTAAACTTTCCAGTCACAATTATACCCTGCTTTCTAATGATTCCAATTCAGAAGCAATGCAATGCAATGGTCAAGCTCAACACATCCATAATTTAGAAAAAGGGAACATTTTCCAAGAAAAGAAGAGGGCTGGAAATGAGTGAATGATTGGATAATACAGTCCCCAAATCTTACTACTTACTAGAGCTTTTTAAATATATTAAAATGTTCCAGAACTGGGCCTCCCCGGTGGCGCCCTGGTTGAGCGCTGGATTGCGAAGCTGGCCGCGGCCTCTGCAGCGCCGGTTCGATCCCCGGCTGCTCCCCGGCACCAGAGGAGGGTCCCACATGGCGCGCAGACCTCTTCTGCCACCCGCTGCTCTCCTCAGCAGTGTACTTTGGTCCTTCTGCCTGCCATGCTCCCTGCTCTGGCTCTGGTGAATCCTCTCACCCTCCTGTGCTTCTGACTGTACCCAGTACTTGTATAAATAAATAAATCTTAAAAAAAAAGTTCCAGAACTGCATCAGGAGTGACAGTAAGTTGTGGAACTTTTAGCCCTCTGGTTTAAAAATAATACAAAATTCAAGCAATTTGCCCTTCCTCCCAATTTGGCTTTATTGAAGAGTAGGTTTCTTGGTAATTTTGGGGGTGTCCAGCTCATGTTTATAGATGAGGGCTCTTCCTGGAGAATGGATTCCTTTATGTAGGAGCAAATGGGTTAAAAATTATTGGTGTGGAGTCAAATAATCAATCTAGTGCCTCCTTTGTTGCTATGAAAGAGTTACACTGTGTGGTGCAGATGTGCTGCGATGTTGAGATATTATTTGGAGTTTTGGGAGATGTCATATACATGCATGAACTGCATCTGTCTAAACCTTAAAGTGTCTGGGTTGTGAAGCAAGTTGAATTTTTAGCTAATGGCTGGTAATGACATTGCAAAGAAGGAACTTATAAATTTAGGTGGAAACAGTTTTTAGGCTCTGGGAGTAGGTTAATGTGTATGGTGCTTGAATAGGTGATTATTTGAGATTTTCTTCATCTATTTGCTGAATGGTTAATCAGAACCTGTTATGTGTGTGCTAGGCACAGAGGCTAAAAGAGTGAGCCACATACAGGTCCTCCCCCTAGGAGCTTGTGATAGAAAGACAGGCAAATGAACTAGTAATTTCAAGACAGACTGTGAGAGTAAAGAGGTGTGACTGGGTAGAGACAGGAAGCTCAGGCAGGAAGTCTAACTCATAAATTTCTTTTTAGAGGAAAAATGTAAATCAGTAGGTACAGGGTAACTGAAAGCAGAAAGGAGTAGGTAAGAAGAAATGGAGGAACAAAGTACAAGAAAAGAGAGATCACAGGATGGCAGGGCATTTCCAAGACGACAGGAGCAACCTCGGACCCACCACAAGCCCACCAGACCCCCCGGGACACTGCGGGTCTAATAGTGAAATTATGTTTGAGAGGTGTTTTTAGGATCCTGTTGAAGTGCACACATATGAAAAGGATGGGGAAGGAAGGCAAAGTAGTCCCCTAGTTTACTTATTTCATCTTGAAAAAGTACCTTGGTGGGGGGGCAGTGGGGAAATTTTGTGACTTTATTATTTAAGTTATTAAATCTTACCACAGAATAAGGACACCATGGGATTCCCGCCACCACCCCCCCAACCTTTTTTTCTTTTAATAAATACAAGTGAACAAAAATACTTTTTTTTTTTTTTTTTTTTTTGGCCAGGGTACATTCTCTCTTCTCTAGATTTTTTGTTAAAGATTTATTTATTTATTTATTTATTTATTTATTTATTTATTTATTTATTTATTTATACAAGCACTGGGTACAGTCAGAAGCGCAGGAGGTTGAGAGAATTCACCAGAGCCAGAGTGGGGAGCAGAGCAGGCAGACTGACCAAATACATTGCTGAGGGGAGCAGCAGGCAAGACAAGAGGTCTGCCGCGCCATGTGGGACCCTCGCCGGTGGCCGGGGGTCAAACCAGCGCTGCAGAGGCTGCAGGCAGCTTCGCAGCCCAGCGCTCAACTGCTGCGCCACCAGGGGAGGCCCTCTCTTCTCTAGATTTTTATGGAAGCCTCCATGGTCACCTGTTGATGCAGCTAAGCTGCAACCCTAGATGTGTCATAGCCCTGCCCAGATTGACACACACAAACCACCTTTGCCAGGTCTAGAGAGAGAGAACATTTTGCTTAACATGCCTCCAAATACTGTATGGTATGGTTCCGAAAGGTAGGAAATAATACCTGTGGAAATTAAGTTGATATCACCATTTCAAGAGACATTTTTTTCAGAATCTTGTGGATTTATTTATGATGGTGTCTCATGAAGGAACATCCACTACCATTTTTTAAATTTAAACTTAAATCTAATAGATAAGTTCAGATTTTTTTTTAAGATTTATTTATTTATACAAGGACTGGGGTACAAGGCAGATGTGCGGGAGAGTGAGAGGATTCACCAGAGACAGAGTGGAGAACAGACAGGCAGACTGATTGAAATACACTGCTGAGGGGAGCAGCAGGTGAGACAGGAGAGGTCTGCCATGCCTATAAGTTCAGATTTTAAAAGGTTAAGGTTAATAAATCTATTATAAAATAAAAAAAAAACCAAATATTTGAAGAATGCTACAGGGAAGAACAAAAACAGTAGTTTTGTTACAGGCTTATGGTGACAAATGCAAGGAAAGTTACCCTGGATTGGTCAACCATGGTGTAATGTGGTGAACCACATTGGGCACCAAACTGTTCTCAGCCAACCCCGATATAAAATGGGTTGCCTGACTATGGGTCCTCACTCGTGTGCTTAAAAGGGACTTAAAATAAGACTCAACTGCAGGCACACGTACAAAAGGTTAATAAAGGTTTTATTTACAAAAGAAGGGGAAATGAAGAAATGAGTAACTCAGGAAGAGAGAGGGAGATAAATTGGTGAATGAATGTGTCCTACCGGTTCTGCTGAGCTGAAATCCAATAGCATGCTGAAAGCCGGTGAAAAGCCCAGAGAGTGAACTCCAAGGCTTACATGTCTAGTTAGATACCAAACCTGGCTGCTTAACTCCACCCTTAGTTTCCAGCAACCCTCCCTTCGGTGGTGATGACATTATGGGATTTGTAGTTTTTGGTGTCTTGGATCTCTTTGGTCTGGAGTAGGGGTGGAAACCATAAAATCTGTGTTTGTAGAGTTCGTTCAGGGCATCCTTCCCCCCAACAGTTTTAAACCCACTTTTTGGTTATTAATGATGAGACCCAGCAGTTATACATAGACCATTTCTCCAGTTAACACACACATCACAAAGTTTTGATTAATTTCATAGGGCCTCCGTGTCTGACATTAGGGGAAGTAGTTTAAAGCAGAGGTATGGGAGTCCCCAGTACAGTGCCCTGGGTCCCCCCCCGCCCCCACACACACAGAAAACAGCCTAGGGAAAGAGAGAAATCTGAGAGAAGGAGGGACTCAAACAGAATTTTCCAAACATTGGTCCCAGAAGGTAATGATACGCGGTGATAAAAAGAAGCTACAAGGGTATGATTACTGTAAGATAAAGCTTTTTAACCATTCTTTTAGAGAGGTTTATCTACATACCTTAATCCTATAGAACAAGAATAGGTGAATTTAAAGCCTCTGGCTAAATCTTACCCTTTGTATGTTTTTGTTTGGCAGCTGCCTGTTTTTCTGTGGCCCAAAAGGTAAGAGTGGTTTTTGCATTTTCAAGTGGCTGAGAAGATTTAAAAAAAAAAAATATTTCATGACTTGTGAAAAATACATGAAATTCAAATTTCATGTCAATAGATTTACTGGAACACAGCCAGGCTCATTTGTCTGTAGCTTTCATGTTATAGGGTCAGAATTGGTAGTTAATAACAGAAATCATATGGTCCACAAAAATCTAAAATATGTGGTGTGTGTTCCTGTACAAAGAAAGTTTGCTTGTATCTGCTTTAGGATAAAGCTAGTAGGCATTAAAAGACCTAAGTGGGAATATAAATTAGTTGGGGCTAATATCAATGACATAACTATTCTTGTAAAAAACAAATCATTTAATTTTTACACACCAGTTGGATTAGAGAGATTTTATGAAAGATCTCACATACTTAATATTTGCATTTATCCTAGGGAACATATCAGTAAAGTTAGTACAATTTAAAATATGTAATAAATCTACATGTGAATTTACTTATCGTGGGTGATTCCTTATTTAAAATGGAAAGCAAATGATATAAAAATTGAGATAAATTTATGGTTGACTCACACCACCTTATACCCCCCACCCCCATATGAGAATTGTCTGTTAATTGGTTGTGAGTGTAACTATTCTACCAGATTGAATGGGGTTAGATTTACTTTAGCACCTCTAGCATCTTCTGTTACCAGTCAGAGTGTTAGGGGGAAATGATGTCCTGAGCTAATCCCATACAGGCTTTGTGGACTCCACTCCCACTCCAGACTAAAGCCATCAAGACATTGGGAAAGACAAATCCCATCACCACCAAAGGGAAGGTGGCTGGGACCTGAGGGTGGAGTGAAGCAGCCAGGTTGGGTATAAAAATCAAACACGTGGGCCTTGGGGTGGCTCGCTGTTGCTCGCCTCCTGGCTTCACGGCTCCTGGCTTGCAGCCAGCTCTCAGAGAGCCATCTGGGATTCCAGATCGGCGGATCGGGTAGGACTCATTTAAAACTTTGTCTCCCACTTTTCTCCCTGAGCTGTACATTTCCTCATTTCCCCTTCCCTTGTAAATAAACCTTTCATTAACCTTTCGCGTGTGCCTGCAGTAGAGCATTGATAAGTCCTTTTAAGCACACGGGTGGGGACCCACAGTCAGGCACCCCGTTTTGTATCGGGGTGCCCTATAACAAGAGCACTGTGAACATCACACACCTAAGATTTAGTTGAAGTCTTTAGTACAAGTCCTTTCCATGAAGTGAAATGTGAGGCCTTTCAGAAATTTCTGTCAAATTCTAAGAATACTTATCATATTTAATACTATAAGCACCGTCTTTATTTATCCTAGAGATTTTTTTTTTCTTGGACTTGATGATTAAACCAGACAATAAATAAAAATGATACAATGAAAATAGAAGAAAATTGAAAAGTCTATATGACTGCATCTTCAGAACTGGAGAGGTATTTTCAAACAAAACAAAAAGTTGAGATCATATACATGTCATAGGGGAGAATCGGGTGTAGACCAGAGGTACAGAGGTGAAAGAATTGATCAGAGACAAGTGAAGAACAAAATAGGCACATTTACTGAAATACACTGTTAGACAGGAGAGGTCTGCTGTGTCCAGAGTGATGGTCTGAGACTCTATTTATACTCCCGGCATCACTGACTGGTTAGGGTGACTAGTCTTGGGTGTACCCTGACTGATGATCTGAATTAACATAGATAATGATCAGCCCTTCAGATCATCAGCTTAATGTCCATGTTCCCATGGTGTCCCATCCACTTCCTTTATCCATGCAAGTCTCCCAAACTTGCTTTCTGGGCAAGGAATGGAGACTTGGGGTTTTTAAATTTAGCAATGATACCACGACAATACAGACTGGTAAGAGTTGAAAACATACAATTCTGAAAACATACCATAAATCATGTAAAAATACACAGTGGGAGAAAATGTTTGTAACAACCAATTTAAGTGTCAATATTCTTACAAAAAGAATTATCAACTAGGGGTCTTCCTGGTGGCGCAGGGGTTAATGTCTCAGTGCTATCAAGCCATTGCCAGGCACTGCAACATGAATTCGATCTCCAGCCAGGGAGCTGACCCACATGGTTCAGCAGACCTCTCCTCTCTCACCCACTGCTCCTGTTAGCAGTGTATTTCAGTAATCTGCCTGTTCTGCTCCCCATCTCTGGTGAATCCTCTCACCCGCCCTGCACCTCTGACCTACACCCCAGCTTTTGTATGCATAAAAAAAATAAATCTTTAAAAAAAAGAGCCAGGGCCTCCCTGGTGGCGCAAGGGGTTAAGAGGCAACCCATGAAGCTAACTGCAGCCACTGCAGCACAAGTTTAATCCCCGGCCAGGAAGCAACCCACAAGGCGCAGCAGACCTCTCCTCACTTGCCCGCTGCTCCCCTCATCAGTGTATTTCAGTCAATCTCCCTGTTCTGTTCCCCACTCTGTCTCTGGTGAATCCTCTCACACACCCCCTCCCTGCACCTCTGGCCTGTATCCCAGCTCCTGTATGCATAAAAATAATCTTTTTTTTAAAAAAAACCGCCGATTAAAATTTTTTGCAAAATTGGCATTTATAGGTGAAAAAATGCAAATAGCACTAAGCATGAAAATAATGCTCATCAAAAACATCAGACATGCAGATTAAAACAGGATGCCACTGTATTGGCTAAAAATAAGATCAATATTATTAGCTGAAATATAAGTGAGGATATAGGGTAATGAATGGCTACTGATAGGAAAGTAATTATAAGCTTGACTTCACTAATGGGAATCCATTTACATAGACTTGTCATTACACATTGTAAGATTATCTAGAACATTTATATGTAAGAATATTTACATAAATTATATATATCTAATGTATCTATATTAATCTAATAGGAAAACTACAAAGAACTCTTACCCAGCAACTGGTTAATTGGGGAACCTCCATGTAATTCTAATATGCCCCTATCAAAAACAATAGATGTAATATATTGGTAACTAAATATAAAGTAGCTTTGAGGAAGTTGCTCACCTGCATATATTTTATCTTTATACAAGTTTGTGATTAATTTCTATTTTTATAAGGAGTAAAATGAGGCACAGAGAAGTGAATCTGTTGAGAGAGCAACTAAGCTGCACTGCTTATTTGGAAGACGGAAGGAGTCAGGAGAATGTACATAGTCTCTGGGAACAGAAGATAAAGGAAGTGGATTCTGCCATCAGATTCTAGAAGGAATAGCTGGGCTGATAATTTAGCCCAGTAAGACTTATTTCAGACTTCTACCTCCAGAACCTTTAACACTTTTTTGTAATTTGTTATTTTTTTTTTTAAAGATTTATTTATACAAGCACTGGGTACATTCAGAAGCGCAGGAGGGTGAGAGAATTCACCAGAGCCAGAGCGGACAGCAGAGCAGTCAGACTGACGAAGTACACTGCTAAGGGGAGCAGCTGGCGGCAGGAGAGGTCTGTGCGCCATGTGGGACCCTCACCTGGCAGCCGGGGATCGAACCGGTGCTGCAGAGGCTGAGGGCAGCTTTGCAAGCCAGTGCTCAACCGCTGCGCCACCGGGGAGGCCCTACTTTTGTGTTGTTTTAAGTCATTAAATTTGTGGCAATTTTTAACACTGCCAGTAAGAAAGCAATATAATAAGGGATAATAAAGTAATACATGGACAACATACATTTCCAGATATGCCCTTGCTAAACTAAAATTTATGTAGGTTATTAACTTCTGATATGAACAGAAGGTTCTGTATCATCTGTGCACCTATTGTTGAAAGCGGTGCTAATCTGTAAGGAGATCACTCAACAATGGGGATACATCATAAAAGAAATGCTTTGTTAGGTGATTTCACCTCGCAAACACATTACCAGTACATTTTGTAGTTATGGGCCATGATGAGCAAAGTATAAGTTTAAATCAAACAGAAGTGAAAATGATGCTATCACAACATGTGGTATGAGACTGTTGCCAGTGTGAAACATCATGGCCTTACAACACTGACCGGGCAATTAGCAATTTTGGCTGTACCTCCATAGCCTGTTGTTGACTGTGTTACACACTACATGAGTGTAATAGTTTATTGTAGTATTTCCTTTTCTTCTGTATGGATTTTGAAAATCAGTAGAAATGAGTATCAGGGTTAATCATCAAAATATCTGCCTTATTTTACATATCAGTTTTAAGTAGATTGAAATGCAAACCTTATTTTATTGCCTTACTTTACTGTGCATTGCAGATGTTAACACATTTGTGGTTAACTCTGCATCAAGTATGTCTACTACTGCCATTTTCCCAACAGCATGTCCTCACTTGATGTCACTGTGTCAGATTTAAGGTATGTGCATTTTAGACATATCATTGCACACCAAATACACTAAGTATAAACATAACTCATATTGTTAGGGGGAAATGATGTCCTGAGTTAATCCCATACAGGCTTTGTGGACCCCACCCCCACTCCAGACTAAAGCCATCAAGACATTGGGAAAGACAAATTCCATCACCACCAAAGGGAGGGTGGCTGGGACCTGAGGGTGGAGTTAAGCAGCCAGGTTGGATATAAAAACCAAACACGTGGGCCTTGGGGGGCTCGCTGTCGCTGCCTCCTGGTTACACAGCTCCTGGCTTGCAGCCAGCTCTCAGAGCGCCATTTGGGATTCCTGATTGGCAGATCGGGTAGGACTCATTTAAAACTTTGTCTCCCACTTTTCTCCCTGAGCTGTACATTTCCTCATTTCTCTTCCTTTGTAAATAAACCTTTTATTAACCTTTCGCGTGTGCCTGCAGTAGAGCATTGATAAGTCCTTTTAAGCGTGCAGGTGAGGACCCACAGTCAGGTACCCTGTTTTGTATCGGGGTTACTCTACAACAATATGTCCCTGGAAACTGAAAAATTCATGTGACATTATTGCAAAGTTCTTTATTGGGTGGTCTGCAACAAAATATGCCTTTACAGGTATCCCTTGCATTTTTGTGTGCATACCACTTCATTTTTACTGAAGACCTACATAGTGCCTGTTTTACCTGATCAAAAGAAATATGAAATTCTGCTTTTACAACAAAAGGTTTAAAAACACCATCCAGCATTTGTTTTGCAGAGCTGTTATACAAGGATTATACATCCCAAACAGTAAGTGGAACTGCCAAAGTTCATACCTGGTAAAAATTCAGTATCTCAGTATTGAGACACTTTAGTTTTGAATAGTGTTTGAGACTGTACTTTATCTCAACTTATTTTGTACTTCTGCTGGTAAGATACATCCTAAGGTATCAGGAAAAATTGAGTTCATTACACTTAATATAAAACTGGATATAACTAAACATTTTAATCTTAATCATGGTGAACTGAATGTGAAGTACTTGAGCTTTCCACTGCCATTGACAACCCTGCAATGATTGCAGAAAAGAGACTTTCATTTTCATAGAGGACAGGGTTAGGGTAGAATTTTACCATCAATCCTGCTGAAGTTTTGAGTGCCTACAAAGAATTGTATGGTAAAAAACTGAGTGATAAGCAATCAAGCAGTCATTTGTCTTCCAAATCAGGGAACTAAACCTTGACCTTTGCATGGAGGAAGGCATAGGTGTAAAGGCCAGTAACCTGCCTGTCCTTGTTAAGATGTTAATAGACAACCCTCTCCTTCCCACTTACACCCAAGTCTCCTATGCCCCCAACACCCAAAGACTCAGCCTAACACCATCACCATTGCCTGTCAGTCTCCTGGTAATGTTCAATTTTGATTCTGTGGGGTGAAGCTACACATATTTCTACTTTATACAGGCTATGTATTTATCACATAACTACTGCTCTTAGTGTTGTTTTATGAGCTGTTCGCTATCATTTGGTAGATTTTTTGGGGGGGGGGTGTCTGGAAATGCTCAAAATGTTTCCCATAGAAATTCCTGATATGGTTTTTGTGCATGGTGTGAGGTAGTAGTCAAGCCTCATTCTTTTGCATGTAGCGACCCAGTTTTCCCAGCACCATGTATTGAACAAACTTTCTTTGCTCCAATGCATATTCTTTGCTCCTTTGTCAAAGATTAGTTGGCCATAATATCTGTGGGTTTATTTCTGGATTTTCTATTCGATTCCATTGGTCTGTGTGTCTGTTCTTGTTCCAATACCATATATACAGTTGTGATTATTATGGCTTTGTAGTATAGTTCGAAGTCTGGGCATGTGATACCTCCATTCCCTTATTTTTTTTCAGGAGAGCTTTGGTTATCCAGGGTTTTTGGTGGCTCCATATGAATTTCATCAATATTTGTTCTATTTCTTTGAAGAATGTCATTGAAATTTTTATTGGAATAGCACCGAATCTAGACAAACTACGGGGCGGGGGGTGGAGAGAATAGGATCAAAACAAGGGGAGTGAGAATTGCAGGGGGACTATAACCAAGATGAAAATGCATACATTGTGCAAAAATGAAAAATGATGTAAAAAATGTATAAAATAAAAAAAATTAAGGAAAAAAATTAGTAATTTCTTCTTTGTTTTACATCATTTTGGCTTATAGAAGTTTTCATAGGACTTCTATTTTTTGGATAGCAGGAGAAATGGTATCTAAATTTCACATTAATGAAGCAATTTTTCATTAGGCATCACGTCAACTAATTTTTACCTCCTCACAAGGAAACATCAGAGGAAATATTCTAGTTAAGGATTTAAGACATGCATTCTGATTTGATTTATAAACATAAAGACATTTCAATGAATCTGTGTGGGCATTTCCATTTCTACTATAGAGGCAACCAGATTAAAAAAAAAAGGCTAATCACAGAAAGGAATATAAAACTATTTATTGACCACTGTTCACCAGTATTTACAATAAAGTAAACAATATACAGCTGAATAACATTCTGATTACTACAAAGTTACTGTTTTTCCTGGCTTCTGTTGAACCAGTAACCAAATACTGAGAAGATTGAACCTACCTATAAGGAATGAGTTGGGGTAAAGAAAAAACACGCAGGTCAAGAGTTTAGGTTACAAAAGTTTGTTCACCTATTTATTCCAGCAGGCCCTAAATTGCCAACATTGCTTACCATTCATTAGGTTTCCATGAACAGTCTTAGAAGTCCCATGAATCATGGCCTTTTAGTTAATATAACACAGGGATTTCAACTTCTTGTAAAGGAATGGTTCACTAGAAGAAACCTTTAAACGTCCACTTAACTAAGTCTTGCTTGCCTAATTATAACACAGGATTTATCTAGCTTTCTCATTTGAGTGGGAAAGTTGTTGGTGGAGATAAAATTTCCTTTCAGAAATTCTGCAAATAAAATGCAATTATATGACTACAGATATATATATATATATAAAATATGGGTTCTGATATGGTTATTTTTAAATTATCCAATTTAAATTAGTTCTATTTAAGTTGTCCCAATTATAAAATTATTTACTTATTTGGAAGGTAAATCTTCAGGAAAATTTTCAATTGGACTTAAAGTGATTTCGTCCTTAGGTTGCTCAAAAATGATGGCATCACAGAAAGTGGGCTTATCCATGGTCACAAAATGCTGTTTGTTTGGTGAATGTTACAGGGAAAAAAAAAAAGAGAGAAAACTGTTTACATATGTATTTTATGTATATACAAACACACACAAAACAAATGAACAAAAAACCCAGAATGGTCCTTAGGTATTTATGAGTTAAAACACAAATTCTGACTGAGTAATGACTATGGTGATTTCCCCCAATATTAAGAAAAGCTGTTCTCTAATGCAGAGGAAATAACATACCATGGTAGCAAATGTTCTTTTCTGATAAAGGAAGCAACTACAGAAAGCTCTTATTTGTTCAAAGTAACCAGTGCTATAAATGCAAAAAAAAAAAACTCTGAACAACTTTCCCAATACTACTTCAAAATGAACATATCAAACTTCATTTTCATTAGAATGTAGTTATTTCTCCACACTAATAAATCAAAAAACCAAGACCCAGATTTTATATATATATATAAATATATATAAAAAAACAATGCATACAATTATTGAGCTTCATCTTCTGGACATGAATGCCAGGTTAGTCTCTCTTCATAAAAAGCAATAACAATTTGAGGACACTTCATGTTTGCCTCTTTTGCCAGCACCAAGTCTGCTTCATCTGAATCTTTCCTGTTGTGAGGGAAAAAAATAACCAGTTAAAAGTCTAAATTGCTTTTGTCAACTGAGAACTATTCATTTAAGAAATAATTCAATCACAATGTACTGAAGTGCTTTGGGAGGGTTATGTGACAGCCTGTGTTTCTCAAAACCTTCTTTTCCAAAAGAGGCCAGATGCCCAATTTCAGCTTTACAATATCATCAGCAAAATTAACTAGAATCACCTTTCAGCAGACTGTTACTCTAGCTAATGATAAAACCAATTAGGAAATCTTTTCTAGATAAGGATTCACAAATTAAGACTACCCAAATATGTCTATCCTTATTTTGAAACGTAACAGGCAACCACCTGTACACTTACCATTTCATGAGAAATATTAATTCTCCACTGCTGTCTGTGGTACCAATTATTCGCTCAGGATCAAGACCTCTGGCAAAACCTCTTGGTTTGTCAGCCCCACCTGAACACTTACCATTTCATGAGAAACATTAATTCTCCACTGCTGTCTGTGGCACCAATTATTCGCTCAGGATCAAGACCTCTGGCAAAACCTCGTGGTTTGTCAGCCTATTTGGAAGAAGTTAAATGATTATGTAAACATCTCCCACACAGCAAGCTAAGACTATTAACTTCCAGTATGTTTTCATGATACGTATCTTTTAAGTAAAAATTTTTTAATAATGAAACACCAGAGAGCAAGAGCCCATGTTTAGTACCAAAATACATGGTAATGTCCATTAATCTTACAAGCAAAGCAAAAAACAAAAAAACAAAACCAAAAAGCCACTCAAAAAACTGTATGCCTGGGCCTCCCTGGTGGCGCAGCGGTTTGAGCGTTGGGTTGAGGAGCTGCCCGCAGCCTCTCCAGCACCGGTTCGATCCCTGGCTGCTCCCCGGCCACCGGAGGAGCGTCCCACATGGCGCGCAGACCTCTCCTGCCGCCCGCTGCTCCCCTCAGCAGTGTACTTCAGTCCTTCTGCCTGCTCTGCTCCCGGCTCCGGCTCTGGTGAATTCGCTCACCCTTCCGCGCTTCTGACTGTACCCAGTGCTTGTATAAATGAATAAATCTTAAAAAAACCAAAAAACAAAAAACCTGTATGCCTAATATGCAACATATATTGCCTAAAATCTCAAAAAATGTCTTGGAGCTTAAGAAAAAGAACTTTCTTCATTCAAAGACAGCAAGGATAGAACTGTGTAAGGTTCCTGTTCCTTTTATTTCTGGTGATTAATCAATAATTGTAAGATTTCAAATTGCTTCTATTAGTCTGAATAGTGTATTTTTTTTTTTTAAAGATGTATTTATTTATTTATTTATACAAGCACTGGGTACAGTCAGAAGCGCGGGAGGGTGAGAGAATTCACCAGAGCCAGAGCAGGGAGCAGAGCACGCAGAAGGACCGAAGTACACTGCTGAGGGGAGCAGCGGGCGGCAGGAGAGGTCTGTGTGCCATGTGGGACCCTCCTCCCGTGGCTGGGGAGCAGCTGGTGATCGAACCGGTGCTGCAGAGGTTGCAGGCAGCTTCGCAACCCAGCGCTCAACCGCTGCACCACTGGGGAGGCCCTGAATAGTGTATTTTTTAAAATAAAAAAACTATAAACAGCAAAACAGTAAAAACTTTTAAAACTAAGACTAGTATTATAACAATTTGTATAGGAAATTCTTCATCATAAATCAGTGGTTCTCAAAGTGTAGTCTGAAGACCTTGGGGATCCCTTAGAACTTTGGGGGGTGTTTACCGGCAAGGGTACCTCTTTTCTTAATTATCTGTGACTTTGGTTTATTTTCATATATTTCCGTGAGACATACGGTCTTCTATTAGGTAAGATACTGAAAAGACTTGAGAAAATGTAAAATGCCATTATTCCCACTTATTTTTCATGAAGCTATAAAATGCCATAGGTTCTGTCATTCTCAACTAAATACAAAAATATTTTAGAAATTTTTATTTTACTCTCTAACAGTATTTATAACTAACAATCCATATAAAAAATTTCTTTTGGAATCTGCAATAATTTCCTAGAATGTAAAGGAGTCTTGAGAAAGAAAAAAAAAAAAAATGAGAATTGTTGAGATGACAATCCTTTCTCCCTTTCAGACTTTTACCAATATCCCAGGCTCTGGAGCCAAACTACCAGGGTTACAACGATGGCTTTACAAGCTGTTGTGGCTTTGGGCAGGTTAACCTTTTTGTGGTTCACGTTTATTAGCTATAAAATAGGAATAATTACACTATTTGTCTCATAGATATTTCACAGTATATGGAATGCAAATTAAGTTATTTAGAACACTGCTTGGGACACTGTAAAGGCTCCATATAGGTTAGTTTTTACTAAAGGTACTTCTACTGAGATTGTGTCTTTTAGTTTTATGTATTCTGATCCTTAACAATGTTACTTTTCTGCTTTGACTGCTAAAACATACAGAACCAAATTTGTGGTCAAAGGACTGTTTCTCATTTGTACAAAGGAAAAATACCTATCATCTTAAGAGTTGTTAAGATTTAATAGACTATCCCCAAAGTATTTGGTTTCAAGTTTGAATGATGAAATTTCAAAACCCAAAATCCTAATCAACAAATCTGTATTTTGTATTTAGTTCCCAAGCCTAGATACTAATTCAACTTTCCAAATCGCCATGGTAGGGCATTAGGCAGGATAAGCATAATCTATTCTCAAGTTGAAGGCATAGGTAAGGAGTTATGTGATTTGCCCAAAGTCATAGACACATTATTGAACAAAGACTGGATCAAAATACAAGTGCAATGAGTGAGACAAGTATCGAAAGTCATGGCAAAACATAAAACAACTTTTATTATTGAAGATTATTTACCTCAAAATCTAAGTGTTACTTGTCAAATACTTTAGCAGTACAAAGATCATATGCCAAAGTACTTTCTAGTGGTTCAAAGCCATTAATGGTCTACAATCAGGATGTGCTATGTGGATTGTTGTCCCTGTACTGTAAGGGATTTCAATGATAGAATCTTAATCTGTATTTAAGATGCTAATCTTTTATCACAGGAAATTGATCAGGGATCAAACCCATGAATCTGCCAAAAATAATGCTACCACAATTTAAGTGGTGTAAGCTCTTACTGCACATTTATAAACTACAGGCTAAATCACTCCTATCTTTCTTATCCTAAACATTAAGTAAGCATTTTTAGAAGTTTTTTTAATACTTAAAAAAAAAAAAAATACAATGAAGCCACCAACCCTTCACAAAAAGTCAGTCTGGTGGGCAATGTTTTATACTTACAGCATCTCTTTTCTTCTTTGATTTGCTATCATCAGATTCACTGTCAGATAAAGATTTTCTTTTTGTACCATCCTTTTCTTTACCAGCTTTTTGAGAATTAAGAAATGCTTCAATCAACTCTGGACAATCTAAATTTTCTTCAGGTTCCCAAGTATTGTCAGCACTGTGTTCAATTTAAAAAAAAGTTCATTCAATTCAATGTGGTTCATCACTGACTAAAATCCATTTAATACATACCTAAAGACAAAACATTCTATACTGCAGATGCTACTTCCTTCTGTTCCACATTCTCTTTAGAGAATCTGTTTATACTTCCTTTTATGTCTCCTTTCACAGGCCCTACCAAATGGGCAATCCACTGTGTTATCTTCAAGTTAAATGAACATGACTCTGGCAGGGTAATTAGAGCTAATATTTTTTCAAATAACTGTAAAGTAATAAATATTGGAAGCCTAATTATTTGACTATTATACTCTTTTCATCTTTATTATGCTCAGAATATTATTGTCCTTTATGATCCATTATTGGACCACAGCAAGGAATCTTACTATCTTTATGATGTAAGGCAGAAGAACCCAATATTTAGCAAAATATAAAGAGTACAAATTAGCAGAAGTGTAAGATTTTAATTTTTGCATGCATGTTATTCCCAAAGCAATTAACATTCTCTTAAAAGCAATAAATATGAGGAAGCGGGAAGCTTAAAAAATGCCCAGAATCTACTTTTCCGGTACTAGGATACAGTAAGCCAAGGGCAAAACCTGGATTAATATAAGCAATCTGTTTAAGACACACTTGGAAACAACATAGATTAGATTTTCTCATTAGTACAATGTCTAACTAAATTCTAGGGCCTCCCCTGGTGGCGCAGGCAGTTGATCGCAGCACTGTGAAGCTGTCCGCAGCCTCTGCAGCACGAGTTCAATCCCCCAGCTGGCCGGGGACAACCCACATGGCGGGGCAGATCTCTCCTGTCTTGCCCGCTGCTCCCCTCAGCAGTGTATTTCATCAGTCTGCCTGTTCTGTTCCCAGCTCTGTCTCTGGTGACTCTTCTCACCCTCCCATGCATCAGGCCTCTACTCTGGTTCTTGTATAAATAAATCTTTTTAAAAAATAAATTCCAAAGTATTACATAGTGAGCTGCACTATAGTTTTAGAAATTTTACTCTCTGAGGTAATCAACTAATCTCAAATATGCTTGGTAACAACTATATGCTAAAGACTTGGTTCTGTTTAGACAGACTTCAAACTAGATACCCTTGATCAAAGCTGTATTTAGATTTAAAGATGTCTATAGGGAAAATATAAAAAAGTTTCTCGGGCCAAAAACAAATTTGATTTGCAACTCAAGTGTAGCTAAACATGCAATAATAAAAACACTAAGGTTTCTTACTCTGTAAATCCTTTCCACTTCAGGAAATACTCCACCTTGCCATTCACTACACGTCGGTCCAATACTTTTTCCACCACAAATTCTTCAGGTTCTGCCTCTTCAACTTTTTTACTTTTTCCATTCTGTTTCTTTCCCATTTTTTGCTAAAACAAAACAGAAGAGATATTAAAAAAAAAAAAAAAACAAAAAACCACAAAAAACTTTCTTGATTTGTAGAGTACATTTGAAAAAGCTAAATTGCTTATATTATTTTATTGCTTCATTCAACACTTAAAAGTTTTACTTCTCTAGTCATAGGGCAAACACCTGAAAAAGTCAAAGGTAATAAAAAATATTTAATTCTGTTGCTTTAGCGCAAACCTATCACCTACCACCATACATGAAAATAACCCAATAAAAAACAATTAGTGGGAAAAATACTGTTCTTTCTTCCAGCCTGATTCCTATGTAGCCTCCAACACCAAATTTATTACAGTTTTGAATCATTTTAACTACAACACAATAACAAACTACTAAAAAGTTATTAGAGAACACAGATAATAAGAGTAAATAATATAACAGGTCTTATTAAATGAACCACAGACTCATTAAAACTATACCCCCAGAACACTAAGACCCCCTTTTTCTCAGATTAAATGCCATTTTGCAGGTGAGTACAAAATGAAAACATTGCTCAGAATTCTGATGACAATCGCAGAGTGAACCACCGAGATCAGGACTAAGTTAAAAGCAAGATCACTTTTTTGTACTCTGCAGATACTACTATTTGAAACAAGTCTATAATGCTGTAACTTCAAAGGAACAAAATGCAAGTTAATTTTTAAGTCTCTAAATGTGAAAAAAAATCTGTCTTTTGTGATTTCACAAAAGAAGCCAAATAGTTTAACCAATGATATTCACTGAGGACACCAAACTCAACCCACCATTTTCTAGTAACTCAAACAGATTTTCTTAGGAGGATAGAAAAATGGGTAAATTTTCAAAAAAATGAAATGGTCAGAATAAGGGGAGAAAATATCAAATATTGTGTTTATGTTAAAGCCATTTCATCTTAAAACAATTGCTATTAAAAAACTTAAATGCTTAGTAGCTAGTTTTGATTCAATAGCATGCAAACAGAAAAAAGTAACACCAGTGTCTCAAGATTGCAAAGAACATTTAAAAAATATGTAGGCATTGAAATGTATACACCAATATATAAGAAATATAAACCCTTTGGAATTTAAAATAATGCAGCAAACACCTGATTTTGCTGGAAACCATCTCAGGCCTTACAATTTTCAATAGTCAATGGCAGGTGGGTATTACATCCAGTCACATGATTTTCTGCTTCCATACAGTACAAGATAAGTAAGAATGGTAGCGAGGACAAGAAAAATTGAAGCCAACAAAAACTAATTTTATTAGATACAGATGTGAAATGAAAAATAAAACAGCTAAAAAGGTTAACAGAAATAGAGAATGACTGAAATACAAAAAATGAGAAGGATAAATGCTAAGATAAAACAATATGGCAGAGAAAAACAGTATAACATTTGCAAGTTAGCTATAAAGTTTCAAGTGTTCATTGCTTTCTTTATAAATTAAAGTACATATTTGGCTAAAGTCAAATTTTCCCACCAGAGTAGGTAGGAATTGATTTTGTAGTGAATACTCATTCTAGGGGGAGGGGGCGGGGGGGGGGGGTGGTGAACAGGGACACCCCCCCCCCAGTTTCTCACAAATTATGGCACATACCATTACCATTTAATTACTATGAAAAGCGAGATTAAAAACATTTAAAATCCACCTGTGATCCTATACAAAAGGGAAAAAATATCAGTATGTTAGACACTATCATACTGTATGCAAAGGCAATTTACTTTTTTGCTTTCTGCATTTCATCCTCCAAGCCTCATGAACAACTACTTCCTTTACCATCCAATAAGTAAAGGATACAGGTGACAGTAGTCAAGTGTTTACATTTTGGTTTACAGATTAAGGAATTTGAAGGATAGCTCAATTTTCAGGGTGATCTGTGCTTTTTCCATTGATGGCTGTTAGAAATCTTTGATGGTTAAGTACTTTTGCCACAGATTGACCAGTCAGGCTTTATATTTCATTTCATTGTTCTTGAGAATATCTGACTTAAATGTACAAATCAAATGATGGCACAAGTCACCAACATTCCTTTTGCTGTGAAACCCAAGGACAGGATATAAAGTGCCAAACCAAATGTTTTGCTTTCTTTAGATGTTAACACTCACCTTTATGTATCTGTGATTACTAATTCAATGTGTTAGAATACTGTGGGAGTCTTAACTCTGAATTTCATGACTTTTTTACCATGGATATTCTGTAACTTGATATAACTGAATACACATCTTTTTTATACATTTGTAGATCTTTCACTAAAACCTAAAACAGCAAACTTAGGGTTTAAGACTCTGGAGAGAAATTTGATTGTTCAAAAGATTCAGGTATCGTGTTCTCTCTCCCCTTCACAGACGTGACTGTGTATAGGGGGAAAAAAAACCTGACACCACAATGACTTAAATTTAAGGCACTTCTGTATTTTAGAATAAGCAAATTTGATGTGACAAAACAACCAAAGGTAATTTGGAAGATTCAATGACTTTTGTTGCAAAGTTACCAAATACCTGCTCTTTAAAATGGGTTTTACTGAAAATACTTATTTCTCTCCCGAATAAAGGTAACTTAGAAGAGTAGGCCAATCAAGCAAGGGCTTTACTGTTTTGTCTATGATTGTAACACATTTTTCCATTTTATATAAATTGGTGTAAAATACTTGGCAAAACTCTATTGTGCCATCCTTCCAAGATTAAGTGTCTTTAAATGAATTAAGACACTGATGTCAAGTCAGTAAGTATCTCAAAGTATAGTTTTTTGCTTTTGCCCCAATTCTTCCCATGAGTAACACAGGAGGACTGGAAAACATATGGATGTAAATTTCTCAACCATAGAGATGCAAAGTTGTGTTTTTTTTGGGGAAAAAATGTAAGTTAGATCCTTACATACTTCAGATTTTTGTTAACTTACCAATGTAGTTTTATTGGAGGCCATTTTTATTGCAGACTTGAAGAGCTATTACTAGAAAAATGCATGACAGTTAAAAGGAAGTTTGCATGACACAAGATAACTAAACACAAGTTTTAATTGGACACCAACCCCCATCTCTGCAGGGCATACTAATACAACCAAACAGAATTCCTTATGAAAGCAGATTTAAGCTTCTGCTTGATTTATTAGTGATATTATGTCTGTGTTATCAGTGCTCTAACCAAGAATACTTTTCTGGGTACGGAAAACCTGAGTAGGGACACTGATATCTGAAGACAGCTTTCGAGAGCGAAAAATAGACATTTTCCAATCCAAATACCCTTTTCATCACATTAAGCATTTATTAAAAATCCGCCAAATCTTTTGGTTCACAGGCACAGTTACGCAAACAATCACAATGGTAAACTGCCGTGAATTTTCCCTTCAGACCGCTTACCAGCCCAAAGAGTCTTCTATAAAATCCCAACTTGGTTCCTTCTTAGAAACCCTGCCTCTTTCCACTCAGTAGCCAAAAATCTCGAGTGAAAACACACCGAGATGTTCCAGCCCCATCTCATGCCACTTTATGAACGAACCACCTCCTCTGCACGGACATCCTCACCTCCAGGCCCCGCCGGAATCAATAAGGCCGAGGCGCCCGGTTCCCGCCCCCCCCCACCCAAGCGGGAGCGCGGGCCTCGTGGTCAGCGCATCCGCGGGGAGAGACAAAGGCCGCGGCGCCGGGGCTCAAGGGCACTGCGCCACGGGGCCCGCGCCTCCCGCGACCCGGCCTCGGCGACGTAACGGAGCGCCCGCCGCAGCCTCCGGACAGCCGGTCGCGCGCGCCGCCGAGCCGCGCGGATGCGGGAGAATGCACCGCCCTCCCTGGAGGCCCAAGCGGCCGACCGAGTCCGACATGGAAGGGGGGGAAGGCCCCTCATCTCGATGGGGGAGGGGAGAAGGATAAGCGCTTTGTCTAGAAATAAGGCAGCTGTCGCCACAGCTCGCCACCCTCTGGAGGACAATCTGGTCTCCCTAACTAACTACAGGCGGCTGTCCGGCGCCAGGCCCGACACGGGGCCTCCGCTCGCTCCTCCGTCGCTTCCCGCCAGCGCCCGTTCGGGGTCCGGTGGGAAGCCGTTAACTGGGGTGCGGGGGGCCCCGGGGGCGCAGGTGGTCTCCTATGCACCACCGCCGAGTGAGAGCTAGAGAGAAAGAAAGACACCGACTTCACCGCCTCCGAGCTGCTCCGGGTCGCGGGTCTTCGGCGTCTCCGGCCCTGCGCGCCTCAAGCTCGAGCCACATCCGAGGGGGAGGGGGCTGGGGAGCAGCGCGCGGGGCCGCCGCCGGAGAGGGGGGGTGGCACCGCCCACGTCGGGCGGCCGCGAGGGGCGGGGCGGACGGGCGCGCGCCTGAAGGGGGGCCGCGCGCCGCCCGCTGGGAGCTCGGGCCCGGGGGTGGAGGGAGCGCGGAGGGCGGCGACGACTGCGGCACTTACTGTTCGCGGCGTGGCGGCCGGTGGTCCCCGGAGGGGAGGGAGAGGAAAGGAGGGGCGAGGACGGGGGCCGGAGTCTTCTAGGCGGAGGGTTTTCTGCTTCGCTGCGGCAGCTCCTGGCGCCAAAACCCGACTCCGCCCACATCCTCGCCCCTGGGGGTGGATACCTCCAAGGGGGGTGAAGAGAAACTTGGGGTGAAATCGGGAGCTAGGAGCGAGTGCATCTTTGGGACCACCTGAAATAGCTCTCCTGAACCCGAAGACGTTGGTTAGGGTTAGAGCGGTGGAACGCAAAGTGTAATTTGTTAGCTAGAAGTCGCTTCGGGTGTTTCCGGAAGGCCCTAGCCGCGCTCAGCGCAGTCGGAGACTGGGGGAGGGAAAACGCGGGGCGGCTATGGAGGTTTTTATGGCGGGAGAATGAGAAGGGTGTGTGTTTGGGGGTGTGAGGGGGCGGCCATCAAAGGCTTTGCTACAGGGATCACCTCCCGGGCCGTGGGGGCCGGGCCTCAGGACTCTAGATTAAGCTCCTCCCGGCAGCGTTAATTTCAAACTGCGCGACCGTTTCTCACCTGCGCTGCGCTAAAGTGGGGGCTGGACCTAATTCCGAGAGAGAGCGCTACGCAGAACGCGAGCCTTCCGCCATTCCCGGAGCCCACTTACGCAAGTGACGTCAAGTCCCATAGCTGGACACAAAGGGGGAGGAGTACGTAATTAGCTTAAGGAGGGGCGTAGGGCGTTCCCGCCATTGGCGGCGGTTAGGACGTTTACGTAACGGCCTGACGTAGGAGAGGACGCGTTGGTCGCGGGGAAGGTTCTAGAAAAGCGGCGGCAGCGGCTCTAGCGGCAGTAGCAGCAGCGCCGGGTCACGAGCGGAGGTGCTCTTAGCGGTGTTGTTTCTCGAGCAGCAGCAGTTCTCACTACAGCGCCAGGACGAGTCCGGTTCGTGTTCGTCCGCGGAGATCTCTCTCATCTCGCTCGGCTGCGGGAAATCGGGCTGAAGCGACTGAGTCCGCGATGGAGGTAACGGGTTTGAAATCAATGAGTTATTGGCGAGGGCATGGCGAGGCCGTTGGCGCCTCGGTGGAAGTCGGCCGTCCGCCTCCGTGGGAGAGCGGCAGTGAAATGGGGCCACTTCGGAAGCGGTTGGTGTCGAGGTAGTTTTGAAGAGGGGCCGTTTGGGGAGGCCTGATTGTACACCTTCCCCACCCTCAGCCTCCCGGCGCCATTTCCCTCGGCTGGGGGGTGGGGGATGGGGCCCTTCCACAAGGTGGACGCGGCCCCGCTTTAGCGAAAGTGGGGCGCGGAGGTGGGAATTTTTCACCCCTTTTGAAAGCACGCTGATTTGGGGGCCCGGGCGGCCCGGTGTTTGAGCGTTTCGGCGGGCTTCGGGGCCTCGTGAGCGCGGCTGCGGCGCTTCCCCTCCCCCCCCCGGGAACCGGATTTGGCGGCCGCCATTTTCATTTCTCTCCTTTCTCGCAGCGTTTTTCTTTTAACTCCGGATTCCCCTAGTTTGACTCCCTTCCCAGAGACTAGAAGTGGTTAACTATTTTTTTTTCTTCCCGGGCTGTTTTCATGCCGTTTCGAGGTGGATCCCGAGCTTGGTGGGGAGCTTGGATCTTTAGAGTCCTGCGCACCTCTTTAGAGGCTCTCCCTTCCCCTCGATGAAATGGCGCCATTGCGTTCCGGAGCCACAGCGACGAGCGGGAGGGGGGCGCTGGCTCGCGAGCTTTGCGAGGAGGTAGAAAACAACCTGGCTGTTGGGCCCTGTTTTATGGCGAACTAGAGGACAAAGAAAATACTTTCCAGCCCCTGATTCCTCTGGGTAACGGTTTTGTCTGGGTCTGCGGTGATTAAAAAAGCCGCGGAATCGCAGGGAACTTGGAGCAGTAAAAAAAAAAAAAAATCAAAATTTGGAGCCATCGGTTTAGTACCGACCGCGGGTGGCCGAAGGCGAGGGGATTATATGGGGGGAAATGCTCTCTACAATGACCCATTTTCCTGAGGGTTTCATTTTTAATCCTTTGGAAATGTGGGATTTATTCTCATTAAAATATTTTTACTGGGATGTTTGATCTTTACTGGGTAAAGCCGCGGATGCTTGCACGTGATAAGCTGGGAATCGGGGAAGAGGAGTGAAAACGACTTTCTTTAATTGTACCTTGGTTAAAACATGGCCCAGTCTTTGAGAGCGTGTATTACACAGAAAGCTGTTTCGGGCCGGACCACTGTGTATTTGAACTTTGTCACCTGCTTTTCTCATTTGTGTTTGCAATCGTGGTTGGTCGTTGCATTGATAAGCATAAGGTCTCAAGCGAGAGGGGGTGGTCTGCCTGGGTATCTTCTTTGACCTTAAGCACTCTTATAAAATAGCTTTGTAATCGATAGTGGACATCGGGTAAGTTTGGAGAAAAAAATGAGGTAAGTAATGAGTTTTTGCCTTTTGCTAGTTCTTTGTAACATTTGCTGTAGATGTACTGTAAAGATCTTCAGTCTGCTTAGATTGAAAATGATAATTTACTGACAGTATCTTAGAGTAAGATTAGGTTGAGAATTCAGTTATCAATATACCAGATAAATCGTTTTAGCAGATTGTTAGTTTAATGTGTCGGGAGTTTGATAATTTGTTATCTTTAAAATTTTCAGAATTCCGAAAATGCAGTGGGGAAATTCTCTATTTTTTGAACTGTTGGGAGAATATCATACCAAGTGTTTGAAATCCTAAAATTGTGCATTTAGAGATGTAGTTGCATTTCCTGTTGTTTAGGAAATTATATTTGACTTACTGGGTTCCTAGGCGTTATGACCTATTTTAAGTTTCTGAATTTTAATTTTAACCTAGTCATCTTGCGGGAAACCAAATACATTATCGTCCACCCTTCACTGACAGCCCCAAGAGAAGGGCCAGTAGAGATGCAACATACTTGATGGATTTTGGGCGTTGAAAGATTTAAGCGTAGGATTTTCTTTTTGACTTGTAGAATAAGGAGCACACTGTAGTTTGCCAGATGGCCACTGAGTCCACTTGGTGTATTCATTGTATCTTTGAAGTGCAAATGAAAGTATTAAGTTACTTGCTGGATAGTCACAGTGGTCATTTAAACATTTTTATGGTTTTTGGACAGTGGTGAGTTACAGCAAACTTAACTTCATGTACACCCTTGTTAGTTGAGTAATACTTAATTCGGTGTTGTCATCTAAAAACCAAATACTGAAGGTGCCCACAGTGAATCACATTAAGCATTTACACACTGCTATTAAAAAGCATTCTGTGTTGGTCAGAAGAGGTGAATTTTTATTTTTTGGTGCCTATATTTAGCATTAAACATTTTTCTTTAGGTTTTGGAATATTTCCTTGTTACCTTATTGATGGAGATGCATCACAATAGCCACCAGAGGGAGTAATGAAGGGAAAATGTCATTTTTCAGATACTGAGTTGGGAAATAAAAATGGCAAACTGTGGATTACAAGGAAGGAACCAATAGTTTGTGTATCTAAAAATACTTAAACTGGAGTATTTAGAGGTTAATTCTCCTTTCTAGGATATAGAGTTGAATGCAAAATCTGTTAAGAAAACTCGACCCGCCAATCACCAGGGAATAGATTTGCTCCACTTCAAAACATTTTCTTAATTTACCTTATATTAAATTTATTTAAAATGATTTAATGTCAAGTATGTTTAGATCAAGCATTGATGACTTTGAAATTTATATAGTTCAGCTGAGGCAATTTTTTTTGGTGTAACGCAACTAATAATGCAGTTTAACATATGGTTTAAATTTGATGTAAGTTTTTTTTTTCCCCCCCAGAAAACTTTAGAAACTGTTCCTTTGGAGAGGAAAAAGGTACTCTGCCAGCAGGTCACCTCATATTTAAGAATTTAATTTCCTGCATACAAAGAGAAAATGTGAATAAAAATTGAAATGGTATTTTCCTTTGCAGAGAGAAAAGGAACAGTTCCGTAAACTCTTTATTGGCGGCTTGAGCTTTGAAACCACAGAAGAAAGTTTGAGGAATTACTACGAACAATGGGGGAAACTTACAGACTGTGTGGTAAGTTAAATATGAAAGTGCATACTGAGCTACAACTGTTGGGCTCCTGGGTTTAAAACAGTTAAGTGGATTGTAAGGAAATCACAATCTATGTTCATCTTATTAGTTTATAATACAAATGAGATCAAATGCTGAAGTTGTTTTCATTGGTTTTTAAAGGTAATGAGAGATCCTGCAAGCAAAAGATCAAGAGGATTTGGTTTTGTAACTTTTTCATCCATGTCTGAGGTTGATGCTGCCATGGCTGCCAGACCTCATTCTATCGATGGGAGAGTGGTTGAGCCAAAACGTGCTGTTGCAAGAGAGGTGAGCAGAAGGAGTAGGCATTTAGCCATTGGGTCTGCTTTACCTGGTATTTAAGCATAGAATCTCTATGCTACCCAGGCAGTGTGCTTTCAGTCATATTTGTGGTTTATTCTGTCAGGATGACCTTTTTTTTCTCCCTTACTATCTTAGGAATCTGGAAAACCTGGGGCTCATGTGACTGTGAAGAAGCTGTTTGTTGGTGGGATTAAGGAAGATACTGAGGAACATCATCTTAGAGATTACTTTGAGGAATATGGAAAAATTGATACCATTGAGATAATTACTGATAGGCAGTCTGGGAAGAAAAGAGGCTTTGGATTTGTTACTTTTGATGACCATGATCCTGTGGATAAGATTGTGTGTAAGTGTTTATAGGTACTAGATGTGTGACTCTTGCATGTATAAAATTTTGGGTATGTTTTATATTAAAAGGCAGGATAACTTTTAAGTTGCTAACTATTGTGAAATGGTAATGGAATCTGAACTTTTCATTGCAGTGCAGAAATACCATACTATCAATGGTCATAACGCAGAAGTGAGAAAGGCTTTGTCCAGACAAGAAATGCAGGAAGTACAAAGTTCTAGAAGTGGAAGAGGAGGTAATTCTAATTGCCTTTTTTTTTTTCCTTCAAAATTTATTTGTATGGGTTCTTGTTAATAATCGAATCATTTATTGTAGGAAACTTTGGTTTTGGGGATTCTCGTGGTGGTGGTGGAAATTTTGGACCAGGACCCGGAAGTAACTTTAGAGGAGGATCTGGTAAGTTCAAAATCTATTAAAAGGGTGGATGTGCTTTATTAAAAATTGAGTTCTGACTAAAGTCAGGAATTGCATCCTAAATTTTTAAGTTATCTGTAAGACTTAAGATTGTATCCTGTTGGGACCTAATATTTTGGGAAAGAAATGATAGTTAAAACCAGTCTCGTTTGTTAAACTGTTTATAGACACACTTCGTGTTCTTTAAAGGAAAAATTAATTAAAAGTAAAAAGTACTCTTGAGTAGTGAAAATAATGTTAGAGGCCTTAATGTATATGAAATAGATCTCTTTAGACTTCCAGTGATAGTATCTGAACAATGTAATGAGGTGGCAACAGGAAAACTTAAATTTCAAATACTAAAGTAAATGGGATCTAATTCTATGTGCTATAACAATTTAGTAACACTATCATTTTAGCTAGTACAAGGGGTGTATAGTTACTGATACTCCGATCCAGAGATATTAACAAGGGACTGTGCAGGAAAGGAGAATAAATTAAATATGACAAAACTGATCTCATTCTTTTTTTCTTCTGTCCCTAACAGATGGATATGGAAGTGGTCGTGGATTTGGGGATGGTTATAATGGGTATGGAGGAGGACCTGGAGGTCAGTTTATTCTACATTTGGGTCTATGTGACTTAAAATTTGTGCATATGCTATGTAGTTGCGTATACACATGGATTTTTGATGTTTTACATTTCACAAAGGATTGAAGTGATAGAGCAGTCAGTTACTTGGTTTTTCTTTTATGATTATGTTGTATCTTATAGCTTAAGGAAAATAGCATAGTAGCAAATAGCTCACAGAATTGGGTAGGTTTTAAGTGAGAATTTAAAGATGGTGTTAAGCTATTCCATTGTTTTTAAGCAAAAGAGTAGGACAGATGTATTATGAATTGTTTTCTGAAAAAGTACAGAAACTGGGTATGACAGATTGACAGGGGTGGGGCAGGTAATATAGATAAGAGCAGTTATGTTGTCTTAACCCTTACTTCGATAAGTCCCTATAGTAATTTCAGAAAGTCACCAAAGGAACTTTTTCCAAAATACACAAGTGTGCCCCTGGGTCCAGATAAAGTGGTGAACCACTGTAACAAAGCAACACATTGGATCTATGTTTTGTTTGGAATGTAGAAAAGTTGGGTGCTTGCTGACATGTCTTGATAAGAAAGGGGCATTTAAAATTGAGCTACCAGTTGGCCAGATTGCTAGTTTAGCTGCTTAGTGTAGGCATAACTAAGGCCTTATAATTCATTTCCAACGTTGAAATCCAAATACTTGGTTTTTAAGGATGACTTTTTGTGTGCAAATTATAAGTAATTTGAGACTTTTACAGTACCAATTTAAGTTAATGGATTTTCTGTAAGTTTGCTAATTTCTGGTCCTCCCCCCCATTTCTGCTCAGGAGGAGGGTACTGGGCAAGTTATTTGAGAGAGTAAATCTGCAGGGAAACATGAGTTTTGGGAACTTTGGACCAGTAGGAAGATGTGGCTCTTAAACTTATGTCCCACAAGCCTACTTATCTGTCCCCACAACCCTTACACCAAAAAGTAATTCATCAAGATATGCCTTCAAGAAAACCCTGAATATTTTTAGTTTTAGTGGAGAGCTGTCAGCTTTAAAGGTACTTGACACTAAAGGTTTTTTCTAATTGGTTGAAGGTGAACATATTTGGTCCTCATTACCAAGGATACTTTATTCTGCCCTTGAGGCTATTCTAGAAGAGATTTCATAGATGGATTATTTTACTTATAAAAATGTTTTGGAAAACTGGAAATGGGTGTGATAAAACAGTTCAAATGGCATTGAAAATATTAAGTGATTACTTAAAGGCTTATTTTATAATAGGTGGCAATTTTGGAGGTAGCCCTGGTTATGGAGGAGGAAGAGGAGGATATGGTGGTGGAGGACCTGGATATGGCAACCAGGGTGGGGGCTACGGAGGTGGTTATGACAACTATGGAGGAGGTAATAAATTCACCTGCAACCTTTATGTGGGAATTTGGATTTAATGGCTTTTAACACATGAAATTTTTCATTTCATTGTTGTCAGTAGTTGCCTTTAAAAACTTGTAGAACTGTAGATAGGTGTTTTGTATTTATTCTGATGACTTGTTATTGTGGGAGATTTGTCTAAATATTTGGCACGTGTACTGGTTTAGTGTTTGGTATCCTGAGTTTCATTATGCAAAGCTAGTGTTTCAATATTTTTACAGGAAATTATGGAAGTGGAAATTATAATGATTTTGGAAACTATAACCAACAACCTTCTAACTATGGTCCAATGAAAAGTGGAAACTTTGGTGGTAGCAGGAACATGGGGGGACCATATGGTGGAGGTAATTTCAAATTATTTTGTATAGCTAAAAGATTAAAGTATTTATGATGTGAAGGGAACAGGATATGTTAGATTGGGGGGGACGTTTTGTATAGTACGTAGTGTTACTGAGATGAAAATTGGGAAATGCTTCAGCAAACCATTTGATACGAGTATTATTGGGATGGTAGAGATGGTGAATGTTCAGTATACTGTAGTGTTTGAACTTAATATTTAATGTGGGGTACTTTTTTTTCTTGTCTTTATTATTTAAAAGAAAGTGAAGTAAGATTGTATATAAGTGGCAAATTTGTCTGTATTATCCCTTGGAAATGTAGTGAATAGTTCAAACTTTAATTCAAACCATTCTTTAAAAAAAAGTTACTCTTGAGTGTTTTTAATAGGACTAAAACAGGATTTCCTAGTTTCTCTTTTCAAGTATTTAAAGTTTCCTAACGGAATCCAGATTAGTCTTTTAAAAGCAATAGCACCAGTTTTCAAGCTTATAGAACAAATTTGTATGTTTGAATTTGCATAAGTGTATTGACTAGGGATAAGGGGCTATAGTCTGCTTGTTTTAAAGAGTGATAGCTATAAAATCAACTAACGTATTGGGCTAATACTCATGGGAAATCTAAGTTTGTTTTCTCTTGCTGTTCCTACAATTCTAGGAAACTATGGTCCAGGAGGCAGTGGCGGAAGTGGGGGTTATGGAGGGAGAAGCCGATATTGAGCTTCTTCCTATTTGCCATGGGTAAGTAGCTTTTGAGTTTTATAATTATTAATGTCTTGGGGAGATCTAGCTGCCAGGAGTAAAAGCTTTATAGGATCATGTTATCTTTCCTTAAAATCTGGTTAGATGGATAATATCATAACCTATTTTTTTTTTACTCTTTACTTCTGTTGAAACAGGCTTCACTGTATAAATAGGAGAGGATGAGAGCCCAGAGGTAACAGAACAGCTTCAGGTTATCGAAATAACAATGTTAAGGAAACTCTTATCTCAGTCATGCATAAATATGCAGTGATATGGCAGAAGACACCAGAGCAGATGCAGAGAGCCATTTTGTGAATGGATTGGATTATTTAATAACATTACCTTACTGTGGAGGAAGGATTGTAAAAAAAAAATGCCTTTGAGACAGTTTCTTAGCTTTTTAATTGTTGTTTCTTTCTAGTGGTCTTTGTAAGAGTGTAGAAGCATTCCTTCTTTGATAATGTTAAATTTGTAAGTTTCAGGTGACATGTGAAACCTTTTTTAAGATTTTTCTCAAAAGTTTTGAAAAGCTATTAGCCAGGATCATGGTGTAATAAGACATAACGTTTTTTTCCTTTAAAAAATTTAAGTGCGTGTGTAGAGTTAAGAAGCTGTTGTACATTTATGATTTAATAAAATAATTCTAAAGGAAATTGTGTAATTATAGACTTTTTATTTTAAATAAGTTAAGGAGTGGGTAGTATAATTAAGGTCCATTGCAAAGCTGTTGTTGTATTTGTGTAAGATAAATGCTGGTCAGATATAAGTGTGTTGTCTGCAATTCATCAGGATTAAATTATCTAGATAACTTAAGGGATATCTCTGCAAGGAGAAACACCTTTTTAGATCTTTTAGATGCTGCTTCTTCAATGCAAGGAAAGGAAATAACCCCAGCGAGTTACTCTTCAGGGATACAGGTCTAGTACAAGAGAACTCTTGACGGCTACTAAGTTCAGCCAGTCTTAAGAAACTGTGCTGTTTCTACAAAACTTTAACTACAGTAGTTTATAAGGATGCCAACGAAAGCTGAGGGTGTAGAGCAAAATAGTTCTAAGCTTCAGTTAAACTTCTTTAGGTAAGATCTTATTTACTTTTCCTTTCTTAATTTTCCTCCCCAAAAGATAAACTAATACTCTCCAATGGTCTTTCAGTATAGTGGTTCTTATGTAGTTTAACATAGCTTTAAATTGAGTTTAACAATTATAAACTCAAGAGAATAATTTTATAAGCCCTGTTTTCCAATCTGTCATTTACTTAAATTATTTTGGTTTTTTCCCTTTTTTCCTTCTTTCCCACCCCCCTCCCCCCTCTATGAAGATTTAGGTGCTTAACATATCATTTTTTTCCCTGCTGGAATTTTAGCATTGATATGAGCCATGGACAAGTATATTCTGCTGCCACAAAGACTGTAAAGTGCTTCATTTCAACAGCTGAGGCAAGCCAAGTGATCATTAATAAAGCTTTTCTTGGTTCCTTCAGTGGTGTTGGTAGTAAAATGGTAGGTAAAAGTTAGGCTGCAAGTTCAATAAATCATGACATTTCCCATTGTAACACCCTTGTGTATTCACTTTTCTTGGATCAAGCATTTTGAGCAAACTAGGGGTTTAATTAAAAATAAAGACATTTTGTTCTTCTGTTATTTGGTAATGGTTTTAGCTTTACATGTTTTATCAATCAGCATCAGGCTAAGGAAGAGAAGGTAGGTAGGGCAAAATGATTATTTTCAGATAATGTATACTTAGGAATAAAGTTTTGTCTGTCTACATTATAAGTCCTCTGTGTCCAACATGAAATATTTTGAGTTTAAATGTGGTATCTCCTTCCCAATCCCCTGCCCTCTAGGCGAGATACAGGTTGGCTGCTGAAATTCATTTTTTAAATGTCATCAATTGATTGCCTGGCTTTATTGCCCTTTCAGGAATGTGCTAATCAGGGCATATTCTATATGCACCAGTGAGTCTTCTTTGATCCTAAGAACGCCACTGAAGTTATTTAGGTTCTTTGGACAAACATGATAAACTTCTTCAGATACTTTTTTTTTCCTTTGGCAGGAAGGTGTCTTGCTGCAGGTAACTAATGAAGAAGTGGTCAACCACAGAGTCTTCAAGAAATAAGAAATTCTGTACCATCTGAAAGTAGTTCTTGTTGGTGCCTTCATTTAAAAAAAGCACTCTTAAGATTAAAGGGCAATGTTTTCTGATAAAACACAAATTTCATTTAGTACAGGTTCTTAATATAAAACAATTACAAATTGAGCATTGTTTGTAAAGGAATAACATCAAATTGGCTAGAGATCATGTATCATGTTTTAAGTTAGGTTTTGTGAGTAGATAGATAAAAATTCTATTTTCAATATACAGTTTATAAAATAAATACTTTTGTATCCAAATATTTGGTGTAATGTTTGCACATAAAATGTGTGAATCTTGTTCTATAAACATTCAGTTGTCTGTAGGATTGCTATCCCCTAGATTTTTAAAGCAGTTTCATAAAGCTGTGCATATTACCATTTTTCTTTAATATTGACCAGATAATTGAGAACAGCATTGTGGACATTATTGGCTGTCCCTAATAAAATGCCATTCTTTATACACTGTATATCCAGCGTTTGAATACTGCTACAATTTTCTGGCTTTACCTTGTATATTTAATATTGCTGGTGGTGTTTTAAAGTCATGAATTTTAACCAGCTAGAGTGGTCCAAATTACTGCAAAGCACCGAGATAAAATCTGTTACACTGGTTTCTGAAATGTCAATTACCTTCATTATACACATTAGTGGTTGTAGACCTTCTCAAAGGATTTTAACATCGTGGGCAAAATTTAATAAAAAGTGACTTGGATATTAAGCTAAAATGGGAGAAAAGTAACAGCATTAAGACTGACTTGTTTCTAACGGATTTCTTTTGGTTTGGGTAGTAAGGCTTCTCTCACAGGTAAGTTGCAACTAACAGAAGATGAACTGTTTTGTTTACCTACATCCATCAAGTATATAGACTTGGGTTCGTTTGGGGAAAAAACTTTTAAATCTAGCACTACAAAGTTTCACTTGGAAGGAAAATCATGTTGGAACAATCTCAAAATGCCCCACCCGATCTTTTAATCCAAACCCATACAAATAGTGGGGAAATGAGTGATGCACTACAGTCCAAAATTAAGTGGCTTACTGAAATAACTATTAAAAGACATTGGTGTGTGCTGCATGTGTATTGAGCTGCTAGTCTTAGATGAGACTGAAGGAGGTTTTCTGCTAGGAAATACTTCAGGTAAGGGCTATTGAGATGTTTATACCTCAAGCTTAATTCTAGCTAGTCAATACATCACTTTGCTACCTGGATATGCTTGGGTTTAGAGCAACCTTAAATTTGTTTTCTCAATGAAAGCAGCTTTGCTGATAATGGCTCAAGGTTATAGTCATGGAAATCTGGGACTGCAATTTTGCATTCAAGAAAGTGGACACAGTTGGCATTGGTGCGGTCTAGTGCCTATCTCAGTGAGTTATCCGGTAGAAACAAAACTTGAAAAAATAAAACCAGTGTTTATCTTACATTGTAATTGTTGCACGGTGTTGGGAGGATTTCATGCTGCGTGATTACCAAAGGGCAATAAGTGTTGGGTGCCACCCTAAGGACTGCCTCCCTCCCACATGTGGTTGCTTTTGTGAAGGTTTTGGGAAACCTGCACAGGTAAGGTTTGTACTGGCTGATTCATGTAAAATTGAATTTTCTATAAAAGATCCTTGACTTCAGGAACTAAGTGCCCAAGAGGCTAATACACATCCTGTTTAGATCATTACCACTGCTACTAGTACTGTTGCCTACTAGTACTGTTGCTAACTTGTAAATCTTGGTTGGTTGGTAAGTGGATTGCCCCCAAAAGGGGCAAATTGAATGCTAACATGGCAGGGTTGCAGTCTGATCTGGCTATTAAATGTGCACTAAAATAATTCAGCTAAATCCTTTGGGTTCCATGGGCTGGTAAGTTGTGTTCTGGGTTTTGGATCTGTGGAAATGGGCCAACTTTAAACCTTGGGAGAACTCAACTGCACTTCAACATAACATGCACTTGACAATGCCACCTGTGTTGTCCAACATTGCCTTTAGATAGGTCTGTCAAGGAAACAAGGACAATCTGGCTGGGTTAAATTTCTCTTGATCAACAAATGCAGGGATGTCAAGCTAGGATTTTTATATTGGGACCAGTTCAAAATGGAATTTGTGGGCCAATCCACGCATTCAGGAGGAAAACATGGTGACTGTCAAATGATCAAAGGTTCACAGCAAAGATTGGCGGAATCAACTACCTATTTACTGGTTACATTTAGGTTTGCATTTGTGTGTGTTCATATCCATTTCTATACTGGCACTACATGGGTCACTCCCCCAATCTTTCTCTGGAAGTGTTTCTCAATAACTTGCTAAGAGTAACTGCAGAGTTGACTTAGTCATTAACTAGTTTGCTTCAACAGCAATTGGACTGAATAAGTCACATTTCTTGTCATACATACCACCTTTTCCTTCCATGGTAATCTGCCTGCTACTTTAAATCTAGTGAACAATTGGAGTCTTTGGTTTCAACTTAATCTGTAACACATCAGACCCAAATGTTGGTGAGTTGCCACTGTTGAAACTAGCTGTGGGGACGGTAAGGTTCAGTTTAAACACCTTGAATCCAGTGTGGATTTTGTCATGTTAAAGTGTTGTCAGGTAAGTACTACAGCAAATGAGATCATTCTGAAACTGGCTGTTGAAAAGGTTTTGAGCCCCAACACTACTATACTCTTGACCATTTGATGGTACCCTAGCTTGATGCCTTTCAGGGATTTGGAAAGTGCTGTTTGGTAAGTGCATAATGTAGTACTAAAGACCTACGGGGTAAGGGTGGCAGTTTGACACAGACCAAATTTCTGTGGCACTGCCCTGAAGCTAAATACCAAATTAGGGTCATGGGTTAAGCTAATATCAAATTAGCTTAGGTTGTCCTTGGGGGGGGGGGGAAGTGCCTATCAGCATTTAAACAGTGATGCAAAGCTGTTAGTGTTGTGTTGAACATTTTCCTGGGGGGGAGGAAATCCAGGATTTGAATAGCTAGGGCCAATGTAAATGGATACATTTTTACTATAAACATGCACTTTAAATTAGCTTTTTACAACTCAAGTTACTTGGGCTTCTGCTCAAAATGAATTATAGACTGGTCTACATTGTTAGGCAATAAATTCTTACAGCCGAAAATAACATCAAACAAGCTCTATTTCTCTTAATTTTGAGATTTAAACTTCAGAAAATAGGCCACCATTTATAGGATTTGTGACTTCATTTTATTACAATCTATTAAAACTTCCTCTACTGTTTGGTGCCCATTCTTGGCCACATTTTTGGTGATAATTTTTAGATGTGGGGCCATCCATCCCTATAGGCTGGCAACCCCAGCCATTATACATAACAAGTTCTAATATTTCAAAGGTCCCTATTTTTCCTCAGCATCTTGGTATAATTGCAGGTTGGCTCTTAAGTTTTATGTAACACTCAAGTCCAAGGGATTTACTGTATCAGTTTAGCATACTGACTGACACCAATTTGCAAACTGTAAGACTCACTGCGGCTCAATTTGCTAGATATCATCTTCCTGAATGTGTTTTTTTTGGAGAAAAAATATCCAAGGTAAATTTGCTTAAATATTCTGTATGAAAGGGAAGTTACCTTTTATGCACCCAAATATAAAAATTTATTTCCACAGGTTATAAGTTAAGCACTCCAAAATTAGACTAAAATAATGAAAAGTTCACTATACTTCAGTGCTAACAAGTGAAAACATGAAGGCTGCTTTGCATTTCAAGTCAAAACATACATTTTAAAATACATCCACAATGTGTTTTTGATGTGACCATCTTACTAAGAAAATGGCTAAGTGAATAGTAGTCATATCAAGTTTTCATGTTACCCTAATTGTATATATTTGATTCTTTATGAAGCATAACTTCATGAAAAGTGGCTTTTCCCAGATTTCCCACAGATCTGATCTTTAAGTCCTAAACATTTGTCCATATAAGCTTCAAAAAGTAGCTTTAACGGAGTAATTCAAGTAGCAGTACTTAGAAAGAGATAAGCTAAACTTTGAAGCAGTTTCAATGGTTTATGATGGATCCATATGTCAGTTGCTCAACTTTATGGATTTTAGTGGGGTTCACTTTCACTTACTTCTCTCACTTTTTCTCTTTCCCTTTTGGTTTTCCTTTTTGTGGCCTAAGGTCACCAGTTCCTTGGGTACAATCAAAACACTTCCATCATGGCTGCACTGGAGAGCATAATGGTTTGGATTGACGGGCCTCCCCTCATCATCTCTTAACTTACTAAAGACATCATGATAAAGGTCATGCAATTTCTGTTTCATTATATTAATAGCTTTGTTACACTGGGCTCGCTCTCTCTTAAGGGTTTCCTTCTTTGCTTGCAAGTTACATACATCATCTTCTAGGTTCAAAATTATGTCCAGTTTACGCTTACGACAGTTCTGAGCGGCAACTTTATTTTTTCCTCTTCGCCTGATATCACGGATCAGGGACACTTGTAAATCTGTCAGATAATACCTGCTTAGCATGTTGTTGAAAGAATCAACAGGCATACGAACAATTTCATCTACTGTAAAAGGGATATGCAGAGCCTTAGCACGTCTTTCATCACGGCTTAAATTTCTGTCTGTGTCATTGAGATACCTACTCCTTATTTTCTGTGACTTCCCAGGCCATGAGAAAGATTCAGAAGTAGATTCTACTGTACTTGGCTGTAAGTGGTAAGTATGGTTATGAAATACGTGTTGAAATGCAACGTCGTCACGAAAACCAGCATCACTCCTGTGTTCCAGGTGACAATGCTTATTGGGCTCTGGGTAGTAGCCACCTACAGCGCCTTCTAATTCATGATAGGAAAGAGATTCAAGGTCACTACTAAAACCTATAGCTCCTTCACACACAGAATGAGAGGAATTTGACTTTGTGATAGAAGTGCTATTATGGCTTGAATTTAAGGAATGCCCAGAATCAGAATCTGGTTCTTCAAAAAGCTGGGAAATGGCCATTGGATCAAATCCTTCTTCCGTGGCCAAAGACATTAAATTTATCTCGTCAAATACGTTTATATCAAGATCATATAGAAGGTCTTGGCTTGTTAGATTCCTCATCTGATTGTCAACAAATGGAAGAAATCCTGTCAAGTTAGTTCCAGGAATGGTCTGTTCAGGATCGGTGGCTTGGGGATTTAACGGCAGAAATGGTTCCTGTGGTTGTGAAGTCCTTGATACTGGATCTCTTCTAAATGTATTGTCTGTTGGACACAGCAACATGGCCTCATGGAGATCCACATCTTGACTTATAGCCTGGCTAAAATTTATACTATAATGTGCTGAAGAATTCATGCCATCATTGATACTTCCTAGAAGAGGAATATCTCCCAGTGAGATGCCCTAAAAAGGGAAGGGAAAAATAGCACTTTAGATATACTTAATCCTATTTCAGGAGCAGCTATGTATCACTAGTACCTTTCCTCATTATTGTTCCTCTGTATGAATAGAGGGATATAGTTTTAGTTAAATAACAGGCAAAACAACATGTGACATGAGCCCAAATCAGAATATGTTGTACTTGGGGAGGGCGGGAATTATTTTTTGACCATCATGGAAATACCAAGTTTGATTAGTAGAAAAAGTTAGTAGAAAAGCTGATCTTGTTTAATCATGTTATAATTTATGAAGTGCAACTCTCATCCTAGCTGTTAATCTAAAGCCACATTGTGGAGGGCCATGAATAACAGCTATAATGAAATGCTAACAAAATTAAAGCTTATGCCTTAGACTTTCGATTGCTTACTACCATTTTGATTCATCATGCATTATATAAATTTGATTTTGGAGGAACAGTCTGAACAAAAAGCAATTCTAAGTTTTCGTGCAGTAGATAGTATTGCAGAAGTATTACTTTAAACTGCTATATATCATTCAAGTAAAGAGGTTCTATTCAAGGTTCCAATTACCTCCAGTGAATTTTCAGGTTGTGATGAAAGCAACTGAAATAAGTCTTCCAGACAGAAAGATGTGTCTGTCCCATTTATATGTCTCTGTAGAAAAACAAAAGGGGTGCATCATTCCTTTAAAAGTTTTCTGGAGCTTTAAGTTTAAGCTTTAAAGGACTGGCGGTTCTTCAAGCTGAATTTTTATCCCCATTTGGAATTTTTACTTCATATACCCTTTTTTAGTAGTCAATTCTTAATATTTTAATACCCTTCCTTAATATCTTTTCTTTAGTTCCAAACTTTTTCATCATTTCTGGCCCCTCTTTCCTATAATTTTTGGCTAGTACTGTTGATTCTACCTTATTTTGACCCTACAAAATGGTTACAAGTTTATGTAATTCTTGAGATTTACCAAGATGTTTATTTAGATTTGTAATGTATTTATTTAATTTACCAAAATATTTGGCCTTTACTCATCTTTGCTTCATCTCCTGTCTTCAGGATTTGGTTTCTTACTGAAGTAACGCCTTTGACAGCTGTTTTTAGAGAGGACCCACAAATAGTAAGCTTTCCATTTCTGTAACCTGGAATTATTTTGCCTCCGTACTTAAATTGATAGTTTTTCTTGGTAAGAATACCAGGCTTGGGCCTCCCTGGTGGCACAAGGGGTTAAGCACTGCACTATGAAGCAATCCACAGCCTCTGCTGCACAAGTTCGATCTCCGGCCGGCCAGGGAGCAACCCACATGGCGCAATAGACCTCTCTCCTGTCTCGCCCGCTGCTCCCCTCAGCAGTGTATTTTAGCCAGTCAGTTTGTTCTTTCCCTGCTCTGTCTCTGGTGAATTCTCTTACCCCCCATATCTCTGGCCTGTGCCCCACCTCATGTATGCATAAATAAATAAATCTTTAAAAAAAAAAAGAATACCAGGCTTAATGTTTTTCCTCAGTATTTTGTCTTATGGCATGTATTACTGTTGACAGGTGTGCTGTTAGTCTGTCATTTTACAGCTAATCTTCCTCAGGTAATTAAGATTTTTTCCCCCCTCTTGTCTTTGTTGTCCTGCTATTTCATTTTGTCTAATTTGTTTTTATTAACTCTGCTTGACTTTGTGCAGTTTTATCTAAACCATGAAATAAATTTGATTTTGGAAATGTTTTGTCACAAGCTCTTTGAATATTGTTGCTGCTCCATACTTTCTGGTCTTTCCTGGGACTCATTAGAAATAATGCAGATTTTCTCATCCTTTCCTGTCTTGAACTTTTTAAAGATGAGTCCATCCTTTGTTTGGGAGCTGTGTCTGCAGGAATAGTTTTATGTTTTTTTTTCTGCAAGGACCAGTTTTTATTTTCTAGATCTTGCTTTCTTGGCTGAGGATTCCTGACAGTGATAGTGTAGAATGTCAGACTTTATACCTGGTGTTGGGACCCACTTGAGGTTCTGATTTCTACTGGGTGGAGAGAATTATCTTAGTTTCCATTTTCTGAACAGAAGTTTTTAAACATTCTAAGATGTAAACTTCCCCCCAAGTGTGGTTTTGAGACCTCATTTTCCACCTATTGAACCCTATTTTCTGTTATGACATCTGAATCAAATTCCTCTTTGAGGTCTGCAACTTTGATGACTGATTATCTCAAATTTGGTTTTGAGTTCCCTCTGTTTCTTGTGAATCTGTAGAATTCTCATTCTGGCTTTTGCGTTCCGCTATACAATTAAATGTAGAAACCATTATATTTTTCCTGGATTTCTATTTGTGGTACATTATGGGAGTTGTTATCTTCGTATGTTAGCAAGTTCACATTGCTGACTCATGTGCTAGGCAACACTCCCAACCGTTTTTACTTTGTTTCCTGTTTTAAAGATTCGGATCAGTTGGACTGATTCTTTTCTTCCAGATATTTTGAGTACTATGAAACCTTGTTTTCAAGGTTCACAATTAATACACAAGGCTTTCTATTTTCTTTTTTTTTTTTTAAGATTTATTTATTTATTTATACAAGCACTGGGTACAGTCAGAAGCACGGGAGGGTGAGAGAATTCACCAGAGCCAGAGCGGGGAGCAAAGCAGGCAGAAGGACCGAAGTACACTGCTGAGGGGAGCAGCGGGTGGCAGGAGAGGTCTGCGCGCCATGTGGGAACCTCCTCTGGTGGCCGGGGAGCAGCCGGGGATCGAACCGGCGCTGCAGAGGCCGTGGGCAGCTTCGCAACACAGCGCTCAACCGCTGCGCCACTGGGGAAGCCCAAGGCTTTCTATTTTCTACAGGACTATTTAAGCTAAACTGGTAGATGCGATTTCTTTCTTTGGCAAATTACGCATTCCTAGTGGATAGAGGAATGCTTCACCAATGGGCTTGTTAATTTAAAGTGATTCCTACTTAGGAAATTTCAAAAATGGGCTATTCTCTTATTGACTCAAGCTTAATTCATTATGTCCTGGCCCACCAATGCAGAAAATGTGCTGCTGAACACAGGTGTGAGGATGGACAGCACTCTCAAATCTGGATTTCTATGAAAACAATTCTCAATGATGGGCAAATAACAGTTTGCAGAAAATAAAGCTTGATATAGGACATAGATATCAGGGTATGAGGATCCTTTGCTCAAAATAAATTATAGACTGGTCCCTTCAGCCTAGTCAAGGACATATCATTAATTGTCCCCTTAATGCCCCTGGAGATGCAGGCTGCGTGGCTAACCCCTACCAATCCAGCTGTCTGACTGGGTCCACAAGAGACAAAGGCAAGAGATAGAGAGGTGGGAGGAGCAAGAGACAGCTTCTGCCAAGTCTTATCATTTCCAGCTCTCCCTGAGCTGTTTCTCTCCAGGTACCCCCTTCTGTATGGATAGTGGTGATGAGGGCCTCCCGATTCCTTGGTATTTTCCTCAAACCTACCTTCACCTCTAAAACAGGAAAAAAAAAAAAAAAAAAACCTGCTCACTTTTCTTCAGAATCTCATGTGTCTTTTATTTGCGGACCTTAACTGTGGTCAGCATTCTGTTTGAAATCACTATGGAACAGAACTCTTCTGACACACTTAAGAAATTAAACAGGACAATTTTGAGACATTTAGTTTCACAGAACTTAGTAAATTCTCCTCAATATAACTGCTTCATATTTTTGTTCAACTAGGCAAAAATCCTGCACAAAAATGGACAACTGAGTCATTCTTACAAGTAACCTTTCGATATTCCACATTATTAAGTTCAATTTAATTGCCAGGAAATGGTCAGTTTTTTAAATAAGTCGAACAATTCTTCCTAAATCTTCAAACACACAATTCCATTTGGATCAATAACTCACTGCATTTTGAACAGAAACCAAGTGTTCACAGAATATGGTGGGGCCACATTTTATCTTTTAAAAGACGAAATATTAATATGAACTCAACTAATCTTTAGTGAGAAGAAAATGTCTTCAGACTAGTTAACCTACATACACTGTGTATTCAGCAGCAGCTGGCGGTCTATGTCTAGGCTTGCAGTGGGGCTACAAAGAAGTCACTGTATTCTTTCAGGTTTGTCATCCAAAAGCATAGAAATAAAACTTCAGCGATTCACTGTGGTCATAATCAACTCAATTTTGTTTTATTTCAACACAAATAGAGCACGTACCAATATCTCAGAAAAGGGTTGCTAGAAATATTGTCAAAAGTTCATTGAAGAAATGTGTAAATGCTAACTGAACAAGACTGACAGAGGTACAAAATAAGTGGACCCTGATAATTAAGAACCAAGGCACAAATGCCTTTGCTTTGGATGATTAAAATGTGTTTCTGGAATGTTCTGTCCATACTGATGTTTATTCTAAGGTATATATCAAATTCTCCAAGGACATGCCCTACTTCATCTATCTCTTCATTAGTATTAAATGAGTACCCACGATGTATCTGGCAGTTAATTACTGTAGGTAAGTCAAGCAGAGAAAACAGTTCTTGGGAAGCGCTATGAGGGAGTGAAGAGAAAGCAAACCCCGGAGAAAAATACTATATATAATGAAGCGGTAAAGAAACTACCGTCTCCCTAAAAATACCGTCTCCCTCAAAAAGATGACTGTGAGGCACTTGGAAAAATGGGCTGGAATGTCTCCTTCAAAATAAATATGGTTCTTTCAGTATTTTGCTCATATTAACATTGATATGACAGTGTGTGCTGGTACGTGAATGCCCGCACAGGGCTGGAGGCAAAGCCAAACCACAAGGGTATGTGAAGTATGAGGAACACAGCAGAATGAGTAAGAGCTAGCCTGAGAAAAGCTGAATCTAGGGAAGTATCTGGAATGAAGTACAGGTTGCCAGGACCAGCTGCTGGAAGGCCAGAATGTGGCTGAGAGTGCCACCTGAGGTGGTAATGCCTTTGTCTTTGGTCAAGGGAAGGGCGGGTGAAAGACTCCCAGCTCTGAGGGGCATGGGGTCACCAAAAAAACAATGAAATAAAAGTGCCTCAGACAAAGAAGTAGTTTTAAACATGCCCTGTGTTCAAGGGAAACCAATGTGAGTTTGATGCCAGTCAGGTAACACCTCTCTTGAACACTTACCACCCCCCAACTAACCCTAGCCAGCCCCAGAGAAGACAGGAGGAAGAGCTGGGAAAATGGAGAAGCAGGCCACACAGCCTGCTAGTGGAGGGAAGAGAGGAGAAGCTGAATTTCAGTTCAGATTTTGAGAATTACATCAATTGCTGTACTGACACAAACAGATTTTTATCTGGAAGTCATGGCTTCTGCCCTAGATTTCACACAGGATGCAGAAAAGAACTGCAAGTCAGAACAAAGTGTAAGTGGTGGGGAAATGTTGGGTGGGCAGAGCGCGCAAAGCTGTTTTCTGATTCACTCCATCAATCATGTAATATTGAATGTGATGTTACACCTGGTCAGGGTTACAGAGGGTGGGCTGGCTGAGGCTATAGCCTGGGACTCTCCATGCTCCAAGGGTGTTCAAGGACAAGACTGAGAGAACATAACTTCCAGGTGAAAAATGCCAAATGGATCAGGTTTGTGGAACCTCCAGGCCTATCTCGGGAGCACTTGTTTGCTAGGCTGTGGGCTGAGACCTCAGACAGGCTGAGAAGAAAGTGGGAGTATGGCTCAAGTGAGAGGGGTTGAGGGTGGGGAAGCACAGGCTACAGAAAGATTCCAGACCTTCAGCCTGCCTCCTGGTGTTCAACTTTTCATACCTCTTGTAATTGTCAGTGAGGAGTCCAGGAGACAGTCCCTCCAGACCTGACCTTTATTTAGGCCAGCAATGCGAAACCGCCTTCCACCATGGCCTGCCAGGACAATGAGTAAGGACTGAGTCCAAGCCCGGCTGGTGGGGAGGGTGATGTACCTGTAGCCCTCTGGCTCACTCTTCCAGACCTGCTCACCTGGCTGCCTCAGCAGGTGGCTGATTGAGGATTCCTGGCTGAAGGGGTACAAGTCACCTCATTTTCCCTTGCCATGGCAAACACAACAAAACCCTGCAACTTCCTGGAGGTATGTATGTGAATGTGAATGTATGCATGTGAATTTTAAAAAAGTATTTTCAGGTATCAGATTTGCTTTATAGTAGCACACACTTGCATGCAAAATGTATTCTCAACACAAACTGTCAAAGCTATAAAATATACAACAAAACCAAAATAGTAAGGCTGGGATATTCTCACAGACTTACCTCATTTCTAGGTTCCCACTCAGGTTTATCTGCCATTTTATGTTCATCTTCATTCTTCGGCTGTAGCGGCTCCTCCTTTGAAGTGGAAACCCTTTGCTCATTTTCCTCATTCTGGGAACTGAGATCCACAGCTTCAGGTCTCTCTCTTAGTACCTCAATGTCCTATAAAAAGTACCCCAAAATAATCTATGTAGTACCCATATTTCATCAAATATGTCAAACAATCTTTAAAATTGTATTACGGCCAGTGGTTACAAAAACCCCCAAGTCAAAAAGCTAAGGCTGGCATTTTATTATTTCAGTATCAAAGAAACATTTAATTCTGAAACAAAGGTCTGTTTTGTGTTCTCTCCCTCCTTAAGAACTCACTCGGAGACAGGCTGTTCTAGTCTGCATATTTACATTATATGCATTTATAAAGATTCTGCATTAAAAGTATTTAAAATCTGATTAGATGTGAAAGATCAATGTTGCCAGCCGGCAGTTTTCATTTAGCCTTCTGTTGAAAACAGATCAAACAGCTAAGCTGGAAGTAAATACTGATCAAAATATACACGGAAAAATCTGGAAAGTATTATTGCAAAGTAGTAATTGTGGTTCTCTGGGGGAGGGGTTGGGGTGGAGTAGGTGTAAAGAATTGACTTCACTTTACAATTTTTGCAATACTGAATAGTCTACAACAAATGTGTTCCTGGACAATCAGGAAAAACACAAATATGGTTTTATTTTGAAAAAATAAAGTTAACAAAGCTTAAACTAATGTCTTCATAGATATGTTCAACTATGCTAATTTACCCAGGTGAGTCCTTCTAGCTCTAATTTACTTGATAATCTTTTAACTGCAGAGTCTTAAATAATTAAAAGGGTAGAGATTTCTTCTAAACATTCAAATAGTTACCGTTCAGCATATACCCTATATACTGATACTTTTGATGATACTAAAAGATCTCTGTATAATTCTCCTCACGCCCCCTTCTTACATCAAGGCTTCTCAACTCAAATAATCTATTTTTAATTTTTCTTTTCCAGCAACATTGCACACTGGACGAACTTAAGGACAGCCCCCACCCCCACCCCCGCCACCCACTGCCCCTCCAGCACAGAAATGTTAACAATAAACAACAGAAACAAAGGTCAAAGAAAGGAAACCCACAGATGCAAGAAGAAAGCAGAGAAATCATAGCAAGTATGGAAAAAAGGTGATGCGCTGGAAGCCAGCTTGCTTCTGGTGACCCAACCCTACATGACATGTTCTGCCTCCTCCCCTCTTAATGGGTATGGGTCACCTTCCCCATCTCTCCATGTGCTGCACACTCCATCTCCAGGAGCTCCTGTGCTCAAGGTCATTGCTTCTGCAATGACCTATCTACTGGACGATTCCCACTAGTCTACACATATGAAAACACCTCCATCTTTAAAAATCCCTCCTTTGGTTCCACATTACTCTTTAGATCCTATCCTGGTTTTCTTGTTCCCTTTTAGAGCAAGATGCTCCAAAGAGCCACCTGAGCTCTCCTGAAGCTGTTCCAATGAGAATTCTGTCCCACCACCCACTGATGCAACTTATCAGGGTCTCTTAAACCGACAGTTCTCGTCATCCTTTTACTTGACCCACCAGCAATATCTCAGTAACTCCCTCCTCTTAGAGACAGGCTCTTCACCTGGCATCCATCTCTAGTCTCTGCCTCACTGACCTGCCATCTCTATGTAAGCCTCATCTTTACCATCACTGGCATGGCAGCGCCTCAAGTGCAGTCAGGCACACTAAGCGCTCGCCCACCTTTCGGCTCAGTGGCTTGGATCTATCTGCTGTTCCTTCTGCCCACGAGGCTTTCCCATGGCTCAACACACCCACATCCCTCACCACTGAGGCTTCCTTCGGTTCCCTATTCCAACATTACTATTCAGTTTTCTTTTTCAACCACTCTCTCCATAAAAAAATATCTCCCACCAACATCTAGCTCCCTACTCTTGCTTTATTTTTTTCCATAGCATTTAGCACCAGTTGCTGTATTACCATGTTTATTTGTTGGCTGTCTCTCTCTCCCAAAAGGATGCTACTTTCTTGAGGGCAGCAGCTCTGTCTGCTGGGTTTCTGCTGTATTCTCACTGCCTGCCCCAGAGTCTAACACATAGTACATTCTTATTCACTGACCAGATGAAATCCTAGACATGCATCCTAAGACTTTGGTAGAGGCACGTGTTCTGATGGGTGGTGTCTTGCTTTTCCCCTGCATTTATTAATACAATGCTGATCCCTATGTAAGTATGGGGAAGGCAGGAAAAGGTGACTGACTGGTCATGGCTCTCCTAATCACTTATCTTTTTTTTTTTTTTTTTTTTTTTTTTGGTGGGACCCTCCCCGGTGGCTGGGGATGGAACTGGCGCTACAGAAGCTGCGGGCAGCCTCACAACCCAGCGCTCAACCGCTGCGCCCGCCACCAGGGGAGGCCCACTAACTGCTATCTTTTGCTAAGGCTTCTTTTGTTAAACTTGAAGATGATCAAATACGGAATTCTGGATTCATGATCTATTTTATGATTGTAAAAGTTCTCTGTATATGGGCCTCCCCGGTGGCGCAGCGGTTGAGCACTGGGTTGCAAAGCCGCCCGCAGCCTCTGCAGCGCTGGTTCGATCCCCGGCTGCTCCCGGGCCTCCGGAGGAGGGTCCCACATGGCGCGCAGACCTCTCCTGCCGCCCGCTGCTCCCCTCAGCAGTGTCCTTCGGCCCTTCTGCCTGCTCTGCTCCCCACTCTGGCTCTGGTGAATTCTCTCACCCTCCCGCCCTTCTGACTGTACCCAGTGCTTGTATAAATGAATGAATAAATAAATAAAAGGTTCTCTGTATGATTTTAGAACCAAGAAGCACTGTCTCCTTACTTAATCTGTAATATGAGCAAATACAATACTCACTGAGGATACACACATGAACTTGTAAACATGAGCGTATGTTATCTATAATGTAACAAAAATAAACAATAACAGAGAGATCCAAGTGGGTACATGATCGAGTCCAACCCATATGGAAACCAAGGAAGTAAACTTTAGTCTGGGAAGGTTTGTTTTGTGGGGAAAACTTTTAAGAGTGTATTGCAGTTTAGTAGTCAAAGTATGAAAGGCCATCTACTTAAAAACTCAGTTAAAAAGTAACTGAATGTAAAGAAATTTGTATGATCACAACTCACAAGAAGCAGATATTAGGCTAAAAATCCTAACATAATAATGATTTATAATTCATTAAATAAAAGAATCAGCGTCTATCTGAATATAAACTAATGAGAGAAAAAGGAATTCTCTGCTTAATAAGTGAAGTACAACTAATAAATATACAATTAGGAAATTACTAGTGGATGTTAAAATGACAAGTAACAGGCCTCCCTGGTGGCGCAAGGGGATAAGCACTGCACTATGAAGCAGTAGCAGCCTCTGCAGCATGAGTTCAATCCCCGGCCGGCCAGGGTGCTACCCTACCCACATGGCGCAGCAGACCTTTCCTGTCTCACCCACTGCTCCCCTCAGCAGTGTGTTTCAGTCAGTCTGCCTGTTCTGTTCCCCATTTGAGTCCTTTCACCCCCCGCATCTCTGGCCTGTACCCCAGCTCTTGTATGCATAAATAAAATAAATCTTTTATAAATAAATAAAATGACGAATAGCAAAAGCTTCATGAGAAATAAGATATGTTTAAATTTTCTTACAAGATATTTAAATAGTCTCAAAGTATCATCCCACAGATTACTTGTTAATTACAAAGAGAAAATGTGGCACTACAGGAGAAACCTGGCAGGTACCATCTTAACCAAGTGATCGAAGCAGAACACAGACAGCATGAAGTGCATCTTGATAAGATATATAGACACATGACCACATCTGTGAGTCTTGCCTCAAAAGTCATAATCTTAATGTAATCTGAGAAACCATAAATAATCTTGGGTAACTCTTCTAAAATCTAAAGGTCAAAAAATACCAGACTAATGAACTATTCCAAATTAAACATGATTAAACAGACTCACAACTAAATGTGTGATTCTGGATTAGATGCTGAGCCAGGAGAAAAAGACAGTTACATAGCACATTACTGGGGCAATAGATAAAATTTGAATATGGACAGTGGATTATATAATCGTTTTAGATCATGATGGCTTCAACTCACTCTTAAATGTTTCCAAACCAAAGAATTTATATATGTAGATAAGTTAACTAGTACAAAATGTAAATAAAAGATAAATGCTGGTAAAGGCTATATACTATTCTTATCACTTTTTAAAATTTTGTAATTTATCTAAAAACCCATATATAACAAAATCACATTGCCAAGGCAACAGCAAAGGGTTGATCCAGAAAACTATTCCATTAAATTTTCTTTCTTCCTTTTTTTTTTTAAAGATTGATTTATTTATTTATACAAGAACCGGGGTACAGGCCAGATGCGCAGGAGGGTGAGAGGATTCACCAGAGCCAGAGCGGGAAACAGAACAGGCAGACTGACGAAATACACTGCTGAGGGGAGCAGCGGGCATGACAGGAGAGGTCTCCGGCACCATGTGGGTCACCTCCTTGGCAGGCCAGGGATCTAACTCGTGCTGCAGAGGCTGCGGACAGCCCCACAGTGCTGCGCTCAGCCGCCTGTGCCACCGGGGGAGGTCCCCATTAAATTTTCTTTTAATCCATATTTTCCACCCAAAGTGTACAGTCATACAATTGCTTTAATAACTATTTTCCCCTGTTCCTTTCCAACATTTCAATTTCCTATTTTGTTTTCTTGTCTCATTGCTTTGAGCATGCTTCTGAAATAATGTTCAATAATAATGGTGATCTGATGGAAAACACTCCTGTTGTGCTTCCTCTAACACGTCTTCACTTCCGACATATGGTCTATGGGTTTTCCACACAACCAGTTATTTTGTGACACCAGCTGGATGTCACAAAACATTGAGTGTTAACTCAATTCTGACACTATCAACACCTGGAGATAATGTTGGCTCCCAGAGGTTCAGGGATCAGACTTCCAAGCATTCCTTCTCCCCTACTTCAGCCGCCAACGGCACATTTGGGTTGTTACCTGTGCTTCCCTTCCCATCAACTGGCTATAAATTAACGAACTCCCACAACCCCCTTCTCAGATTCAACTAATTTAGTAGAGCACCTCACAACTCTTATTTAAAGGAAAACATTTTACTTACTAGATGATTGGTTTATTATAGATGACTACAACACAGCAATTTAGAACAAGGAATGTGGGAAGGTGCAGGGCTTCCTTGTCAACTCTTTGTGTACTGCTTTCCCGGGACCTCCAACAAGCTCACCAACCTGGAAGCTCTCTGAACTTCATCCTCTTAGGGTCTTACAAAGGCACCATTATATAGGCATGGTGGATCAAATCACTGGCCAGTAGTGTTTGAAGTTGAGCTCTAGTTCTCCCCTACTACCAGCTATAGCTAAGTCAAACTTTTTTTATTTTTTTAAAGATTTATTTTTATTAATTTATGCATACAAGGACTAGTGTGTAGGCCAGAAGTACGGGGGTGGGGGCAGTGAGCGGATTCACCAGAGACAGAGTGGGGAACAGAACAGGCAGATCTGGTGAGATACACTGCTGAGGGGAGCAGCGGGCGAGGCAGGAGAGGTCTGCTGCGCCATGTGGGTTAGCTCAAACTGAAGTTGCAGTGGCTGGTAACAGCTTGATAGCACTGAGACTTTAACCTCTGCGGCATCAGGGAGGCCCCCTAAAGTCAAACCTTATTACATGGGGTTTCCCTGACAACTAACCCTCACCCTTAGGGACTTTCTAAAAGTCATTTCATTAACATTAGACGGGTGTGGTAAAAAGGGGCTGATTATGAATAAATAACATGATGTTCCTTTCACTTTTATGGCTTTGGAGTTACTTCAAGAATTGAGGACAAAAGACCAAGAATGTAACAGAAGGTGCTCCCACTACTCTCCTCTCTGGAAACCCCAAGTGTTTTGGGAGCTCTGGGCCAGACAGGAAAATCTTTCTGGAAAGACCAAATAAATATTTAAATTACATGGTCACACCTGATATTGTTATTGATGAATTTAATGGGAATGCTTCTAATATTTCACTAATAAGGATGACTTGGGGGCTTTTGAGATTTTATTTTATTTTTTTAAAGATTTATTTATTTATACAAGAACCAGGGTACAGGTCAGATGCACGGGAGGGTGAGAGGATTCACCAGAGACAGAGTGGGGAACAGAACAGGCAGACTGACTGAAATACACTGCTGAGGGGAGCCGCGGATGACACAGGAGAGGTCTGCTGCGCCATGTGGGATTCTCCCTGGCTGGCCGTGATCGAACCCATTCTGCAAAGGCTGCGGAAAGCTTCACAGTGTAGCGCTCAACCACCTGTGCCACCAGGGAGGCCCGACTTTTGAGATTTTACTATCAACCAATTTTTAAAAAAGATTTATTTATGCATACAAGAACTGGGGTACAGGTCAGGTGTGGGGAGAGAGAGGATTCATCAGAGACAGAGTGGGGAGCAGAACAGGCAGATCTACTGAAATACACTGTTGAGGGGAGCAGTGGGAGAGCTAGGAGAGGTCTGCTGCACCATGTGGGTAGTTCCCCAGCCAGGGCTCGAACTCATGCTGCAGTGGCTGCCGATAGCTTCACAGTGCTGTGACTCAACCCCTTGTTCCACCAGGGAGGCCTGCCATCAACCATTTTTAAGTGAGTCAGTCAATCAAACTATTAAAAAACAAAATCCAGGGCCTCCCTGGTGGTGCAAGGGTTAAAGACAGCGTGATCAAGCTATTGCCAGCCACTGCAGCATGAGTTCGATCCATCCGGCCTGGGAGAAACCCACATGGCACAGCAGACCTCTCCTGCCTTGCCCACTGCTCCCCTCAGCAGTGTATTTCAGTAGATCTGCCTGTTCTGCTCCACACTCTCTCTGGTGAGTCCTCTCACTGCCCCACACCTCTGGCTTACACCCCAGTTGTTGTATGCATAAATAATAAATCTTTTTAAAAAAATCCAATTGGGGAAAAAAATGACAGTTTTTATAGGTAGGAAGTTGAAATAAGGTTATTAGAAAAAAAAAAAAATCAGGCAAAGTCACCTTCCCTTTTTGAGGGAGAGAATGTCTTTTTCATGCAGATTACCTCACTAGTGCAGACCAGGAAATTCCAGATTGATCTGTTTAAAACTCCACTTCCAGGAGAGGCAGAAAATGCAATTAGGTTTGGCAAGGAGATTTGGTGGGGGTTGCGTAAACATCTCCACTTTGAACCTATTTCTTTCTTTCCTTTTTTTTTTTTTTAAACAAGTCTTACTGAGTGCCAAAGACTACCAAAGACTACTAGGTGCTGGGATACAACGGTCAGATGAGACATTCAGACTGTCTCTTCGAAGATCACATTCTAAAAAAAGGGAACCAAAATTACAAGTGAACAAACAAAATAACGACAAGTTATGCCCCTTGGAGAGAAGGAATAGGGGATCTACACTGGAAAGAGTGGTTAGGAAAGGCCTGTCTAAGAGAGGTGATATTTTAGCTGAGGTCTACAGGAAAAAAGAGAAGGAAAGGATTGAGTTCGAGGAATAGATAATGCTCTGCATACTCATTTCCCTGACTGGTATTAGATGCCATAATGTATTTAATTAGTTTCTTAATGATGGGGATTTAGTTGTTTCCATTTTTTTCTTATAACAATATGAAAATGTCCTTATACATACTTCATGCATACATGTGGCAAACAGAATAAACTCCTAAAATTTATGTTATTTCAACTGATAGGTGCCTTTTATTTATTTGGTGGATTCCACTCAATAGCCCTTCAAAAAAGTTTGTGGCAATTTGAATTCCTCTTAATGATGGGTGATGGATGAGAAGTCGTATATCACTGTCATTTTAATTTATATTTCTATTGTTATTGTGAGGTTAAACATCTATCATAAGTTTGAAAGCACTTGTATTTCCTTTTCTGTTAACAGTTTGTGGCCTTTGCCCTTTTCTATTGAGGTGTTTGTTGGCCTTTTTATTGATTGGTAGAAGCATAAGATCATTGTTATTCATATCCTCCCATCCAGTGTCTCCAGACTTGCAAGCACGGTAGGTGAGAATACCAGTTAGGAGACTATTACAATAATGTAGGTAAGAGTAGATGACGAGCTGGGAAAAGGTGGTAATAACAGAGATGTGGAAAAGCCCATGATAGACTTATTAAAAAAGACAGGAGGGCCTCCCTGGTGACGCAGGCGGTTGAGCGCACCTCTGCAAAGCTGTCTGCAGCCTCTGCATTGCTGGTTCCATCCTGGCCAGCTGCAGAGAAACCCACATGGCACAGCAGACCTCTCCTGTCTCGCCCGCGGCTCCCCTCAGCAGTGTATTTCAGTCAGTCTGCCTGTTCTGTTCCCTGCTCTTTCTCTGGTGAATCCTCTTACCTCCCGCACAGCTGGCCTGTACCCCGGTTCTTGTATAAATAAATAAATCTCTAGGAAAAAAAAACAACACAGGAGGGGCCTCCCTGGTGGCGCAAGGGGTTAAGATGCAACCTATGAAGCTATCCACAGCCTCTGCAGTACGAGTTCAATTCCCGTCAAGGGAGCTACCCACATGGCGCAGCAGACCTCTCCTGTCTCACCCACTGCTCCCCTCAGCAGTGTACTTTGGTCAGTCTGCCTGTTCTGTTCCCCACTCTGTCTCTGGTAAATCCTCTCACCCCCCACACCTCTGGCCTGTACCCCAGGCCTGTTCTTGTATTCATAAATAAATAAATCCTTAAAAAAAATTTTAAAAGACAGGATTATTGATCAACTGCAAATGGGAAGTAAGGGAAGAATTCTTTTTTTTTTAAAGAGGCATGTATTATTTATTTATTTGTTTTTTTGTTTTGTTTTGTTTTGTTTGTTTATACATGCACTGGGTACAGTCAGAAGCGCGGGAAGGTGAGAGAATTCACCAGAGCCAGAGCGGGGAGCAGAGCAGGCAGAAGGACCGAGGTACACTGCTGAGGGGAGCAGCGGGCGGCAGGAAAGGTCTGCGCGCCATGTGGGACCCTCCTCTGGTGGCCTGGGAGCAGCAGGGGATCGAACCGGCAACACAGGGGCCGTGGGCAGTTTAGCAACCCAGCGCTCAACTGCTGCACCACCGGGAGGCCCAGTAAGGGAAGAATTCTTAAGAATGATTCCTAGAAATTTCTGGCTTGAATAACTTGTTGGATAGTTAGGGAGACAATTGTTTGAAAGGGTTAAGGTTTGAATTGGAAGGATAAATTGGAAACATGAATAAAAAAAAATTCACAGGAATTAATGAGATTCCAGCAACAGAATAAAAGCACAAAAGGTTCAGCATCCAAGTCAGGGGAACTGCAACGTTCAGTCAGGCAGAGAAGCCAGCCAAAGACTGGGGAGGGCAGGAAGCAAAGCACAGAAGGAAGCCTGGGGTAACAATGTCTCCCAATCCAAAACCATTTCAAGAGGGAAGGTGGCGGGTCTTGTTTTGAAAGCTGCCTGGAGGTTGCACAAGAAAAGAACAGAAAAGTATCCATTAGACTTGCAATAATAAAGCTGTTGGTGGCCTTCAAAAAGTCAAATTAGGGTAGAAGCTGAATGATACCGAGTTGAGTAACTGGGAGGCGATAAGAATTTTGGCTCAGAATGAGTAGAGAAATGGGTCAGAGTGGCCGTTATTACCCCAACCAGCTTATTTTCAAGAAGGTAGAAGGGAGCTGGTAACTAGCCGGACAACGGGCCTAAACCAAGGCTGTCCCAAAGGGTCACCCTTACTTATGAGGCCTGCATGACTATCAAGACTCTTAACAGCAGACTGAGAAGTGCCGAGCATATTCCACACTCAGGTACATAGCGTTGGTGGTTCAGTAAACATTTTCTTTGCTAGTCCTTGTTCATTCAACTATCACTTATTGTGAGTTTATAGTTAACAGAAACAGGAGTCGTAAGAAGTGTGACAAGTGGCAAGGATATTCCCAGGGTGAGCGTGATGCAGGCACGTGGAGCTTTCCACGCTGGACCCCCTTAAGGACGAACTGGTGGCAGCTGCCGGTCACCTGTGGGTAGAGAGCCTCTACCTGTGCCTTTATGGAAAGCCACAAGGGCCTTCCCAGATACCACGTCCCCAGCAGAGCAGGCAGGGTAAAAGGCCCTGGCCATCTGAGCCGAATGGGACAATGGTGACGACTACTTAGCCCCAGCTCTTGGTTTTCTTGTCCTGAACCACAGCTTGACTTCTGCTTCTGTCCAGTGCTGCTTTCAGCAGCTGCTCTCCCTTCAGCAGCTGTAGATCCCAAGATGACTTCTTAAGAACACCCTGCATGCTAAACTCAGCCCCAGCCCTCTTCCCAGAGGTGCGACTTGGGAGAGTAAGCAATTCCACCTTGGGGCACAGAGTCCAGAGACTCAAGGCTGGAAGAGTGGAGGAGTATATTATTTCTATTTAGGAAGTAAAAAAAGCCCCTTGCACTTGTAATTTACAGTCTGCAAGTCCCCCAAAAGCCTTGTGGTTAGGAGGGCTAGGTCCAAAAAAGGGTAATAAAAGGCCCATCCTACTTCTACCAGCCTCGTGACCTTGGGCCACTATGACCCCAAGTTTCCCTGTCTTTAAAATGAGAGGATAAGGGCCTCCCTGGTGGTGCAGCAGTTGAGCGCTGTGTTGCAAAGCTGCCTACAGCCTCTGCGGCGCTGGTTCGATCCCCGGCTGCTCCCAGGCCACCAGAGGAGGGTCCCACATGGTGCGCAGACCTCTCCTGCTGCCGGCAGGAGAGAAGGTCCTTCGGTCCTTCTGCCTGCTCTGCTCCCCACTCTGGCTCTGGTGAATTCTCTCACCCTCCCGCACTTCTGACTGTACCCAGTGCATGTATAAATAAATAAACAAATCTTTAAAAAAATAATAATCACTTTAAAAAAAAAGGATAATATTTTCTAATTTACAATTTAAGGAGGGAGTTTGTTGAAAAGAAACACTTCATATATTTTAAGATGCTATGGAGACATTAATCATACCCTTTTCTATTGCTTTTTGATTCTGGAGAGTTACAATTAATGACTAACTGACAGCTCCATCAGAATGTCAAGAGAAAGCGATACCAGCCCCCCGTAAGCCAGTAATTACTATCCCTGCACTCTTCCGTTCCTGTTTTTCTCAACTTGATGACATGGAGCTGAGATAGAACATGTGTTTTACAAGTACTGTTGTATATACTGAAGATTTATGGGCCATGCTCTTAATTTAAAGAATAGGTCAGTTAAACCCATCATTAAGTTACTTTTTATTTGTGTGTAGGTGATTTTTATTCTGGTGGGGCTGGGACTCAGTAAAAAAAAAAAAAAGAAAAAAAAGAAAAGAAAAGAAAAAAGTTTCCACCTTGCCATAGGAAGCCACCATTAAACTTGTGAGCTAGGGAGTCTGGTCACAAACTGGCACCTGCTATGCAGGCTCCCCCACCATAGCCCTCTCTGCAGGGAACCAACCAGTCCCATCCTCTGGACAAATCCAGAACCTCTTCAGTTTAGGACCCTTCACTAAGAGAAATATCCTCCTATCTCTGAAGTCTCATGGTTTCTAGGTTTTCTTTGATGACACTTAGCCTCTTCTATGTAAAATAATTATTTGGGTTTGTCTTTCCTACCAGGCAATTTACAACACCTGTTCTCCAGCTGTTTTCAGCTTTGTCACCAATGTGGGGGGCAGAGGCAAGCCTTGCATGAAGGTTTTCCCAATGATGATGGTGGAAAAAGGGGAAGCAAAGAGCCAGAGCTGGGCTTTGAAGTTCCTGGTGACCGGCAACGTGATCTCTAAGTCTGTATTTATTAAGCTGTACGGGGACCTGAATAGCGTGATGGAGTCTGACCCTGAAAACACTCTTTGTGAACAGCCCCAGCTTGGCTGGCCTGGGCCTTTCATTTATTCATCTGGGGGAGGAAGAACTGAGACCTGCTTTGACCTTCAGAGATGGATGAACCTTCAAAGACAAAGAACAGTGTGGTGCCTACAAGAAGGATGACATCAGAGGGAGAGGGGCGAAGGCCATAGAATTCTGAGGCCTGTCTCTAGGCTGGAGTCATCAGGTCTAGTAAGGAACAAGGAGCCAGATAAAGAGAGACTGTGTCCTGTTTGGCCTGGTGGTTTTTAATAGCAGTTTATAATAATTATAGCTCTCATTTATTGAACACTCGTTGAGCCAGGCACCACAGACATGATCGCGTTTAGGCTGCTTGGTAGTACTAACTAACTCACAGGAAGACCTGAGCCACAGAGAGGTTAAACCATTTGCTTTGTGACGTGGCTAGGAGGTAAAAGAACCAGGATTTGGCTGCAGGTATTTTTACTTCAGTCAGCTATTAAGCAACATACTAGCTCTTGTTTGCCCCCCTCCCCCAGATCCATGAGCATCCCCCAGAAGCTGTCCCCCCTGCAAACTGTGGGGCGCCCCTGCAGTGGCTTCTGGCTGGGCTCACCAGCAGGAGATAGGAGAGCAGAGGGCAAAAGAGAAGGGGGGCATTTCTCTTCCTTGATAGGCAAGGACCTTCCTGCCTCACCTGGCTCTAGAACACGACTTGCTCCCCTTTTCCCACTGGTAGTCTCTGCGTGCCCCAAGAACCCTGTCTGCACCTGTAAGTCATCATTCAGATCTCTTCGCTAAAGTTACCTAGGGTGAATTCTGCTTCCGGCCAGAACCCCGATGGCATCACTGCTGCCCACACTGGCTCCCACTTGCCTCACAGTGAGTCACGTGGATTAGCACAGCGGTGGTGGGAAGCACTGACTCCATATGAGTAAATGAAGTTCCTGTCTATCTGAATATCACTTCATCATGCAAAACAGCTGGCAACAATCAAGAGCTGGATCTTGTTTGGGCTATGACTCCAACAAACAATTGTGAAAACCATTCATGAGATCAGCCAAGGGATGGGGATCCTGACAGGGTATTTGATATTAAAGAAGCATTGTTGATGGGGGGGGGGTAAGGGCATTGTGGTTATGTTTATAAGACACACATTGTCTTAGTGTGTCCACTTGCAATACATGCTAAATATTTTCTTTTTTTTTTGTAGATTTATTTATTTATTTATACAAGCACTGGGTACAGTCAGAAGCTCGGGAGGGTGAAAGAATTCACCAGAGCCAGAGCAGGGAACAGAACAGGCAGACCGACGAAATACACTGCTGAGGGGAGCAGCAGGTATGGTAGGAGAGGTCTGTCGCGCCATGTGGGACCCTCGCCTGTGGCCCGGGATCGAACTGGTGCTGCAGAGGCTGCGGACAGCCTCTCAGCCCAGCGCTCAACCGCTGCGCCACCAGGGAGGCCCCATGCTAGATATTTTCCACAATAAAATGCAATAAAGGCTAAACTCACTTCTGGAGGCCCCTTGAGGGAGCAGTTAAAAAAAAAAGACATACCCACATGGCTGACGCTAAGACACGAGAGGCAGACAGTCCAATGTGACTGCCCATCAGGAGAGGTCGGGTATAAAAACAACCCGTTTCCAAACAGGAGCCTCAGTACCTGTGGCACAAGGGCCTGAGTTCCAACCCACATGCTTGGACTAAATGGAGCTTATTCTCAGGAAGGCTGGGGGTATGGGGATGGGAGCGGGTGGTGGCGACACAGAGGAGTGGCAGATTCATTTACCATTCACTCATTACCCCAGCAAGCAGGATAAATCCAATGGGCTGAATGGTCGTTAAAATGCATTAAGTTTTTGTATTTTATTATGGAAAATTTAAAACCATAAATTAAGCAGAACACTATAGAGTAAACCCTCCATTCCCCATCATCCAGTTTCAACAATTATCAACATTATGCTTTTCAGACACCTCCACCTCTTCCCACTTAATTATTCACTCACAGATTTAAGACAAGATTTACACATGCAGAAATGCAGGAACCTTAGCTGTACAACTTAACAAATGGAGGCACAAGCCACCATTGAATTCACACCCCAATCACAATATAGAACATTCTTCCCTGTCAGTTATCTTCTGACATTTTCCCTTAGTTTTGCCTGTCCTAGAACTTAAACACAAGTTTTAAACTGCATTTATTTGCAAGTTGGTTCTGCAATCATTAGTAGTTTTTTGTAACTTAGTCCCCTAACTCCCAGCAAAGAATGAGATGATCTTAATTTTAAAATAACTGGTAAACTTGGGCATTAGCCCTAGCCCTGCTGCCCAAACATGTCACTTTGGCCCCCTCCTTGACCTATTCCAGGTCTTAAATTCATAGAAGGGTGGGCTTTCAGCCAGGCACCCGTGCCACTCAGGCACTCTGGGTATGGAGAGGTCCTGGGGAGTTGCACTACAGCTGAAGTTGAGCTGGGGTTGGTATAAGATCCTCTGGTGATCTGTGAACTGCAGGTTCCCAGCCCCATCCAAGAGGCTCTGATTCAGGCAGGCACGGGTAGGACTTGCAATCTGCATTCTGACAAGCAACCCAGGTTAACTGCTGCAGTCACTGGATCAATCCTGGAAAACTCAGTTCCAAAAAAAGGCTAATGAGCTTTCAGGATTCTGCCTCCTTAATAAGTCCAAGGCCTTCTTCACAGAACAGCTCTTCAATTATTTGAGGGTGGTGATCATGCCCCTTCCTCAGTCTATCTGACCAGGACAGAATATCCCCAGTCCTTCAATCCAGCAAGACTTCTTCCCTTTCATACCAAAGCAGGTCACAGCCATCCTGGGTGACTTCCTCTATGGGACAGGTGTTTCCTGGAGATTAGACTCTAGGCTCAGGGACAATGAGAGCAAATCATCTGCTGAATGTCTATTAACATGTCAGAGACTGTACTGGCCCTTTAATTTACAATGTGATGTAATCCTCACAGAATTCTCCCAGAAAGAGGTTTAATCTTTTACAATTTAGAAACCAAGACTCATAGAGATTTCTCAGGAAGAGATGGCACTGGCATGATGCAATGGTATGACGGTAGGGTACAGTACTGAGTTCCTTAGTGAAACACTAATTTAGGGGCTGCTGTGAAAGTATTTGCAGATGTAGGGAGCAGCTACAACCAGGTGACTTTAAATAAAATAAATTATCTTCAATTTCAGCCAATCAATTAAAGGGCCTTAAGATCAAAACAGGTTTCTGTGAGGACAAAGTAATACTGCCTACAGCCTGCAGCATCAGTTCCTGCTCGGTTTCTGGCTACCCTACAGAGTTTGGACTTGTCAGCCTCTACCCTATCATACTGCCTGTGACCAATTCCTTCAAATGAACTGCTAATATAAAATGTAATATATATTACATTGTGATACTGCTTCTGTTACCTGGAGAACCCTAATACTAATGAGAAGCCAGTTCTATGTGACCCCAAAAGGTCATGACTTGCCTCTATGTTCCTGCGACCACCTCAACCAAAACAGCCCAGGTGTGCTTTCTGAGCCCCCGGCCGGCACGCCAGCCCACACATGTGTCTGAATATTATTGTATTCTTAACAACTAGAGTTTGAGCAGAAACCAGTCATATTCAAAAGGGTTTTTTGAATGGCAGGAGCTTGTTACGTTTGAAGTTTTGTAGTGGGCGGGAGGTATAGTTTACCCAGTGCTTAAAAGAGGGATCTGGCAGGGCCTCCCTGGTGGCGCAAGGGTTAAGACGCAACCTATGAAGCAATCCGTAGCCACTGCAGCATGAGTTTGATTCCTGGCCAGCCAGGGAGCAACCCACATGGCGCAGCAGACCTCTCCTGTCTCGCCTGCTGCTCCCCTCAGCAGTGTATTTCCGTCGATCTGCCTGTTCTGTTCCCCACTCTGTCTCTGGTGAATCCTCTCACCAGCCCCCTCACACCTTTGGCCTGTACCCCAGCTCTTGTATGTATAAAAAAAATAAATCTTACCAAAAAAAAAAAAAAAAGAGGGATCTCATCTATTCTGGGCAAGGTCACTAACTTGCTTTATAACTTCAGGCAATCCTAAGTTTCAGCACCTGATTAATTATAACACCAACCTGAAAGTCTGCTTTCCACGGCTCCCATCCACTCAAACTGGCGTTAGATGGTCAGCTGGCCCATCAGGATTTTAGATCTGACCTACTTTCTAGTTGGGACTCTGACCTTGAAGGACCCAGGACACTTTCCAGCTCCTGGTATCCTGGAAGTTCTGCAAGCCAACGTGCTCAACAAATGCTGGTGGAGCAGGTCTCCCCTGCATGAAAGTGCTGCCTGCAGGTTAAAGTGAAGATGCAGTTTCCACGCTTAAGACGCTGACTTCAAAGTAGAGGCTGCCAAGTCCCACAGAAGAAATAGTACAGAGAGCAACAGGGTTCAGAGGAAAGAACAACAAAAGTTAGCAGATGAGGTGACAGTTGAGATGAGTCTGAGAATGTAATAGTAAAATAATGAAAGTAAGAGGCAAGAGAGCATGGGGGGCCTCCCCGGTGGCGCAGCGGTTGAGCGCTGGGTTGGGAAGCTGCCCGCAGCCTCTGCAGCGCTGGTTCGATCCCGGCTGCTCCCCGGCCACCGGAGGAGGGTCCCACATGGTGCGCAGACCTCTCCTGCCGCCCGCTGCTCCCCCCAGCAGTGTACTTCGGTCCTGCCTGCTCTGCTCTCTGCTCTGGCTCTGGTGAATTCTCTCACCCTCCCGCGCTTCTGACTATACCCAGTGCTTGTATAAATAAATAAATAAAAATAAATCTTTAAAAAAAAAATGAAATATACTCTTAAAAAAAAAGAGAGAGAGCATGGGGATGGTCTGGGGGGAAGGGGAAACCTGTGCTGCAAAGTAGGCTGTGAGTAGAGGATCAGTGCTAGACAAACTCAGCTATGACCGAGTGGGGAGCCTTGAATGACAAAATATTGAACTGGTAGGTAATGAACAGGTAGTGGAAGCTCCCGCGTGGAACTGGAGAGATGAACCAAGTGTGCTTTAGAAACCTGCACCTGGCAGGTGCAGGTATAAATTGGGGAGGGGGTATTACAGAGGCCCAGCCGAATTAACAGCAGTAACTAAGGTTATTGGCTTGCCATAGACCGGCATGCTGAACCTACATGATCCCATTTCATGATCACACCTCCCTAGGAACCTCCTACTACCCCATTTCACAGAGAAGGGACCCAGGCTCCCAGCGGTGAAGCAGAGTGCCCCGGATCACACAACCAGTCAGCGATGGAGTCAAGATCTATAGCTACCACGGCTGGTCTTACTCCAGGGCCAGCAAGATGACACTGGAGCTGCCTGTCTGCCTGCATCAGGGCCCAGGCTCTGTCTGCATTGACTTCCAAGCGAGCTGAGTAGGGGGAACGGAGAGGAGAATGCAAGGGACTGCAGAGATGATAACCTACCAACTGAGGCAAAGAACTGATTGGAACGATGGTTTAAACAAAGGTTCCCACGGTTGTTGTCCATAAAGCAAGCAAAAAGCCCAGATTTCCTCCCGAGTATGTACCAAGTCCTACAGCAAATGATCTGGCCTGTGTGGCCAGCTGCCTTAGCTTTCAGGGGTTGGAGGCTACATGCTAGAGCAAGCTGAACACCCCGAGAATTGCCAGGAGAGAGATGGTGACTGAACAGACTGAATTGTATCCTTTAAAATCCATACATTGATGTCTTAACTGTCAGTACCTCAGCATGTGAACTTATTTGGTAACCGGATTTTTGCAGACATTATTAGTTAAGAAGAGGTTAAAGTGGAGCAGGGTGGACCCCTAGTTCATAGCCTGGTGCCCCTAACAGAAGGAGATTTGGATACAAACATGCACAGCGTCGAATGCCAAGTGAAGATGAAGGTGATGGAGTTGAAGCCGAGGGCCACCAAAGATTAACAGCTAGGAGGCGGGCCAGAGCAGATTCTCCCCCACAGCCCCACAGTTCTCAGAGGAACCCACCCTGACAACACCTTGATTTCCTTTTTTTTTTTTTTTCTTGCCTCCAGAACTGAGACAGTAAATTTCTTTTCTAATAACTTGGGACACTAATACAGTCACCCATGCCATCCTTGCCCATAAGATGTCCCTAGGAGATTTTACCAAGTCCATTAAAAACTGAAAAGAAGAGCCTGACGTGAAACTTTATTGTACTGAAACGTACATAGTAATTGGGAGACTATTTCTGCACTCTATTTGGCAGTTGAAAATAGGCCAGGTTCTGACATTTCATTTATCTTCAACTGCCCAAGCATCACTGACTATCTTTGATTGTGAAACAAAATCCAATTTTTACTTGAATGATCAGGGACCTTTGTTCTCTTTCTTTTACTCTTAGAAGCAAGTATTGGGGCTCCCTCCCCCGGTGGCACAAGGGGTTAAGTCTCAGCACTGTGAAGCTACAGGCAGCCACTGCAGCATGAGTTTGATCCCCAGCCAGGGAACTACCCACATGGCACAGCAGACCTCTCCTGTCTCTCCCGCTACTCCCCTCAGCAGTGTATTTCAGTAGATCTGCCTGTTCTGCTCCCCACTCTGTCTCTGGTGAATCCTCTCACCCCCCACACCTATGGCCTACACCCCCTCCCCCGCTCTCGTATGCATAAATAAATAAAATGAATCTTAGAAAAAAAGAAGCAAATATTGACTGCATCTGGATCATCCTGTGACCTGAAGAAACCCAGTGCAATGGGCATTAAGTTCAGAGTCCTGCTGGACCCCTCACCCAGCAGAGGATCGTCATTCCAAGGCATGAAACCTGCATCAAGACAACCACCAGCCCTCTCAAGTGTGGCAGCAGCTCTCTGAAACACGGCTGCTGGCTGTAAGCTCCACCCCACCTTCAAATAAGTTCACGCCTTCAATTCTGCAAAAGTGGTGGATTTCTTGGCTTAATCCCTGCATTACTTTGAAGAACGTGTGCTTCCTCTGGTGTAAGTGAATGGCTGCCGTTATGAAGAGAAGTATGTTCTGGGGAATTCCGAGTTGTGTTTTCAGATAATGATTAACACAACTAAGAAATGAAACCTAACCTATACTTCTCTTAATACTTGGAAAAACCCCCACTCCACAATATTTTGTACACATACAAAAATTATGGAAAATTATATTTTCAAATCGGCACCTCCTACAATCCAAATAAGCCACCGGAATTATCTACTTAAAAATAAAACAGAACGATGATGTTCCTATGGAGCAAAGCATCCCCCCTCTTCAAAGTTAATAGTAGTTAACTCTTAATAAACACTTAAGATCTAACAGACACAGTTCTGAGCCCATCCCATGCAATGAGTTGTGTCATTCTCACATCAGCCTGTGGACAGGCACCTTTATTGTTCCCATTGTACAGGTGAGGAGAATGGAGCACAGAAAGGCTAAGTTTGCCCAAGGTCACAGAGCTTTAAATGGTGGAGTTGGGATCCAGAACTAGGCAGCCTGTTTCCCACATACCCCACCTCCTTCCCAAGCAACCAACCAAGCCAAACAAGTCAAAAGGGGATAAAGTGAGTGGGCAAAGGTGAAGGAGGGTGGGTTGAGGATGAAGGCAAAAGAAGAGAACCCTATTCCAACACTGAGCTGGCACTTTACACCTGCTTCTCCCATTTAACTCTCATAATGCCCCTAAGGGAAGCATTCCTCTCCCACTTGACAGACATGGCACTGAGGCTCGCTGAGATTAAGAGAACCTGTGCCAGGGCCAGTTAGTGATGTGCCCCTAAACCCAGACCTGGCAAAGCCCAGTGTTGTTTTTGGAGCCCATTTCTCCTGGAGTCGTGGTTTCAAACTGTAACCTTACATTATGAATGGCACAGTTGCTTTAAAAAGAGAGATTATTATTTAAAAAAAAACCCAACTAATAAACCTAAAAAAAAAGATCAGTGGCCCCAGGGTCAGGAGGCGGCCACCTCATGCCTGTCTGGAGAAACTGAGTCCAGCTATGTGCCTAATAACATGCACGTTTGGGATGAAGAGGCTCAGACTACTCTAGTTCCATTTATGACACGAATTAACTACAGCTTTAGCCAAGTCCCCTAACCTCGCAGGGCCTCTATTTTCCTTACGTATTGCTAAAACAAAAAACGTGCTCAATATGGGGTCCCACCTGGCCACATTTCAAAACCAAGACTTAGTATCTAACTTAATTGCAGTTTCAGGCCCTCTCAAATGCAATCCAGACCTGTCCTGGTCACAGTGGCAGGTAATCTGCATAAGGTAAACTCCTGTCTCTGTCTCTCCCTCTCACACACACACCTTTCCCTTAAAGGAGGGTAGCCTTTAACGATCATTTTTTGTTTAAAACAATAAAACCTAGGGCCTCCCCGGTGGCGCAGCGGTTGAACGCTGGGTTGCGAAGCTGCCCGCGGCCTCTGCGGTGCCGGTTCGATCCCCGGCTGCTCCCCGGCCACCGGAGGAGGGTCCCGCATGGCCCGCAGACCTCTCCTGCCGCCCGCTGCTCCCCTCAGCAGTGTACTTCGGTCCTTCTGCCAGCTCTGCTCCCCACTCTGGCTCTGGTGAATTCTCTCACCTTCCCGTGCTTCTGACTATACCCAGTGCTTGTATAAATAAATAAAAATAAAAATCTTTAAAAAAATAAATAAAACAATAAAACCTTGTCCAGCCAATTTCTGACAATAAAAATCTTCCATTTGGTACAAACCCTGGAGGCACCCTTCTATTGCCTAGATGGGATGCTGCTGGATTCATGAATCGTTTAATAAAGCCAATTAAATCTGTAAATTTACATGATTTATTTTTTTTAAGAGTATAAAATGTATATAAGGATGCTGGCCTGCACAATTTTAGGCTGAGGTACAAGACATCACCAATTAAGGTGAGTTGACTGAAAACCCTAAGGTGCTTGACAGCTGATCATTTCCAGAAAGAACACAACGAGGTCATCACAGCTACCAAGGTCAGCAGGTCCGCACATGTCTGCCAGTCAAGGCAATGCCAGGAGGATGGCCCCGTGTCAACTTCACCCTCCTTTACTAGGAAACCTGCACCCAAGATCTATCTCCAAGGAGATCTGGCTGGGCCTATGCTCCTAGAGCTTCCTCCCAGGCAGGTTTCTGGCTAAATAGGTATCAACCAGGTGATGCTAGAAGTGGAAGGGGGAGAGAAGTCCATGAACAGAATGGCCTCCCTTCCTCCAGATCCCTGCATACTTTGCAGCTGGTTGGCATTCAGCTGCGAGGTGGGCAGGGTGCCATCTGGTACAGCATCCAGCATTGGGTTTCACCACTGCATGTTACAGAACCATCAAAGGTAGCAGAACAGCACTCACCGCTCATTAAGGAGGCAGAGGATTCAGGAGAGACCGCCCCTAACAGGGTTTGAATGAGTGAGGGAGCGGGGCAACCTGAAAACTGTTGGCGCCCACTAGGACTCTTAGGAACCCCCACCCCATCAGTTCCGGCCCCATAAAGGGGGAGGAATCAGATCTGCATAACAGTGAATCACCAAGCACTTCGGCACAATGACCCTCCAGGAGAGGGTGGAGAAGCCCGTCTGGCAACTACCTACACAAACAGGGCAATTCTGAAGAGCAGCAAACAAACCTGCCTAGCCCCAATTTCCATTTTGCATAAGACTGCATACACAAAAACAACAGCAGGGAACACTTGTTGGTCGATACCAACGGTTAACACCAAAAGTTTGGACCAAAGGAGAATTAAAAAGATCCTTTTAAAGGAACTTTCTATTAGGTGGTTCTGTGGAAGTTGGTAGTAAGTGTCCTTAGACTTGACCCGGCCATTAGCTGTATCAACCCATCCAGGTGAACTTTGATTCTAAAGGAAGTTAAGCAGAACATCTGAACCATTAACCAAAGGGAATATTTTAGTTTCTAGATGACTGTCTGAGTGCCTGTTTTCTCTATGCTAATAAGGAGTAACTAACAAATTCTAGGAGGGAGATTTATTAGGGTTAGGAACCAGCGGGCCCAACTGCCACCGGACCCCACAGTGGACAATGACCACGGCTCCTTAATCCAGGGGAGCAGCAAAAAGACGTGCAATTAAGTTCAAATAGGCCCGGAGCGCGGCTCTTAAGAGAAATGCGCATCCTCCCGGAGGCCAAGGCCTCTCTCTCGGATCCTCGGGGTCAAGGCACAGGGCCCAGAAAACATACATTAACATGAACACGAGGTACTTAAGAAAACAGTGGGCAAGTTAAATTCCAGCATCCTTCCTCTCCTCCCCATGCCCGAACTACTCGTGGTAGCCGTCCAACAAGGCGTCAAACCGAATGGTTTCACCCACTTATTTCTGAAAATGCGAAAAGACACAGCACTAATACCCTTCATTCGGATTCACAAGGAGAAAGAGGCGCAGTCTTCCCCAAACAGCAACCACCCAGGAGCCGAGGGTGAAAGGGGAGAGTAGGCACCCCTTTCCTAGTTCCCTCCCCATCCTCCAGGGCTCCGGGCCAGCTTCCCCTTGCACCTCGCTCGCGTCCCGGCTCTCGAGTTACCTCGTTCGCGCGTCCGGCGGCGTTCGGAACGAGAGCCGTCGGTTCAGCCGGCTGTGCCTCCTCCTCCCCGGCTGCCAAGGGGCTACTCTGGGTCGCCCGGGGATCCCCGCTGCCCCCCGGCGCTGCCTGGCTGCCGCCGTCCACGCTGGCGCCGATCCCTCCGGTGGAAGAGGCAGCAGAGGCGCCGAGCAGCCCGTGGGCCCCGTCGGCGTCCCCGGCCGTGACGCTGTGCACCAGCCACGCATCCACCCGGGTGCGGGGGATATAGGGCACCCCGAGTGCGCGCACCTCCCGGAGCAGCCGGCCTTCCGACGGGCCAGCGGGGTCCGGCCCCCAGCCCTTGGGGTGCAGGTGGTCTGCGCGCCCCCAACCGCCCCAGGCCGGGAAGGTGCTGAGCGCGTAGGCGGAGCTCGTCGGGCCGCCCTCGAGCAGCAGCTCGTCCCGGAACAGGGTGGGCGGCGGGAGCAGCAGGTAGAGGTCTAGGTCGAGGTCCAGGTCCACGCGGAGCCCCGCCAAGCTCAGCAGGAGGGTGAGGTGCAGGAGGCCGCCGCCGTCCGACCACCAAGGCTTCAGGTACTTCATCTTCCGCCGAGCCCCCGGGGACGCCCCAGACGGCGCCCGCGGGTCCCAGCGCTCCCGCCGCCGCTGCGGCACGTGCGGACCCCGCGCCCCGCCGCCACCTGCCCGGAAGAGACGGGGAAATGAAACAATGGGCCCGGGCTCTCAGCGGCCGTCGTGGGTTCCCCAAGCCCGGCACAAAGGCGCTCGCCGGGCGGCCGACGACGTGCCCCGGGCTCAGGAAAGGCGGGGAGGAGCCACCTGCGCGCCCAGCCCGCCGGCCCCGGCGCCCCAGCGCCCCGCAGCTCCGCGCCGCGGCCACACGCTCCGCCCCGGGCCGCGGGCTCAGCCGCCGGGGACACGCCCCCGGCCGCCGGGCCAGCCCGCGTGGGAGGGGCCGGCGCGGGGCGTGGCTCTTCTGCTCAAATGCTCTTTATTGGGGGGATCGCAAAGCTTTCTGGGAATAGAAGTTGCTCTGGGCTGAAAGTGTGCCCCCACCCTGCGCTGGTGCGCTGGCGATTGTATTTGAAAGAGCCAAGTGGGAGGCAGGGAGGTGAGGAATGGTAAGGGCAGGGTGTGTAGAGTGGGGTACATCGAGGCGGTGGGCAGCTTGCAAAGGGCTTCCATCCACGTGGGAACAGTGGGTTCAGAAACTGGATTCTGGATTCACATGCACTATGTGTGCATCTGTGTGCACACATGAGTAAGTGTGTGTGACCTTTACAAAAATTTGTGTGACCTTGAATAAGTCACTTCTCTGTGCCTCAGTTCTCTTATCTGTAAAATGGGACTAATGCTATCTCTCTGATAGTGATTGATGATGTCAGATGAAATGGAATATGTAAAGCTCAGAGTTTGACATGTAGATTCCACAGTTGCTATTGGAATCAAACAGCAAGTCCCAGTAAGCTCCTCCTACCCTCCTACAACCCCTCCCCCCGCCCTGCTCCAGCCTCACAGACTTCTCATTGTTCCCTGGGCATCTCCTGCACAATGCTAGGCCTTTCCTCATGGTCTCCTTTGTTCTTAAGTGAGGGTTAAGTGCAACAGCTCTGGAATTATCCTTCGGAGTTCAAAGCCCCCTCCACCGCCTACTAGCCTGGACCTTAGACACTTGACTCACTCTGTGCCTCAGTTTTCTCACTGTAAAATGGGACTAATAATAGCACCTACTCAGCACACCTGTAGTGATCCCCAGAAGAGGTGCATGTAAACCACCAAACACAGCACTTGGTAGGTAGGAATGCTGTTACCCATTATTTGTGTTGCGCATCCTCCAAGGTTTAACCCTTCAAATAAGTCCTCTGAATTTTCCCCATTTCCAATTAGTTTCTTCCCCATCTGCTCTCCCACAGTGCTTTCTCCTTATGCCAACATTGCAACACTTGGCATAGTTCACTTTTTATTGTGGTTGAGGATTGGTTTGATTCGTCTACTATAAATTCTTGACGGTAAAAAACCTGTTTGGCTCACCTTTGTGCCCACACAGCACTGGGCTTTGTAATGTAGGTTTTACTAACCCTAAGTCCCTTTGTTGGCGGGGGAGGGGGGGGGGGGGGGTGGAAGAAGGGGATACCAACAAGGGGTTGGCAGTTGTGTAAGAGTTGAGCAAGACTTGTTTTTAAAAACCCCTTCCCGGGCTTGGTTTTCTTCTCTCTTGGAATCAGTATGTTAGGGGGAAAGGATGTCCTAAACCTAATTCTATGCAGTCTTTGTGGACTCCACCCCCACCCCAGGCCAAAGCCAAAGACACTGGGAACTCCAAATCCCATCACCACCAAAGGGAAGGTGGCTGGGACCTGAGGGTGGGGTTAAGCAGCCAGGTTGGTATAAAGCCAGACACGTGGGCTTTGGAGGGTTCCCCCATTTTGACTGTCCTCCAGCTCCCAGCGTCTGGCCAGCTCGGAGAGTGCTTTTTAGGTTTCCAGGTCGGCGGATCGGGTAGGACGCATTAAAGACTTTATTTCCCTATTTTCTCCCTGAGTTGTACATTTTCCTTATTTCCTTTTCCCTTGTAAATAAACCTTTTATTAACCTTTTGTGTATGCCTGTAGCGGAGTATTAATAAGGCCCTTATAAGCGCGCGGGTGGACCCACAGACAGGAACCCGTTCAATATCGGGGCTGCCTTATAACAGCTGGCACCCAACGTGGTTTCCAAGCTTCACCCGTGGTTGACCAGCCCAAAGTAATTTTTCTTGCATTGGTCACCATAAAGCGCACTAGGTCTGCCCTATAACAAGTAGATTTCAGTTTGACCCAGGAGAGCAGTGGCAGCAGTTCTTTCTGCTTTAAATCTTCAAGGATGGGTTGGAGGAAGTGAAGAGACAGAAAGAGATGGAGATGCTCCTGGGTTAGTGAGAGTTGGAACAGAAGTTCCATTTCACAGCACTTGGTCCCTGGACAGGGGATTTGGGTTCTGGGACTGGGTTCTAGATTCAGGTTTCACTGAGGGCATTCTTCACTGCCTGACACAGTGCAGGATAGAAAATGGAGTTCTTTTGGGGCCTCCCCGGTGGCGCAGTGGTTGAGCGCTGGGTTGCGAAGCTGCCAGCGACCTCTGCGGCGCCGGTTCGATCCCCGGCTGCTCCCTGGCCACCTGAGGAGGGTCCCACATGGCACGCAGACCTCTCCTGCCGCCCGCTGCTCCCCTCAGCAGTGTACTTTAGTCCTTCTGCCTGCTCTGCTCCCCGCTCTGGTGAATTCTCTCACCCTCCTGCGCTTCTGACTGTACCCAGTGCATGTATAAACAAAACAAACAAACAAACAAATAAATAAATAAAATGCCTCTATTAAAAAAAAATTAAAAAAAAAAAAAGAAAATGGAGTTCTTTTGGTTGATAAATTTGTGACTTCATTAGGGAGGGAAAAATGTACTCAAGTGCCAAAATAGTGAGGAGACATAAATGACTAGAGAGGAAGTGTACAACCAGGTGAAAACAGAAATGGTACCTTCTTTAAGGTAGAATCTTCCAGAATATTGCACAAAGTTGGTGCCCAAAATTTTTTTTTTCAATTGAAATGAGGATTTTACAGTTGAGATTTATTTTGAGGGATCTGCATAGACTAGGATCAGAGTATAGGAGGGGCTCACCCCTCAATTTTTGTAATGTGAATTATTTACCATAGTATGCCAGACTTAGTTCAAAAGTGTGACTGGTGAAAAGAAGGGCACAGGAAAGAACCTTGAAGTAAAATATTAAACAGGATACTCACACACCCTTGACCTTATCACAACAAAACTCCCTTTTATGTGGAGAGAAAATGAAGTAAGATTAGAAGGAATGATTTCTTGGGTTTTGTTTTGTTTTATTTTAATTTCTAGAACCCCTCCGTTCACAAATAGCCAAAAGAAAAAAGTGCAAGCCATTGTTTTATAAAAACCTTGAAAAGTTATCTGCATTTAAGACCCTTTAGTGGTTCACAACCAGTGCTAGTCTGCAAATTGTTTCTGGTCTAGATCAAGTGAGGCATAGAATTAAGAGTACTTAGAAATTTTTTTTTTTTTATAGAGGCATGTTTTATTTATTTGTTTGCTGGTTTGTTTGTTTGTTTTGTTTATACAAGCACTGGGTACAGTCAGAAGCGCGGGAGGGTGAGAGAATTCACCAGAGCGGGGAGCAGAGCAGGCAGAAGGACCGAAGTACACTGCTGAGGGGAGCAACGGGCGGCAGGAGAGGTCTGCGCGCCATGTGGGACCCTCCTCCGGTGGCCCGGGAGCAGCTGGGGATCGAACCGGCGCCGCAGAGGCCGCGGGCAGCTTCGCAACCCAGCGCTCAACCGCTGCGCCACCGGGGAGGCCCCTTAGAAATTTTGATAGCACTAACATTGTCATGACATCCAACACGTGGCCAGTGGGTTTGCTTTTTCATGCCACTGTTACTTTATTTTTCTAGATATTAATTTATTTATTTTACAAAATGCTGACCTACTACAGATTGGAGTGGGGGTGAGGGCTTGGAGGGATAAGGGCTGCTCTTTCAGCAGGTTTAGTTTGAGAAGCACTGCCTCAAAAGGCATCCCAGGGTTGTAGAAAGGTTTGAAGGTGATGTCTAGTCCTCACATGTGCGCTGAGCCTAGTGAGTGGCTTCTCACAAATACAGTATGGCTAAGGTGACGGGATGATTAGATTTCAAGATTAGGTTATGAACAGATTTTGAGTTGATTCTGGCTGCTGTAACAAAATTATCATTGTACTGGTTTATAAAATAGCAGAAAGTTATTGCTTATAGTTCTGTTACAGGGCAGGGAGAGGGGAAACCCAGACCCCACAAACCTGCCTACTCTAAATGGGTTCTGCCATCCACCGCATCAACACAAAACATATGAGACTTTAATGGGAGGGAACTTTAATATAGTTAGAAAACAATACAGGAAAGGCAAACAATCTAGTTTCTAAATCAAGCACCCAAAGTCACCCGTCCCCTTGTGGGTAAAAGTCCACCCAAGCAGGATGGCCCAGAGCAAGGCCCCAAAGCCTATCACAAGTCTAAAGCACCTTCCAGCGAGGACCTGCAGAAAAGCATCAGAAACCAGACAAGTCTGAAGGGAAAAGAACAAAATCAAGACAAAAACCGCCATTGTCACCTCCCCACAGGTCTCTCACCCACATCTGTGTCACCCAGTCCACGACCAAAAGGCAAACGCAGTTTCTTCACGTCTCTCTGCTCCATGTGCCTCCTCCAGGTCTCCTTCTGGCTCCACCCTGCTTCCCTCCTTCTCAGTCTCCTCTGCAGCTTCTTCTCTCTCTGCTCAGCTCCACCCTCCTTTTTGGGTGGGGTAGGAAACCTGGAACCTCCCCCTTTCCTGGGGGCCGCCCTGTTACAGTTCTAGAACTGAAAGTCTAAGCTCCCGTTGCTGGCATGTTTGGGTTCAGGTGACAGCAAACTGCTGACTTCTTACTTACCAAAAATGGTGGAAGGAGCAAGGGAGCTTTCCCAGTGGCTGTTTATAAGTATAGTAATCCCATAGGGATGGCACCACCCTCAAGATCTAATCACCTCCCACAGGCCCCACCTCCTAATACCATCACCTTCGGTGGGTATATTTCACCGTATGACTTTGAGGAGGGGCACAGACTTTCAGACCATGGCACTTACCTTCTCCTTCCACATCTCATGCTTTCCCTCTTGGAGTGAGCGGCCATGCTGTGAGCATCCCCACGTAGAAGCTCATGTGGCACTGGTGTCTTCAGCCAATACCCAGTGAGAATCCGAGGTCAGCCAGTTGACTAAATGCTGACCCGATCTTCTGTGCTTGAGGGTTGACCTGACTATAGCTCTAGCCAACTCTTTGATCAAAGTTTTGGAATGACCCCAAGCCAGAGGCCATCTAAACCCCACATGGGCACCTGCAGAAATGACTCTAAGATAATAGATTTGTTTCAGGACACTAAGTTGTAGAGTAATTTGTTACACAACCTAGATAACTAATACACCCTGTGTCAGAAGTGGATGCCAGACAAGTAGAAGACAAAACTACAAATGCAACTGTAGTTGAGCCAAGCAGTTAGTAATATAGACAATAAATGATTTATAAATGGGAAGGCACATGACAGTGGTACATTCTGGCCCTAAGATGTAATAATCTGTTTTACCCCTTTAAATGTAAGATTACAACTTGGCATGAAAGGTAGTTACTGTTGTGAAGTGAAAAGCACACTTGCTTTTCTCCATGGCAATTTCTTGTATCTATCCAAAATCAGCAAGGAAGAAGATGGATCAGAACCTTGGCATTCTTCTTTTAGAAGGTTGCTGCTAATATTAACTATAGGAAATTTAAATTTGTGGTAGAAATCCTAAGATTAAAAGAGCCTAGTAAAATTTCAAGACATAAATTAAGATGGTGGTATTATTCAGGAGGAAGCATTAGGCATAACTAATTTCAAAACAGGCAATCACTAGAATTTCAATGACTCTGCAGTTGTTGAAACAGTATGCCAAAAACTTCTGCAAAATAGGTTTAGGAAGAGTCTGATTTGCCAACTATTGCCGGTCTATCTTGGTAATGAATCCACTGGTAATGAAAAGGAAGCATTTATCCTTTTTTAGCAGTCTATGAAGCATTGACTGTCAGGTTGTTTTGTACGTTATGATGACAATGATTATGCTCTCCTGCATGCTTACAGGCGGGGTTCACAATAAACCCTGTCTTGTGCGAAGCACCCCTCCACGCTGGGCCCTTTTCATGCATAATCTTATCTACTCTGCACACTCAGTCTATGAAGTAGAAATTACTTCCATTTTATATTGTGGGCCTCTCTAGTGGTACAGCTATCACCAGCCACTGAGGCTTGAGTTCCATTCCTGACCAGGGAGCTACCCACATGGCACAGCAGACCTCTCCTGTCTCACCTGCTTCTCCCTTCAGCAGTGTATTTCAGTAGATCTGCCTGTTCTGCTCCCCAGTCTGTCTCTGGTGAATTCTCTCACCCCCTGCACCTCTGCCTGTACCCCAGTTCTTGTATGCATAAATAAATAAATAAAATAAATCTTTAAAAACTTTTTTTATATGGTCTAATAATAAACAATCCCCAACTCACAGTGGCTTAACACAATAAAAGTTTACGTCTTTCTAATTTCTCAGTCAAGAAAAGGGTGTAATTTCCCAGTCAGAGAAGAGATTCCATGCCCTTTGTGCTCACTGGGAAAAGTGGGCCCTTTCCTCATTGTGGATCTGTCTGCCTCCAGATCCTCAGCATCATCCACATTCAGCTGGTGGGTGGAGAAAGAGAGTGAAGATCAAGGCTGGGAGATTTGATGGGCCAGGCCTGGAAGCAGCACCCACGACGTCCACTCATCCGTCAGCCACATGCCTCACCTTAGCTGCAAGAGAGGTTGAAAGGTGGCACCTGGCAGTGCTTCCAAGACCAAGAGAAGTACACAAGTGTCTATTTGGGAACATCCGTTGAGCCACTGTCCCTTGGCCTTCTCCTGTGTTCCATTCAAAAAACACCGTTTAGCACATACAGTAGCTAGTTTTGTCCAAAAATTTTATTTTGAAAAATATTACTTTAGCCACTTATAGTGAATTAACACACTTGAAAGACTTATTTAAGTAGAGCAGCACTTTATCCTGACAGTGGAGGTGCTGAAGACATTCTGCCTGGTGAGAATGGTCAAGACAGCTGGCTCGTGTCCTGGAGAGAGCTGGGGCTCCCTGGGTCTAATCCTAGCTTGGCCAAAGCAAGTCATTTTGAAAAAATGCACTTACATCTTAGGCCCTTAGGCCTCTCACCTGCACAGTGAGAACTCGAACTGGGCATGTTGCTAAGTTCTCTTCTTGCTTTGAGCATCCCGAAAGTCTTGGCAACAAATGAGGAATTATGTTGGATTACACCAAACTGATGTTCTCACTTAACTATGAGTGAGACTTTCACTCCTAACTGTCCCACCACATAGCTTTGGAAAAGAAAGCAAAGATATTTTCTACATTTGCTTAAATCTCCAACTTGAAGGAGAATCTGAAAAGCATCTCTCCGGCTTCATGATGCATCTTTTCCTCTTTTTTTCGTATATGTACCTACCTGGTGACATTTTGAAAGTCTAACATTCACATTAATCTCCACTGTTCAACTCACACTTTGATGATAAGGAAGCAGCACATTAATTGAGTTGTGCGCAAAGTCACTAATGATCTACAGAGTAAAAAATCCAGCCACCCATAAGTGGGAATTAATACAAGTACAGTTTGCAGAGATCCAATTTATTGTTCCTTTGCTATAAGAAACTAGTTTTGAGGCCAACAAGCCTGATCATTATTTAATGAAGTTGATGATTTTTTATTATCTGAACTGACAATTAGTTTAACACCTGAATTTTCTCAGTTGCTTAATCATCTCCTTCAAGCATATTTGTATTTCTTGATAGCAACTATAATGTTCTTTACTAATTCACATCATTAACCAAGTTCTGCCTAATCGTTTCTTTGTCCTTGCTGGTTTTCTGGAGTTGAGTTTTATCTCCCTTCCACTCCAGAATCCCTGTCAGATCTGAAATCAGGAGCAGCTCTCTGCGTGCCAAACTATTGCTACAAGACAGAAGACAGGCCTTCCTGGGTCACCTACATCCACTTCTGGGCCCCCAACCAACCCCTGCCTGTCTTCTACTCATCTTCTAAAAATTAAGTGCTAGCCATAGTTCTGGTTGCTGAACAAATGTTGCTTATGATACTCCAGCAGGTTGAATAGTGGCCCCCTGCCTCCTAAACCCACATACCTGAACTCAGAATGTGACCTTATTTGGAAATATGGTCTTAGCAGATGGAACTGAGGCAAGGACTGAGATGAGATCATATTGGGTTAGGATGGACTCTAAATCCATGAAGCGTGTTCTTCTAAGGCAGAAGAGGACGCTCCAACACAGAGGGAAGGAAGTGATGTGAGGACAGAGGCGGAGACTGGAGTTGGGCTGCCACAAGCCAAGTGACACCAGGAGCCACAAGAGGCGAGGAAAGATTCTCTCTAGAGCTGTTGAGGAAGCACAGACCTGCTAACATCTGGACTCTGGCATCTGGAGCTGTGAGCGTGACATACATTTCTGTTGTTTTAAGTTCTGAATGTGGTTTTTTGCTCTAGAATTCCTAGGAAACAAATACAGATCTTTTAAAATTGTTCTTCCATTTTTGTTTTATTCTTGTTATTATAAAAGAACTGCAGTCATGTATTGCTTAACAATGGGGTCTGTTTTGAGAAATGCATTGTGAGGTGACTTCATCGTTGTGCTGCCTCATAGAGTGGAGCCCCAAACTGAGCTTGTCTAGCCTGCTGCACCCCTGGCTGTGTGGCACAGCCTGCTGCGAGCCTGTTGCATGGTGGTCTGTCCTGGACCGAAACCTGGTCAACTGACACATGGTGGCTGTATTTCTTCCCTGAGTAAAGATTGGGTGCTTCAGGATTTGTGGTAACATCAGAGTCGGTGGGAGGGAATGTTCCTGAAGCAGGGAGCTTCAGGATATTGGCTCTCAGGAGGCCTGTCCAGATAAGGGCAGGTGGGGGTGGGGAGCATCGCCTGGAGGGCCCTGAGCCCTTTACCTCACCCTGGTCTTACCTTCAGGATCTCTCTGCTCAGCCTTTATATATGTCCTTCCTTCTCCCCCATTGGGAGGCCTCAATCACAGCCTCAGGCTTTTGTTAAAGAGATTGAAGAAAAATTCACTGTTATCCTTTTGCAAACTGGAAATAACTTTTAGTTTTCCTCCTGAGGATAGAATATCTGTTCATTGTAAAAACAAGACCGACGGATAATACAGAAGGAAAATAAGAACTTATAATCACTTAGAATTCCAACTCCCAAAGACAATTACTTTTTAAAGAGTAATATATACATGTATATGTACAATTTTGATATAATTTTATAACAGAGGGTTGTGATTTTTATAAACATAATTTGTTTTTGTAACAAAATTATTTGGTAATCCCTTTTTAAAAACCACTTATATTGATGAAATCTTCCATGTAAACAACTATTTCTTTTCATCATCATCTTTAAGGGTACAAAAGATTTAGTTAAACAATTGCTACTAAAAAAAAAAAACAATTTGCTACTGATAGATGTTTAGGTGGTTGTATTTTCATATTATAAACAACTATAATAAAACTGTTCTTGTACATATTTTGTGGCACATGTCTGATTATTTACATAGGCTACATTTTTGAGTCAAAGAATATGAATTTGGGGGGGAGGTAGACATATGTTGCCAGAGAAGACCATGTACAGTGAACTTTTAGTATTTTTCAACAGTATATTTTAATCTTTAATTACAGTTAATATTCCCTGAGTTTCTGATAAAAGTAATATAATTTTGTTGTTACTAACATCTAGCTTATAAAGGATCGTTAAAATAAATTTTTGGTTTTTTTTAAAAATTATTTCATTTTATTTTTAAAAAAGATTTATTTATTTATGCATACACGAACTGGAGTGTAGGTCAGAGGTGCAGAGAGGTGAGAGGATTCACCAGAGACAGAGTGGGGAACAGAACAGGCGGATCTACTGAAATATACTGCTGAGGGGAGCAGTGGGCAAGACAGGAGAGGTCTGCTGTACCATGGGTCAGTTCCCTGGCCAGGGACTAAAATAGTGCTGCTGTGGCTGCCTATAGCTTCATAGTGCTGACACTTAACCCCTTGGGCCAGCAGGGAGGCCCCCTAAAATAAGTTTTGGATAGTAATTTGAATTTTTTTGGAGTCTTTTTCTTCAGTCATCGTCTCGCCCCACTTCTATTCTACCTCATTCTGTTGCATAGTGTTTTGGGATCTCAGTGTAAACGTGCTATGTCACTTTTACAAGCATCAATTAACCATGTATATTTTTCTCCCTGATGTATGTCTTTTTTCTTTTTAAAGATTTATTTCATTTTTATGCATACAAGAGCTGGGGTACAGGCCAGAGGTGCAGGGTGCGGGGGGAGGGGCGGGTGAGAAGATTCACCAGAGACAGCGGGGAACAGAACAGGCAGATTGACTGAAATACACTGCTGAGGGGAGCAGCAGGTGAGTCAGGAGAGGTCTGCTGCACCATGTGCGTGTCTCCCTGGCTGGGGATCAAACTTGTGCTGCAGTGGCTGCAGTGAGCTTCATAAGTTGCATCTTAACCCCTTGCGCCGCCAGGGAGGCCCCTTTTTTTAAGTCAGTGGCAAGTGCATTTCCCAATCCTACTGAACTATATCCCTCCAAATCTTCAGCATTGCCAAACTGAGTTAAGAAGAAAGATCTGGGTCTATTTCCTACAAAAGTGTCAATATTTGCTAAAACAAGAAGCTGGGAATACCCCCCAATGGAATGCCATCTGTCCTTGTCTTTGAGAGCCTGTGGAAAATCTTTTCACAGCCAGGAATGATTATTTGGCATAACTGACACTGAAATTCAGCAAGCAGCTTCCAGATTCAAACTGGCCGATGTGAAGAGATACATTGCCATGTGAAAACTGGAAGTATAGAGATGTGTTTCCTTTACCAAAATACTTACTTTCTACAGGAATCTTTATCAATGGGATCATCTAGTTGATTAAGCATTCCCATTATTAGCTAATTATTTTGTTGCTCAGTTTTTTAGGAAATGGATAGCTGACAAAATAACTATTTCCCTCTTGTAATTACGTAATTTCAACCACGTTTCTACTCAAGCAGATAAGCTCATGGCTTTCTTCTATTACATGTGGAAACAGTTCTGTTCTAGTTTGAGGGTGGAGACATGATATATAAAGCCCAGCAGCTATTCCCTTTGCTTTATGAAGTATGGTCAGTTACCTGACTTGAGTTCCAAAGGAGGATCTTAGCTACCTGGATTCTTTAAAAAAAAAAAAAAAAAAAATGATTTGTTTATTTATAAAAGCCCTGGGGTGCAGTCAGAAGCGAGGGAGGGTGAGAGAATTCACCAGAGCCAGAGCAGAGAGCAGAGCCGGCAGACACTGCTGAGGGGAGCAGCGGGCGGCAGGAGAGGTCTGCGCGCCATGCGGGACCCTCCCCCGGGGATCAAACCGGCGCTGCAGAGGCTTCGGGCAGCTTCGCAACCCAGCGCTCAACCACTGAGCCACCGGGGAGGCTCCTACCTGAATTCTTTTGGAGAAAACCCAGATTCCTTTGAACAGCAACCTGGGGAATAATTCAAGAGGCCATCTTGGGTAGGAGTGAAGTTCTTCAGAACACATTTGACAACTTTCAGGGTCCAATTCTCCTACAAGAGTATTGCTTACTAGGCATCTTGACCCAGTTTAAGTAGATTCAGCTACTCCCAGAGGGTCTTAGCCCCCACAGAAATGTGTGTACTTTTGCCTGAATGGTTTTATGGTATGGAGAAATTCATTCTTGTATTTAATAATTATTTAATGAGCTCTTACTGTATGTCAGACCTTGTCCTGTGAATAAAACAAAGTCCCAATGTAGGTCTAATGGAGTTTGGAATGCACTTGGGGGAACACAAACAAATAATTTGATGGGTGGGGAGGGGGCTAAATGCTAGAAAGGAGGGAAGGGGGCAGTGAGGATAAAGAGATGAAGGGGAGCAGGGTGACGGTGTGTGCATGCACATACTTGTGTTGCATAAGGTCAAGGCTAAAGAAAGTCTGACTTGACAAAAAGTGAGGGAGACAACCACACAGATAGCTGGGAAAGAGTAACTCTTCCAGGTCGTGAGGGTAGTGGGTTGAAAGGCTCTGAGGCAAGAGATTACCAACTGTGTCCAGGGATAGTGGGGAGGCCAAGGCAGTGGGAAAGGAGAGTGGTGCCAGCCACCAAGTTACACTGCACATTACAGACCTGGGTGATGAAAGTGTGTTTTACTCTGAGTGGAATGGGAAGCTAGTAGAGGACTGTGAACAAGAAATGAATATATGTAAAACACTTAAAATCCTGCATACATGAAGTACTCAAAAATGCTATCTTTTGATGCTAAGAATTCTGCTTTATGAAATATTTCTGAAATATGGTAGGAAGAATGGAAATATAAAAATTCTGACCATAGTCTTCAGGTATAATTTTAGCTTCCTGTGTCTTTAAGAGGTTTGATTACTAGAAAATTACCTCAAGCCAAGATGAGGTCCTTTCTATTCTGCAACTCAGCAATGTATTTTTAAAAACTTTTTACTGTGGACATTTCCAAACTTAATACACAATTAGATGAAACACCCAGTTTTAAGTAGGTATGAGCTCCTGGTTAATCTTCTTTCTTTGTCAATTTTCCCCTCCTTCCTTATGTTACAGGGCAGGGAGAGGGGCACCCCAGACCCCGCAAACTTGCCTACTCTAAATGGGTTCTGCCATCCGCCGCAGAAACATATGAGTTCCTTCCATTTAATGGGAAGGAACTTTAATACAATTAGGAAACAATACAGGAAAGGCAAAGAATCTAGTTTCTAAATCAAGCACCCAAAGTTACCCGTCCCCTCGTGGGTAAAAGTCCACCCAAGCAGAATTGGCCCAGAGCAAGGCCCCAAATCCTCCCACAAGTCTAAAGCATCTTTCAGTGGGGACCCACAGAAAAGCATCAGAAACAACCAGACAAGTCTGGAAGGAAAAGAGCAAAATCAAAATCAAGACAAAAACCGCCATTGTCACCTCCCCACGGGTCTCACCTACGTCTGTTTCACTCAGTCCACCATCAAAAGGCAAGCGCAGTTTCTTCATGTGTCTCTCAGCTCATGTGCCTCCTCCAGGTCTCCTTCTGATTCTGTCCTGCTTCCTTCCTTCCTCAGTCTCCTCTGCAGCTTCTTCTCTCCCTGCTCAGCTCCACCCTCTGTTGGGTGGGGCAGGACACCTGGAACCTCCCTCTTCCCTGGGGACCACCCTGTTACACTTACACCCAGTTACTTTACAACAAATATCAGACATTATTTTTTCATCCAGGAATGCTTCAATATGTAGTTCTAAAATGAAAATCTTTTTTTATCACCATAATAATATTATCACAAATTGAACAATTCCTTAATATCATCAAGAAATCAATTTCTCTAGTTATCTTGTTAATGCTTTTTTTTTTTTTATTGTTGATTTGTTTACATCCGAACAAGATTCACATTTGCATTTGACTGGTATGTCTTTTTAGCCTGCTCACTTCCCTGTTTAATTTTTTTTGTCATTTGTTTGTTGAAGAAACCTTGTCACTTCTTCCCCTAGGTGTCCCCCATTTTGGGTTTTGCTGAGTGCATCCCCTTGGGAGTGTTGAGTATATTTCTCTTTCCCCTTGTCTTTCCTATAAAGTGATCATTCACTCCAAGGTACAATCAAGTTGGATTTTTTGGGCAAGATTACCGCATAGGAAGTACATCAAGTGGTACTTCTGTTATAGGACAGGGAGAGGGGTAGCCCAAGCCCCGCAAACCTGCCTATTCTAAATGGGTTCTGCCATCCGCTGCATCAACACAAAACATATGAGACTTTAATGGGAAGGAACTTTAATTAGGAAACAATACAGGAAAGGCAAAGAATCTAGTTTCTAAATGAAGCACCCAAAGTTACCCGTCCCCTCGTGGGTAAAAGTCCATCCATATGGGATCGGCCCAGAACAAGGCCCCAAAGCCTGCCACAAGTCTAAAGCATCTTCCAGTGGGGACCCACAGAAAAGGGTCACAAACAACCGGACAAGTCCGGAAGGAAAAGAGCAAAATCAACATCAAGATAAAAGCTGCCATTGTCACCTCCCCATGGGTCTCACCCACATCTGTGTCACCCAGTCCACGACCAAAAGACAAGCACAGTTTCTTCACGTGTCTCTAGGCTCCATGCGCCTCTTCCAGGTCTCCTGGCTCCATCCTGCTTCCTTCCTCAGTCTCTTCTGCAGCTTCTCCTCTTCCTGCTCAGCTCCACCCTCCCTTGGGTGGGCAGGGAACCTCCCCCTTTCCTGGGGACCACCCTGTTGTACTTCAAACCTCACTGCTGTCTTTCTCTCTCCCTCATTGTGGTAAAATATGCATAATCTCAAAAGTACTGTCCTAGTGGTGTGAAAAGTGTCTACTTCATTGGCATTTAGGACATTCACAATGTTCAGAATTTTTTCCATTATCCCCCAAAGAAACCCTGTTCTCATGAAGTAGTCACCCACCAGCTTCCCCATCCAGCCCTTAGCAGCCACTAACCTGCTTTTTGTCTCTATGGATTTTTCTATTTTAGATATTTCAATAAATGGAGTGGTACAACATGTGGCCTTTTGTGTGTAACTTCTCTCACTTAGCACAATGTTTTCAAAATTCATCCATGTTGTAGCGTGTCAGTACTTGACTGTTTTTCTGCCTGGGTGATATTCCAAAGTGTGGATATGCCTCATTTATTTACCCATTTGTCAGCCGATGGACATTCAGGTTATTTTCCAACTCTGTTTCAACAACAGTTTTTATTTTTTGATGTATTTTTATATTAATTAATTACTTTGAGGTAACACTGGTTTACAGCCCTGTATGTGATTCAGGGGAACAGGTTCACTGTCCTCAAAGGGGCCTCACCACACACACCCCCACCCCACCCCAGAGAACCCAACCCCTTTAGCACATGCCCTTGTCAGCAACCGTTTTTTTTTATTTCTTTGCACTTGAACCTATGAGCACCTCTCTTCCTGCCCCCTAAGGTCACCAGTGTGTTCAGAGACCTTGGTCTGATCAGGTAAGTGATTGTGTTCCCTAAGGGCTTTTTAGCTATGGGTCTTCAGGCCCCTCTGACAATCCCTGCCCATTCCAACAGGTTTCCAGCAGCGCTCCTCACAGAGGCCATCAACCCATTGTATTCTCAGTTAACATTAAAGGACACTGTTCTGGGCAATCAAGTCCAAGAGATTCCCTGAGGGGAAGAAAAGGAGGGAGGGACTAGTGACTAAAACCTTTGGGAAAAGCTGCATACAATGAACCCCCTTGTTGCAGATTCCAGTGCCCATCCATTTACTGGGAAGTTCCACAGTAAAAGAGCCTGTTTGGTTTTGTATGAGTCTGTATTTCCCAAATTTATTTGACGGCAAACATTTTCTTTTTATTTGTAATTTTTCTTGCTAACCATTGGAACATGCTTTGGAGAATACTGTTTCAGAGTCTAGATGACTTCAAACACTACTGCTTACTAATAAGGGGATGTGTGGGCGGGGCCAGGTCCCAGCCATCAACTGCTCTGGTCCTTGATGGGCAGAAATTAGGCAGTGCCCAGTAGTTATGTAGGAGGTTATGTGTTTCTTAGCTGTCTGGAACCAAACTGACAGTTTCCTGAAGCCTATCTTATTACTTAGCACCCAGGAGCAGATTACGTTCTTGTAAAAGCCCTGGATAGCAGAGTTGGCATTATTTCTTGCAAAGCTTCACCTGGTAACTCTGAATTAAGATAGTGTCCCTAGGAATGAACGCTTGAGTCAATGACGAAAGATGGGTGTTTGAGGGATACCTGTGAGAAACCTCAGAGGGAGGCATATTCCTGTTTCCTGAGGACACCAGCGCTGCCGATATTGCCTCTCTCTGCTCTGCTTTACTCCACACAGCCTCTAAGTCACATCTGTGTTTGCCTGGGTCATGCTGCTGTGGATTCTGCCATTGGCCCTGTGGTCAGTGGGTGGACAACAGTAAATATGGGGGTCTCGATGGAGAGAGGGTCTAGCAGTTTCCTTGAATGACTTTACGAAGTCAGGTATCAGACAGCACTCCTTCGCGGCCTTCAGGAAGAGGGATCCACTTTAGTACCTTTCACTTACCAGTTTGCTTTTTAAAAGCCCTTACCCAGCCAACCAGCTGAGCAGAGCGCTGTGAGAGCTACGCCTTCAGGCAGAAACAGAAGATGGTGCCAATTCTCTCGGAATATTGAGACTTGTTACACATAATTTGCGAGGGCTCAGTTTGTAGGTAGGAGGAGGAAGTGTTATAGAGCAACCCTGATATTAAACGGGTTCCTGGCTGTGGGTCCTCACCCGCGCGCTTTAAAGGGACTTATTAATACTCTACTACAGACACACACAAAAGGTTAATAAAAGGTTTATTTACAAGAGAAAAGGAAATAAGGAAAATGTACAACTCAGGGAGAAAACAGGGAAATAAAGTCTTTAATGCGTCCTACCCGGTCCGCCGACCTGGAAACCCAAAAAGCACTCTCCGAGCTGGCCGGACGCTGGGAGCTGGAGGAGAGTCAAAATGGGGGAACCCTCCAAAGCCCACGTGTCTGGCTTTATACCAACCTGGCTGCTTAACCCCACCCTCAGGTCCCAGCCACCTTCCCTTTGGTGGTGATGGGATTTGGAGTTCCCAGTGTTTTTGGCATTGACCTGGGGTGGGGGTGGAGTCCACAAAGCCTGTATGGAATTAGCTTTGGGACATCCTTTTCCCCCTAACAGAAGCAGGTGAAAGGATCAATAGTGGGTGACCCAGTGCAGGGATAAGTGGAGACCCTGGGTCATCTCATCATTCAGAGGGTCCAGTCCCATGAAGGCTGTTCCATATCTGGGCCTTCCAGGTAGAGGCAATATTCAAAATCAGCCAAGGTACAGCATGGTGAGAAGTTTGCTTTAAGCAGAGTTCCAGCCAATAGCTGGGGATGCATGGTTAGGGTCAGGCCCCAGGACAAAAGTGCCTGGTAAGAGCTGGGCAGGAAGCTCAGAAACTAGGCAGGGCCCACTATGCTTTCAGGAGACCTCCTTGGCTAAATTAGAAGAGCTTAAAAGTGAACTTACACAACCTTGTGTCCTAGAAGGGGCTGGTGCTAAAAGGCAGGATAGTGGAGTGGTAGAGAGCACAGATGTTGGAGGTCTCCCAGGGTTCAAATCCTAGTTCTGCAGCTCACTAATTGTGTGACCTTGGACAAATTGCTGCACCTCTCTGTGCTTATTCTATCTGTAAAATGATGATAAAATAATACCTACCTTATAGAATTGTTAATAAAATTAAAGTAGTTAAGATATGCAAAACACTTAAAACAGTGCCTGGCATATACTTAAGAAGGTGATGACCAGGTTCACATTCCTGCTCCTAAGTTCCCCGCTTTCTTTCTCCAGTGACTCCCATGCATCTCTCAATCTGTTTGTTTTAACCTAGTCACAAAAGTTTCAACTAAGCATCAAGTTATAATTTATTCCCCTGGTGACTCAGCTTGTATTTCCTTCTTATTTTCTGCATGAGCAAAGATTTGGCTCATTCTAGAGAAAAGGAGAACCCGCCCTAAGATCATTGTGTACATCTTTCCTTTCTCTTGACAACAGCTTCCTGAAGGAGGGGTAGGAGCTACTGTGCCCAGGAACTGCCAGGCCTGTAGAGCTGAGTCCACACACCAGTGTCCATGCAGTACCGTGCTGGGCAGCTGCTTGTGTGCACCAGGGGTTCTGCCTGCTCATCGTCCCAGCTTTCTAGGGAGGAAACCAACCTTCAGTCCAGCCCTCACCAGCCTGCCCAATGTAGCACCTTCAGCTCACCTCCTATCTCCCATGATGATTTGGGGATCTGTTTCATTTAACTGACGAATACCAGACAAAGCAACTTCTTTTCACAGCCCTTTTGCCACCTCATTTCACCCACTTTCATTTTTGTTTTGGAAGAAGCTAATCTTCCACTCTGGGCTCCAGAAATATACTTCCAGTTTTTTTTTTTTTTTTTTTAAAGACTGTCTATGCAACCACCTTTGTCTCTCACTCCACCAGTACCCTCCTGCCTATCCTTTCTCACCATTCCCTCATCCCCTCTAGGTCACACCCTCAGCCCTGGTTTGTGTGTGAAAGCATCCTGGGCCCTGGATATCAAGTCTTTCCCTCCTCCCACCTCTCATTATGTCCCTTGGTCTTCTCTCAGTGCCTCCTTCATACCAGCTCAGTGGGCCCTGGACGTTGGTTCAGACATTTCTGTTGTAAAGGCACAGAGCAGTTCGGTACCTTAAAGGCAAACCACACCGGCATCTAGGAAGCCTTGCTGTCTGCTAGATGTTCCCTAATCAGTCCCTGTGTCAGGCTGAGAGCCACTCCCCAGTTCATAATCACCATTAACCTTGACCCTGACAGCAGGCATGGATCTGCTGCTGCCCACTTATAAGCACAAGGTGCTGCTAGTCTCACTACTCATGTTAAGTTCTTTGTGAGTCTAAGTCAGCTTCTTATATCCCTACGCACTTTCAAAAATTGCCATGTGCTTCTTCCTCAAGCTCTCTGGGCAAGGTGTCACGTGAGATGTGATCAGAATGAACACTTAACTGCTACTTTTATGACAGTCTCCAGGCGAGGTCTCAGGGCCACGTTCAGGTACCACGCCAAATTATACTTCCAGGGGAGAAGTGATTCCACAACAGAAAGAAGTTGCCTCATAATAATGAAAGGACAACTTCAAACATGCTGTCAATAATTCATTAAATGACAGCAATGAAGCAACTGGCTGAGGTCACACTGGGTAGCCAAGTGATCCTGGACTCAGAAAACCCGTGGCAGATGAAAGAAAGAAGCCACCTGAGCCAACTTGCTCACCAGCTACAATATTCAAATATGAGTACAAAGTGGTTACTTAATTCTTGCACTTATTCTGACTCAGCACACACCTAGGGGCTGAGCCAAGATCGATGGGATGCTGGTACCAGCCATAGAAGCAGAAAATTTCACAGGACATCCCCCAAAGGGCAGAGAAAACCCACTGGGCCCAGTAATCACAACTCTCTGAGACTTTTCTCCTACCAGCAGGGAAGACTTGGACTGCTGTCTGACTTCCCTGGGTAGCTTCAAAAATAAATTTGCATGAACCTGACATTGGAGATTTGCCAATTGTTGATTTTTAAGGTATATCAGTGGGGTTTGGGTTTCATGATTGCTGCTAAAAAAATTTGAGCAACTCATATGACAACATATAATTTTTACTGATTTAATATTACCGCATAGAAAAGAGATGCCACATTAAGGTGCCCAGGGAAAGATATTGTGCCAAGTACTCAGCTTTTTTAAAAATTTGGTAACATTTACATAACATAAAATTTACCATTTTAACCATGTTTAACTGTACTGTGTTGTGGCATTAAGTACTTACACATTGTGTGACATTTATCATCATCCTTCTCCCGATCTTTTTCCATCTTCTTCAACTGAAACCTGTACCCATTAAATACTAACTCCCAGCCACTTCCCCAGCCCTCAGCAACCTCTCTTCTTTCTGTCTCCATGAATTCAACTATTCTAGGTCCCTCACACAGTGGCATCATATAACATTTGTCCTTTCGTAATTGTTTATTTTACTTAGCATATCTTCAAAGTTCATCTGTGTTGTAACATATCAGAATATTCTTTCTTTTTAAAGCTGAACAATAGTCCATTGTATAGATGTATATACACCCTGGTTTGTTCATCCATTCATCTGCTGATGAACACTTGGGTTGCTTCTACCTTTTAAATTGTGTGAATAGGGGCCTCCCTGGTGGCGCAAGGGGTTAAGACACAACCAATGAAGCTATCCGCAGCCTCTGCAGCACAAGTTCGATCCCCAGCCAGGGAGCTACCCACATGGTGCAGCAGACCTCTCCTGTCTCCCAGCTGCTTCCCCTCAGCAGTGAACTTCGGTCAGTCTGCCTGTTCTGTTCTGCACTCTGTCTCTGGTGAATCCTCTCACCACCCCCACCACAGCTCTGGCCTGTACCCCAGTTCTTGTATACATAAATAAATAAATCTTTTTAAAAAATAAATAAATAAATTGTGTGAATAATGCTGTTGTGACCATGGCTGTATGGATAGTTGTTCAGGCCCCTGCTTTCACTTCTTTTGGGTATATTCCAAAAATGGAATTGCTGGATCATATGGTAATTCTGTTTTGAGGAACTATTATATTGCTTTCCACAGTTGTTATTTGTGTGTGTGTGCATTATTGTATAATATTCTACAGTATAGATCTGGATCCTTCAGAAGTTGCTTAAATAATATCAAATTTATTAGATATTGTCAAGCTTTTATTCTGAACATTGTGTATATATATGTACATTTGCACATACATATGTACATATACGTGTATATATGTATATATACATACATATGTACGTATATATACATGTATATGTATATATAGACACACACATAAACACAAGTAATTAGCCACAATGAATGAGGAGTTCCTATGGTCCACATCTTAGCCAACACTGGACATTTATTAATTTTTGCCAATTTGTTTACTTTAAAATGATTATCTGATTATGGTTTTAATATTTATTCCTGATTTCCATTGCAATTACATTTAAATTTTCATGTTTGAAAGTTTTGTATTTCACATGAAATTCTTTATCCATTAAGAATTAACTTTTGTGTTTAGTTATGATAGGGGGCCTAATTTCATTCGTTTTCTGTGGCTAACCAAGGGTGCTGGCTCCACTCTCTTCCCATTGCCACCTATCTCATGTGTCAAGCTTCTGTATTTAGTTGGTCTGCTTCTTTGCTGTCTTTGTTCAGTTGGTTAACTTGTCCACCTACACTCATGGCATCTGCTTTCTTTACTCTAAGGTGACAATGATGTACTGAGAGAGACTCATGCTGAGTTAATTGGGCATTTATTGTCCAGTATTCTACCTGCATCTAGGTATGAGGTGAGTGATTAGAACTGACCTGATGGTTGAATAAAGAATGGTTCATGCATTCATGGAGCTCACAGACACATATTTAAGTTCTGATGAGGCAATGTGATAAGTGTGGTAATAGAGGAGTAACTGCAGTGCTGTAAGAAAAAATGATGAAAGAAACAGGAGAGGGTCCAAGAAGGTAACAGAGAGTTTAGCTATTTCAACTGGAAGTTGTGTGGTATCAAGAAATGTTAAATTATTTGACAGCTGAGTTCTAGAGGTACGCAACTCATATTTGAATTCCAGTACCCCCATTTATTACAAATTATTATTATAAATTATTGAGACTTTGCAAACATTTATTCCCTTATCTATTCAATAACCTTCAGAAGGTTATTGGGAAGATTAAAATAGACCATGTATCAGGAGAACCTGGCTCAGTACCTACAAGCTTATTAAATAGTGCATTCAGTAATATTAATTGAGTACCTATTATTTGCCACACCTAGAAAAAGGCTATAAACACAATGAGGCTATAAATACAAATAGTCTCTGCCCTCTTGTAGCTTTCAGTCACATGTGATAGAGGCTCATAAAATAATCAGGACAGACTTTGATGAATACTATAAAAGGAAATTGTAGAAAACTAGGACAAAATAGAATAAGAAAACCTGATTTATGATTACTGTATATTTTTTTATCTCTACTCTGAGTTGGAAGTTGAAGGATGAATTTGAGTTTAGGCAGGGCAGGAAAGTCATTCCAGGCACGGTGAATGTCAAAGAAAAAGCCATGGAGATGTGGAAGTTTTTCCCAAGATGAGGTACTAGTGCCTGGACATCTTTCACTGCCGCTAGGTTTTGGAGGCATATTTGTCCATATTTCCAGGGACAGGAAGAAGGAGATTGCATGCCTGCCTGTGTCCCCCAAACATGTCCAATGAACCCAAATCTTTGGTCATTTGTGAAAATTTTTCCTCAGTGCCACTGACCGGTGGTTGGTACCAGTATGGTGAAAATAGTTCAGATACACTGGATTGCTATAAAGCCCAGGGTGCTGATGCCCACATGGCGCAACAGACCTCTCCTGTTGTGCCTGCTGCTCTCCTCAGCAGTGTATTTCAGTAGATCTGCCTGTTCTGCTCCCCGCTTTGTCTCTGGTGAATCCTCTCACCTCCCCCACACCTCTGGTTGGCACTCCAGTTCTTGTATGCATAAATAAATAAATCTTTAAAAAATAAAAACAAGGGCCTCCCCGGTGGCGCAGCGGTTGAGCGCTGGGTTGCGAAGCTGCCCGCGGCCTCTGCGGCGCCAGTTCGATCCCCGGCTGCTCCCCGGCCACGTGAGGAGGGTCCCACATGGCGCGCAGACCTCTCCTGCCGCCCGCTGCTCCCCTCAGCAGTGTACTTCGGTCCTTCTGCCTGTTCTGCTCCCCGCTCTGGCTCTGGTGGATTCTCTCACCCTCCCGCGCTTCTGACTGTACCCAGTGCTTGTATAAACAAAACAAACAAATAAATAAATAAAAAAAAGACTGTCACTTAAAAAAAAATAATAATAAAAAAATAAAAAATAAAAACAAAAAAAACCTGGACTTGGCTGTCAGAATTTTGGGAGGCTGTAACAGGGTAATGCATGTCAAGTACAGGGGCTGGCCTTGTGGGGGATAAAGATTAAGATCTCACTGGAGTCAGAGGAAGTCAAATAATTAAATGGGGGGGCGGCGGTAGCCAGTTCATTGTCAAGGCCAGGGGAGACAGCAGCCTGCTATCTCACCCTCACACAGCCCCTCTCATTGACATCTGGCCTCTTGTAGTTACTTCTCAGAAATTTCCATCTTCTCCACTATCAGGTACATTGAACCAAATTATTTTCAGAGCTTAACTCAGGTTTCACTTTTTCTATGAAACCTTTCACTGTAGCTCCCATCAATGTTCTTCTCCAGATGACTGCTGGAATTTTCACCCACATTCACACCATTTAGGTTCTGTTTCTGGTCAGCCTTATATAGATGTTTAATTATTGCATGGGTATGTTTCGTTTTTCATCTAAAACAAAACTTTTGTTAGGTCAGTGTCTGCTGGGAAGCCCTTTGTATGTAAAAGAGAAATGTAAGTTTGTATTGACCAACTTGAAGTCATTTTTCTTATTTTTCTTGCTTAATTTAGAGCCAAGGCTCTGACTTTTCACATAATTCTCACTTGTGACTTCTTATGTAATGCTCAAGGAATAGTGCCTTTTACCCAATTTAGTCACTCAAATATTCTTCTATATATGACACATTCATTAGCAACCTATATCTACCCTTTACTATTCAACACACATAAAGGGCCAAGATTATACTGATATCAGATTGGGACCAGGGCGTTGATGTCAGCACTTCCCACTCCTGCAAACTGGCTTCCTCTCTCCTGCAAACTGGCCAATGGGGTTGTCACCCTTCCTCCCACCCCTTTCCTAGTTGGTGGTGGAACTGTTACAGGGCAGCCCCGATATAAAACGTGTTGCCTGACTGTGGGTCCTCACCCGCGCGCTTAAAAGGGACTTATTAATACTCCACTACAGACACACACAAAAGGTTAATAAAAGGTTTATTTACAAGGGAAAAGGAAATAAGGAAAATGTACAACTCAGGGAGAAAATAGGGAAATAAAGTCTTAAATGCGTCGTGCCGTTCCGCAGATCTGGAAACCCAATGGCACTCTGAGAGCTGGCCGCGAGCCAAGAGCCTTGAAGCCAAAAAGCCCCCCCACCCCAAGACCCACATGTCTGGTTTCATACCAAAGGTGGCTGCTTAACTCCACCCTCAGGTTCCAGGAACCTTCCCTTTGGTGGTGATGGGATTTGTCTTTCCCAATGTCCTGATGGCTTTGGTCTGGGGTGGGGGTGGAGTCCACAAAGCCTGCATGGAATTAGCTTAGGACATCATTTCCTCCTAACAAATCCAGAGATGGCTCCTGGCTCTCAGCATCACTGCCTCTCTGTGGCTCCACTCCAAGACAGCTTCCTCATCTCTGTTTTTAAGCATTTTGCTTAGAGACCCTTTTCTGCCTACACTAAAATGGAAAGACACCCTTCGTTGTCTCTCTCCTAGGGCACTTTCTAGACTGGCATCTTTCAGGGGGCCTGCCCATCAGCTTTGCAGGTTTGATCTTTGAACCCCTTCTTGTCCCTCCAGGAAAGCACGAGGTCTTTCGTGTAATGCGACCTCTAGAGGCTGGCGGTGGCATCCCAATTACATGCCTGGGGAGGTTCCCAGCATCTCAGCCAACAGTGACGTGGCTCAGGGAAATGAGTAAAATGTCCTTCTAAAATACAGTTTGTCTGAAGAGAAATATCTCTGCTTTAACTCCAGCAACTCCAGTTCCTCTAGGACATTTTCACATGAAGCTGGACTGAGCTGTGCCACAACTTTCTGAGCCACCCCCAAACAGAAAATTCTACATTTAACGACAACGACATTTTAACTTAAAATTACCAGAGAATACAATGGTGAAAAGCTGAAAGCAATTCCATTAAGATCTGGAACAAGACAAGGATGTCCACTCTCACCACTGCTTTTCAATATAATACTGGAAGTCCTAGCCAGAGCAATAAGACAAGAGAAAGACATCCAAGGAATCCAAATAGGAAAAGAAGAAGTCAAACTATCACTATTTGCAGATGATATGATAATATACATAGAGAACCCCAAAATCTCCACAGAAAAACTAATTCAACTCATCAATCAATTCAGTAAAGTGGCAGGATACAAAATCAACATGCAAAAGTCAGTAGCCTTCCTATACACAAACAATAAATCTGAAGAAGAAGAAATCAAAAAAACCACCCCTTTTATTATCGAAACAAAAAAAATCAAATATTTGGGAATAAATCTAACAAAAGAGGTAAAGGACCTATACAAAGAAAACTATAAAACACTGTTAAAAGAAATAGAAGAAGACACAAAGAAATGGAAAGACATCCCCTGCTCATGGATTGGAAGAATAAACATTATTAAAATGGCCATCCTACCAAAAGCAATATACAGATTCAATGCTATTCCAATCAAAATCTCAATGGCATTCTTCAAAGAAATAGAACAATTATTGATGAAATTCATATGGAATCACCAAAAACCCCGAATAGCCAAAGCTCTACTGAAAAAAAAAGAAGGAAATGGAGGCATCACACTCCCAGACTTCAAACTATACTACAAAGCCATAATCATCAAAACTGCATGGTATTGGAACAAGAACAGACATACAGACCAATGGAATCGAATAGAAAATCCAGAAATAAACCCACAGATTTATGGTCAACTAATCTTTGACAAAGGAGCAAAGACTATGCATTGGAGCAAAGAAAGTTTGTTCAATAAATGGTGCTGGGAAAACTGGGTCGCTACATGCAAAAGAATGAAGCTTGACCACTACCTCACACCATACACAAAAATCAACTCAAAATGGATTAAAGAACTAGACATAAGACCTGAAACCATAAAATACATAGAAGGAAATATAGGCGAAACACTACGGGATTTGCACATCAAAGACATCTTTACAGACACATCACCCAAAGCAGTGATAGTGAAGAGAAAGATAAACAGCTGGGACTACATCAAATTAAAGAGCTTCTGCACAGCAAAAGAGACAATAACAAAAACAAAGAGAAACCCCACCAACTGGGAGAACATTTTTGCACCCAACACTAATGATAAAGGACTGATCACAAAAATCTGCAAAGAGCTGATGAGACTCAGCAACAACAAAGAAAATAATCCAGTCAAAAAATGGGCAGAAGAGCTAAAAAGAAACTTCTCTGAAGAGGAAATGCAAATGGCCAACAGACATATGAAAAAATGTTCAACATCACTTGTAATCAGGGAAATGCAAATCAAAACTACCATGAGATACCATCTCACACCAGTGAGAATGGCACATATTAAAAAAACTAGCAACAACAAATGTTGGCGAGGATGTGGAGAAAAAGGAACTCTTGTGCACTGTTGGTGGGAGTGCAAACTGGTCCAACCACTATGGAGAGCTGTGTGGAGATTTCTGGACCTACTAAACATAGAGCTTCCATATGATCCAGCAATTCCACTCCTAGGTATTTACCCAAAGGACACAGAAACATCAATTCCAAAGAGCACCTGCACTCCTATGTTTATAGCAGCACTGTTTACAATAGCTAAGCTTTGGAAACAACCCAAATGCCCAAAAATAGATGACTGGATCAAGAAGATGTGGTACATATATACCATGGAATATTACTCAGCATTCAAAAAAGATAAACACATGCAATTTGCAGCAACATGGATGGCACTGGAAGGGATCATGCTCAGCGAAATAAGCCAAAAAGAAAAAGAAAAATACCGGATGGTCTCACTCATAGCAGGAATCTAGAAAACTTAAATAAGGGACCAGGAAAATGAATATAAGAAAGTGAAAATCAAAATCAACAAAAAACTATGAACCAGAGACACTTTTTGGGGGGTGGGGGGCGGGAGGGGAAGGATTGGGGTCAGAATGGGGCGTTTGCAATTGTATGGGGGAATATAAAAATAAAATTTAATATTAAAAAAAAAAAAAGAAAAAAAAATAAAATTACCAGAGAATAAAGCATATTGGTCAACTCCCAAATCCTAGATCACCAAGAGGGGCAGGCTGCTGCACCTGAATCACTGGGGAGTGACTTTAAATGGGAGGTTCCCAGGCTGCACCCGAGAGATTCTGCTTTCACTGGATTGTGGGAATTTCTATTATTAAGATGCTCCTCCAGGTAATTCTGATGGACAGCCAAGCTAGGCAAACACTGGTATTTTCATAGTCTGGATCCTTCTTTGCATTGAAAATTCGGTCTATGAATTTATCTATCCTGAAGATTTTCTAGGCAGGCTTGAGTTTACAAAACACTTTGTTCCATTTAGAAAGGAGGAAAAAAATATCTACGACTTTCATCCTCATGGGCATGGGCTCCCCAACTCACCTATTGTCAGCAGATAATTCCTGCTGCAGTCTTGTAAGTTCATGAATAAAAGGAGTCAGAAGCATCACCAGGTTCTCTGCAGGAAGAAATGAAAAAAGAAGGGGCTGGGTTCTGCCAGCACCAGACATCTACAGATTGGCCTTTTCTGGAGAACAGGGACATGTCACAGGACAAATTTCTCCACAAAAGACGACTCACAGAACTGTTCTTCAGAACCAAAGTCCAAAGACTAAGTTACAGGGAGTAGTTTACCCTGAGGAGAGAAAATGACCTGGAGGTTTTTAGTTATGAGCTTGCTAATACTCATCCTGAAGGATAAATTCACAATAGTTGAACTAATCCTGTATGCTTCAATTCAGTTTAAAAACTCTGATGTTGCCAAATAGGAAAGTAGGCTCTTACTCATTTCTCAAGTAGAATGAAATAAAATTGTTGTCTATAAAATATTTATCAGATCTAGACTAGTGTTTGAATTATAATATCTCCTGCAGGCTTTAAAATGTCCTCTTTCTGCTTATTTCATTATTGATTAGACAGACAAAATTTTTACTTAATGTGCCTGACTCTAATGTGTTTACTAGGATTAATTTACTCACTCTTGAGGATTAATTTAATTCTTTTATGATACCAATTTTTCCTGGGACTTTCCCTCTCCACACTCTCTGTAAGGGTCATGTTCAAATTTATTAGACTGTTTTGTAGTTCACAATAATTTGGGTATAACTGAATGATTTATACCAGTGTTTGTCAAGGCTGGCTGTCCATCAAAATTACTTGGAGGAGCATCTTAAAAATACAAATTCCCATGTCTCATATCAGACCCAGTGAAAGCAGAATCTCTTGAGGTGCAGCTTGGGAACCTCCCATTTAGAGATCCTTCCCAGCGATTCAGGCACAGCAGCCTGACTGTCTTCCTGATCTAGGATTTGGGAGTTGACCAATAGTTTAGTCTCTGGTAATTTTAAGGTAAAATGTTATTGTCATTAAATGTAGAATTTTCTGCTGCTAACATCACCTGTCCTTATTTATTTGCATCTTCTGGCCCATTGGAATTACTTAAGCGTCTCTCCCTATTTTATTTTATTTTTTATTTTTTTAAAGATTTATTTATTTATTTGTACAAGCACTGGGTACAGTCAGAAGTCGGGAGGGTGAGAGAATTCACCGGAGCCAGAGCGGGGAGCAGAACAGGCAGACAGACGAAGTACACTGCTGATGGGAACGGCGGGCAGCAGGAGAGGTCTGTGCGCCATGTGGGACCCTTGCCTGGAGGCCGGGGATCGAACCGGCGCTGCAGAGGCTGAGGGCAGCTTCTCAACCCAGCGCTCAACCGCTGTGCCACCGGGCAGGCCCCTCTCTCCCTATTTCAGAAGTGAACTTCAGAGGAGGACAATCAAGGAGGTTCAGAATGAAACTGTTGTTACACTGTCACCGTGACTGGGGTGGGGGCAGCAAGAGTGAGCCGAATAGCTACCTGATAAGCTTCTTCTCCTAGGTGGCTGGACATTAGCCCAGCTGTCTGGGTCAGTGTCACAACTTTGCCACTGGGTGCTGAATACTCTTGGGATAGCTAGGCTGGTTCTGGGTTATGGGATGGCAGAATTCACCTTGTTCAGTGATGTGAATTGGTACCTGGACACAGCATTTGAAGAATATCAACCCGAAAAGTCACTTGATAAATAGGCATATTCATGTCACTTCAAAGATAGTAAGTTCTAATGACTGAAACTAAGACTAGACTACAACAATGATAACAAAAAAACACAACAAAAATGAGGTCTCTCTTTCTCTTCCACTCATGTCAATGAATAGGTTTTCTTTACTCAACATAGGCCATCTAGCTTTTGAACCAAAAATCTGTCTCCTGGTTCGATCAAAGATTTCATGAAAAGAAAGGCATTTGTTAGAAAAGCCTTATACATGGTACAAAAAGCAAATCACATTTGAAGGATATATTTTGGGGGCACACGGAAAATTCCAACTGTACAAAAGGCATATGATGAAAAATAGAGCTCCTTCTCATCCTTTCTAGGTTTTGTTCCTTAGAGACATTCACTGAGACTGGTTTCTTCACTATTTTATGAAAAATATTCTATACTTGTGTCATTTATCACCTCATATATGTATAGGCAGCCTCTTAAAAATACAAGTTGTTTTTAGCCTTTTTGCTGTTATTCAGAAGCTCTAACGAGCATTTCCATGTATATATAGTGGTATCATGAGTCTCTGAACCCATGGGCTAGTATAATTTGAAGGATACATTTCTAGCAGTGGAACTGGGCATATGCACACTTAGTTTTGACAGATGGTCCAAGTTGCCACCCTCCCCCACCCCCCAGGTTGTGCCAATTTACCAGTCACCCAGGGTGTATGGAAATCATCTTACTGAATACCCTTACTATTTCTAAGAGGTTTTTTTTTTTTTTTGGTTGTCAATTTGTGTGTTTTTCTAGTTATCCAATATACCATCACATATAAGGATAATTTTACCTCCTCATTTCCTATTTTAATCATTTTAATGTCTCTGTTTCTTTCTTTTGTGTTAGTTAGTAAATCTAGAGCCTTGCTAAACAATAGTGGTGAGAATGGGCATCTTTGTCTTTTTCCAGATTCTAATGGGAAAGCTTCTGTTATTTCCTTATTAAGCATGAAAATTTAAAAACATTTTTCTCCTTTACTAAGCATTATAAAACACACAAATGAAATGTGCATTATCAAATATCTTTCTGGAATCTATACAAATTATTTTATTGGAAATAGTTTATTATATAAATTAAAACTTCTCAGAAAACCCAAGACTTTCTGTTTGTCCAAATCTATCAAAAAAGCTTATGATTACATAATTTATAAAAGAAAATCTAGAAACTGTGTTTCGATAGGGAGATGGTTAAATAAATTATAACACTTTCATATAGTGGAAAGTTATTCAGCTCCTTAAAAAATAATGAAGTAGATTATACATGCCCAAATGGATCAATCTAATATCTGAGGTCATGTAAAAATAGCAAGTTCAGTATAGTGTGTATCCTAATTTGTGTAAACAATAAAAAGAGACTTATGCAAGGAAAAATTCTGGAGGGACATAGAATTATTTGTTTTCTGTTAAAGGATGCATAGAGGCTTGGGGATCTGAGATCATCTACTCTGTATTTGGACTTCTTTTTAGACCCACATGCATTTATTCCTTTTCCAATGTAAACAAGAGTAACAAAAATGTAATGATTAAAGTAATTTTAAAAGAAAAACATTGTTGTTTGCATTAAAGGTTTAAATGCTAGTAACTAAAAGAGGGGAACAAGCAATATTAAACTAAAATAGCAATGGGTCAAATTTGTCATGTGAAGGTGTTTTTGTTTTGCACCTGAGGTGGGTACCTCACTCTTCTCACTATAGTCCCAGTTCTATAAGGGAGCTCCAGCTTCTGGAATTTTCCACAAACCCTACATCTCTCTGGAGTGGGAGCTTATTTCAACTGAGCTGACCTCACTCTTTCATCTGGGAAGCCATGCAGAACTTTTATAGGAAACAATCTCCAAATCAAGCTCCCAACTCCAGTCTTAATAGCGAATGGAAGCCTCTTCAACTTTGTGCTGATAGGTTCTTTCAACCTGGATGAACCATAAGGAAATGATACTAAACTGTGGTCAACAATATGATAGCAGGGCCTCCGTGGTGGCGCAAGGGTTAAGACGTGACCTATAAAGCAATCCACAGCCACTGCAGCACGAGTTTGATTCCCGGCCGGGCAGGGAGCAACCCACAAGGTGCAGCAGACCTCTCCTAACTCGCCTGCTGCTCCCCTCAGCAGTGTGTTTCAGTCAATCTGCCTGTTCTGTTCCCCATTCTGTCTCTGGTGAATCCTCTCACCCCCTAAACCTCTGGCCTGTACCCCAACTCTTGTATGCATAAATAAAAAGTCTTTAAAACAACAATATGATAGCAAATGCTTTTGTTAAAAATTATGATTACAAAACTTGAAATAGGGAAAATGCCTGTCATGTATGTGAAAAGAGCAGATGAACAGATTATACACATACTATAACTTTGACATTGCAAAAATACAAAGGGGGAATAAATTACTACGGTACAGTTGGGAAGTGTGATGAGTTTCCCCAAATATCTTATCATTGGCATTATTTCAGTATATTTTATTGGAAAAATAAAAAAGAGGTGGGAAAAGCGATTGTTTTGGAGATCCTGATATGATAAGATAAAATATAATTTCTTATAATGTCCAGTGTGGTGAAGAGAAATGCCCAGGTCACATGTGGCTGAAACATTCAAGACAGCACCACTTCTTATTGGCACTTCCTGGCAAACAAATTGACCTTCTGCCATGGCAAGGCTGGGTACAACCCTGAGTATGAAATCCCATTAAGGAGGGATTCTGCTTTGGCCCTTTCTAATGAATGGCTGCCACCATGGTTACAGTTTTTATCAGTGTGAGTAGTCCTGCTGCTCATTTATCATTGGCAGATGATCTGTCTCACCATGTCTTGATGCAAGGCCCAACTGTTTTCTTGGCTGATATAAATTATTAGTTGTAGGAAGTTGATTGTTTAGCAACTTGGGCAAAGCTTTAGATAATTCTCCCTGACTGGTCACCATTGTTAGAGGCAATATTTGTCTCCTTTAATTCTCTGACACATTTTCTTCCCCAGTAACTATGGTAAACAGGAAAGATTGCTGCTCATTAATTCAAGCCATATCTGGCAAGACCCAACCTTTTTAAAAATTCTTCCTATTCTAAAAGAAGAAAGAATGCCCAGGAATTTCTATATTTCTGCCTTTTTCCTGGGGACAACTTTATCTACACAGGTAAATACAGCACTAGTCCCCTTTTGGCTAGTGATAAATGGCTTTACTGCTTTGCTGATTGCAGTAGGAAACAAGTTTCAACTTGAATAAATACTCTCCCCCTTCCTACCCCATGTCCTTTAGTCTGGGTCACTGGGAAAGGAGTTCTTTAAAACAAAGTAGGAAAGCTTGAGACTTCCCTACTTTGACTAGTTCAATCTATGACCATTTGGAGAGGGACCTCCTTCCCTGAGGTTTCATGGATTTACAGCTGGAGATCACCACATTGTCAGGAAAAGTAAAAATATGAAGGCTCAACTGAGAAAAGAGAAGAACTTTTGGAAAACGTGATACTCAGGAACATACTTTTGCAATCATCTCTTATATAATCAACCTTCAGCAAAAAGCCGAGATTAACAATGGAAAAGAATCAATGGAAAAATCCCAAGGAATGATGGGTGAAGGACAATCTTAGAAAGAGCAGTAAAGAGCACATGCCTGAGATTTAAAAAATAGGAGTGTTCCTTTTTGTCTTGGGTGAAAAGGATTATAAAATAAACTATGGACTCACTGAGATGATGCTAATGATAATGATGATGAGAGGGGGAGGCATGGAGAGAAAAGTTCTGAAAATTCTTTAAAACAAGCACTGAAAGATATATATATATATATTTAAGATTTATTTATTTATTTATTTATTTATACAAGCACTGGGTATAGTCAGAAGCACGGGTGGGGGAGAGAATTCACCAGAGCCAGAGCGGGGAAAAGAGCAGGCAGAAGGACCGAAGTACACTGCTGAGGGGAGCAGCGGGTGGCAGGAGAGGTCTGCTCGCCATATGGGACCCTCCTCTGGTGGCCGGGGAGCAGCCGGGGATCGAGCCCGCGCCCCAGAGGCCCCGGGCAGCTTCGCAACCCAGCGCTCAACCACTGCGCCACCATGGAGGCCCCCAAGCACTAAAAGATATTAAACAAAAAAGCTGGAACTACTCAAGTGCACTTTGAAACGTATCCCTGAAAACATATTACAAATCTCCAGGAAATGGAAGAATCCAGCAGGAATCTGAGATTCATTTTGAGTTGGGCTTTCTCTCCTGTCCAACAGGCGTTTCAGAGTAGCTCTAGCCTTTTCAATTCTAGCCAAGGATGTCCTTTTGCTGACGGTATGTGGAGAACCTTCAATTCTTCTGGGACTTCCATGAGGACCTTCCAGATATCCTCACTGAGGCAGAGGTGTGTGTGAAGTAGGCCGCGGCGCACTGGGGATCAGGCTGCTAGGTGTCTCCTCTCTTCCATCTTCCTACCAAGTCAGCTCTGACGCAATGCCTATGATGTTTTACGAAAGTCTTCACATTTCATGAGGCGTCATGAAGTTCGACGTGGAACTATTTAATGACTGAACAAAGGCAAGTTTCCACTTGATGTCTGGACTTTTTTATTTCTGTGTTTTTTTTTTTTTTCATGATCCTTTTGCACAATAGCCAAGTTCAAATCAGGGTTAGCATTTGCAGTGTACATCTGCTGTTTTGGTCTGAGCAGCATCAATCCCTTTCCTGGTCAGTGGCGAAGCTACTCCTACTCCACTGAACGCCATCTTGATGGAACTGTGACCAAGGGGCGGGGCTTGGGGGGTGAGGGGTGAGAGCTGAGGCGCAAGTTGTGCCAGACTTTTTCCAGAATAACGTCAGGTCTGGAAAATAATGTACAAAACAACAAAAAGTTCTTTCTTGAATAGGGAGAATAAACTAAAAGTTACCCCAGAGCAGCGATGGTTCTCAACCTGGGTGATTTTTTTTTTTTCTGGTGGAAGGGACAGGACAGGACATGGGGAGGGGCAGGATTTTCTACTGAATTCTCGTGAGTAGAGGCCAAAGATGCTGCTAGCTGCCCTACAACTCACAGGACAGGTCCCCACAACAAAGAATTAACCAATGGAAACACCAACAGTGCAGAGGTTAGGACATCCTGCCCCAGGGTAATGACCTTCTCCCTTCTAACATTTGAGAGAAGTAGTTCAGTTGAAGTATAAATGTGTATTTACTATTCCAAAAATAAAATGCTGCCACAATGAAGCTAATGGAAAGCATGGATTATTGAATAAAAAACAATTGAGAATTTTCTAATATAAAACAGAAAACTGGCAGTTAATGCAATGATAAGAGCACACCTGTGAAATAACATTAGGGTTAGAAGTGCTTTTCTGGTCAGTAATTAATGACCAAAAAATTCAAAAGCAATACAAACAGAATAATGGAGATTGGATATCATAATTGTCATCTTTGAGTTTCGTGTAATAGTATTCATAACATTAAGAGGATGATTATAAAGAAAAAAAGAAGACTTGGCATTCAGCGAGGCGCCACTCACGCCTGCTGCTGAAGGGAGCAGTGTGAGCTTTGGAGCGTGGGTTGTGAAGCTGAGGCGTTTAAATTAGGAAGCCAGCTCTGCCACTTTCTAAATAGGACCTTGAGCAAGGGAATTCACCTCCTGTGCCTGTTTCCTCAGATTATGAATTAGGAATAGTAGTACCTCCTTCACAAGTTGGTTGTTAGCATTACATGAATCAAACCAGGTGCATCAGGCAGAGCTCTTGTCAGGAAACAGGAACCACTCTGAGAGCTGGACAGGAGAGTGATTTGATGCATGAACTTAGGAATATGAAAATTAATGAGAGACTAGAAAGACAGGCTGTAGGTTGCAGATTCCTGCTAGGGAAGGAGCTTCTTTTGCCAGCATCAGGAAGGTAGGTGGCCCATTAGTGAATACAGCTCATAGGGACACTGATTTCAAAAACATAATGCCACAGTGCTGATCCAGGGACTGGGGAGGCACTTGCCTGCTGCTGTGAACTACCTCTCATCACTCAGAAAGTAGGGAGCTGGAAAGAGCTGGAAAAATACTCTAGTTAGGAATATCAGGATCATTGAGCTCCAGTCTTTCAGGTTGGACAATGGCTGCTGGTGAAATTGTTTTGCTTTCATAAACAAGTGATGCGACTTGTAACTGGATGATCTTACTCAGAGGACCCTTTCAGTTCTATAATTTCTTAATTCCCAAGTCACATGCAAAAATCAGTTTCATTAACTTGTAATTATGCTTCATATCTTCTGTAATTGCTGAGAGGAAAGATTGTAATTCATAGGCCCTCCAACAGAACAGAGCATTTATTGCTTATATCTTCTTGAGTCCCTTGAAATGCAGTTTTAATAGCATACTTCACTTCTGTAATACCGGTCTGGTGAACTGGCCACGTGGGCAGTGCAATCGCATAGGCTGCTGAGGCTCCAACCCAGTCAAATGAGAAGCATCTGGAATGCAGCAACTTGAGTCTGGTAGAGAGGCAGAGAGAAGACTGATCCTGACACCCACAAGCAGGTGTCAATTTTGGGAGGAAGTGGGGAACTCACTTGCCCAGTAGAAGCTGGTTCTGGGTGGGGTGGGCTGAGCAATCCAGTGGGTTCAAAGACCACAGAAACAGCTGAGTTAGGCTTCTCATTAGACCAGAAGGTGTGACCTCACAACAAAAGACTTTACAGGAAATCTGGGTACTGGGATGTAGAGGTAGAGATGAGTTCAGGGGTCTTGGTCTCTATACACTTATGAGATGGGGATGCCAGGGTGTAAGGAGAATTGTGAGGAACAGGGAGGCTTGTAGAGCTCAGCCAATATCAGAGCCCCTTCCTCCTGAAAGTGAACACTGAGTTTTAGGAAAATTCCCACAAGCTGAATGCTGGACTAAACATTTTTTAAAAAAGATTTTATTTTGGGCCTCCCCTGGTGGCGTAGTGGTTGAGCGCTGGGCTGCCAAGCTGCCTGCAGCCTCTGCAGCACCGGTTCGATCCCCGGCCACTGGCAAGGGTCCCACATGGCACGCAGACCTCTCCTGCCGCCCGCTGCTCCCCTCAGCAGTGTATTTTGTCAGTCTGCCTGTTCTGTTCCCCGCTCTGACTCTGGTGAAGCCTCTCACCCTCCCGCGCTTCTGACTGTACCCAGTGCTTGTATAAATAAATAAATAAATCTTTAAAAAAATTTTTTTATTTATTTATGCATACGAGAACTGGGGTACAGGCCAGGGGTGGTGGGGGTGAGAGGATGGACTAAACATTTTTAATTGTAACTATGTAAAAAGCTATATAAACTTTTGTGCAAAGTAATTACATAGTTCCATACATACATAAATGATGTGATAAAAACTGTACAGTGCTGTGGTTAAGAACAGACTCTGAAACTAGACCTTGTTTTTTTTTTTTAAAGATTTATTTATTTATTTATTTATTTATGCAAGCATTGGGTACAGTCAGAAGCGAGGAAGGGTGAGAGAATTCACCAGAGCGAGAGCGGGGAGCAGAGGAGGCAGAAGGACCGAAGTACACTGCTGAGGGGAGCAGCGGGCGGCAGGAGAGGTCTGCACGCCATGTGGGACCCTCCTCTGGTGGCCAGGGAGCAGCCAGGGATCGAACCGGCACTGCAGAGGCTGCGGGCAGCTTTGCAAGCCAGCGCTCAACCGCTGAGCCGCCGGGGAGGCCCTGAAACTAGACCTTGTTGGTTCAAATCTTAGAACCACCACTTACTTAGTGTATAGCTTTAGCAAGTTCATAAATGTGTGCCTCAGTTTCCTTACTAGTGACTTGCAGGGAACATCTGCTTATCTACAGAGTTGTGAGGATTCCATGAACAAATCCATGCTTAGCACAGTGGCTGGTGTGTAGGAAGTTCTCAGTAAGTATTTGCTGTTATCATAAAAACAAAACCAATGTATGAATGAAAAACAAACACATCTACAAAGCCAGTATTGTTGAAGTGAGCCACATTAGTTTTATATGACAGATGAGACTGTTGTCCTGAATCAATCATTCTCAACTGTTGGGTTGAACAGCAGGAGGATGTGGTCTCAGGTCATTTCTGTATTTACTGTCTTTGTCCTTTGCATTCAGTGCTAATGTAGAGAATGCCTGTTAACCCAACCTTATTTGCTAGTTCAGAAAAATCAGACTTTATTGTTAATTAAAACGATGCCCTTGAGCATTCCTGAAATGCCAATTTTAATGAAATGCCACTTGACAACTCTGTGGAACTATCTTGTTCATTCAAAAGTACTCTGCTTTGAGTATTTAAATTGCATTATTGTCAGAATGAGAAACTAAAAAGTTCTTTATTGTTCATTTACTGCTACATTCACAATAAGTGAACTTTTTTTTTTTTTTTTTTTTTTTTGAGTTTCCAGAGTCACTTTATTTTTTTTTTTTAATAAATTTTATTGTTATATTCCCCATACAATTGCAGCCCCCCCATTCTGACCCCAATCCCTCCCCTCCCACCCCCCCCCCCTAAAAGTGTCTCTGGTTCATAGTTTTTTGTTGATTTTGATTTTCACTTTCTTATAGTTATTCATTTTCCTGGTCCCTTATTTAAGTTTTCTAGATTCCTGCTATGAGTGAGACCATCCGGTATTTTTCTTTTTCTTTTTGGCTTATTTCGCTGAGCATGATCCCTTCCAGCGCCATCCATGTTGCTGCAAATTGCATGTGTTTATCTTTTTTGAATGCTGAGTAATATTCCATGGTATATATGTACCACATCTTCTTGATCCAGTCATCTATTTTTGGGCATTTGGGTTGTTTCCAAAGCTTAGCTATTGTAAACAGTGCTGCTATAAACATAGGGGTGCAGGTGTTCTTTGGAATTGATGTTTCTGTGTCCTTTGGATAAATACCTAGGAGTGGAATTGCTGGATCATATGGAAGTTCTATGTTTAGTAGGTCCAGAAATCTCCATACAGCTTTCCACAGTGGTTGGACCAGTTTGCACTCCCACCAACAGTGCAGAAGAGTTCCTTTTTCTCCACACCCTCGCCAACATTTGTTGTTGCTAGTTTTTTTAATATGTGCCATTCTCACTGGTGTAAGATGGTATCTCATGGTAGTTTTGATTTGCATTTCCCTGATGACAAGTGATGTTGAACATTTTTTCATATGCCTGTTGGCCATTTGCATTTCCTCTTCAGAGAAGTTTCTTTTAAGCTCTTCTGCCCATTTTTTGACTGGATTATTTTCTTTGTTGTTGTTGAGTCTCATCAGCTCTTTGCAGATTTTTGTGATCAGTCCTTTATCATTAGTGTTGGGTGCAAAAATGTTCTCCCAGTTGGTGGGGTTTCTCTTTGTTTTTGTTATTGTCTCTTTTGCTGTGCAAAAGCTCTTTAATTTGATGTAGTCCCAGCTGTTTATCTTTGCCTTCACTATCACTGCTTTGGGTGATGTGTCTGTAAAGATGTCTTTGATGTGCAAATCACGTAGTGTTTCGCCTATATTTCCTTCTATATATTTTATGGTTTCAGGTCTTATGTCTAGTTCTTTAATCCATTTTGAGTTGATTTTTGTGTATGGTGTGAGGTGGTGGTCAAGCTTCATTCTTTTGCATGTAGCGACCCAGTTTTCCCAGCACCACTTATTGAACAAACTTTCTTTGCTCCAATGCATAGTCTTTGCTCCTTTGTCAAAGATTAGTTGACCATAAATCTGTGGGTTTATTTCTGGATTTTCTATTCGATTCCATTGGTCTGTATGTCTGTTCTTGTTCCAATACCATGCAGTTTTGATGATTATGGCTTTGTAGTATAGTTTGAAGTCTGGGAGTCTGATGCCTCCATTCCCTTCTTTTTTTTTCAGGAGAGCTTTGGCTATTCGGGGTTTTTGGTGATTCCATATGAATTTCATCAATAATTGTTCTATTTCTTTGAAGAATGACATTGAAATTTTGATTGGAATAGCATTGAATCTGTATATTGCTTTTGGTAGGATGGCCATTTTAATAATGTTTATTCTTCCAATCCATGAGCAGGGGATGTCTCTCCATTTCTTTGTGTCTTCTTCTATTTCTTTTAACAGTGTTTTATAGTTTTCTTTGTATAGGTCCTTTACCTCTTTTGTTAGATTTATTCCCAAATATTTGATTTTTTTGTTTCAATAACAAAAGGGATGGTCTTTTTGATTTCTTCTTCTTCAGATTTATTGTTTGTGTATAGGAAGGCTACTGACTTTTGCGTGTTGATTTTGTATCCTGCCACTTTACTGAACTGATTGATGAGTTGAATTAGCTTTTCTGTGGAGTTTTTGGGGTTCTCTATGTATAATATCATATCGTCTGCAAATAGTGATAGTTTGGCTTCTTCTTTTCCTATTTGGATTCCTTGGATGTCTTTCTCTTGTCTATTGCCCTGGCTAGGACTTCCAGTATTATATTGAAAAGCAATGGTGAGAGTGGACATCCTTGTCTTGTTCCAGATCTTAATGGAATTGCTTTCAGCTTTTCACCATTGAGAATGATACTGGCTGTTGGCTTGTCATAGATGGCCTTTATGATGTTGAGGTATGTTCCTTGTATCCCCAGAATTTCAAGGGCTTTTATCATGAATGGGTGTTGCACTTTGTCGAAAGCTTTCTCAGCATCTATTGATATATCATATGGTTTTTTATATTTCTTTTGTATGTGTTGGATAACGTTGATTGATTTTCGGATGTTAAACCATCCTTGTGCCCCTGGAATGAATCCAACTTGGTCGTGGTGAATTATCTTATGGATACATTGTTGGATTCTGATAGCTAAAATTTTATTGAGGATTTTTGCATCAGTGTTCATTAGGGAGATTGGCCTGTAGTTTTCCTTTTTTGTGTTGTCCTTGTTCGGTTTTGGTATTAGTGTAATGTGGCTTCATAAAACGTGTTTGGTATTGTCCCTTCCTTCTCATTTTTTGGAAGATTTGTGAAGGATAGGCACTAATTCGTCTCTGAATGTTTGGTAGAATTCATTTGTAAATCCATCAGGTCCTGGGCTTTGTTTTTGGGGAGGTTTTTTATTACCATTTCAATTTCGCTAATTGTAATTGGTCTGTTTAGTTGTTCTATTTCTTCTTTATCTAGCTTTGGGTGATTGTAGAGTTGTAGGAATTGTCCATCTCCTCTAGATTGTTAAACTTGTTCCATATATACTGTTCATAGTAGTTACTGATTATCTTTTGATTCTGCTGTGTCCGTTGTGATTTCTCCTCTTTCATTGATGATCCTGTTTATTTGTGCTTTCTCCTTTTTTCCTTTGTGAGCCTGGCTAGGGGTTTGTCTATTTTATTGATTTTTTCAAAAACCAGCTCTTGGTTTCATTGATCTTTTGGATTGTTTTTTAGTTTCAATTTCATTTATTTCTGCTTTGGTTTTTATTATTTCTTTCTTCTACTGGTTTTGGGTTTTTTGTTGTTCTTTTTCTAGATCTTTGAGCTTCGAGATGAGGTTGTTTCTTTGCGTTCTTCTTGTTTCTTGATGTGAGCTTCTATTGCTATATATTTTCCTCTATTACTGCTTTTGCTGCATCCCATACATTTAGGATATTAGTGTCCTCCTTGTCGTTCAATTCAAAAATTTTTTATTTCTTCTTTGATCTCCTCATTAGTCCAATGGTCTTCCAGTAGTGTGGTTTTTAATCTCCATGAGGTAGGAAAGTTCTTGCCTTCTTTTTATGGTTTATTTCTAGTTTGATGCCTTCATGGTCAGAAAAGATGGTTGATATGATTTCAATCTTGGTGTATCTGTTGATGTTCTGTCTTGTGCCCCAGTATGTGATCGATCCTGGAGAATGATCCGTGTGCGCTTGAAAAAATGTGTACTCCGTTTTTTGGGTTTAGTGTTCTATAGATGTCTGTTAAGCCTAATTGCTCTAGGTCCTTATTAGAGCTTTGGTTTCTTTACTTATTTTTGTCTTGTTGATCTATCCATTGTTGATAGTGTGTGTTGAAGTCTCCCACTACGTATGTGTTTTCTCTGATGTCTGTTTTCAGAGAGGACAACAGTTGTCTGATATATTTTGGTGCTCCTTCGTTTGGTGAGTATATGTTAATGAGTGTTATTTCTTCTTGAAGTATTGTCCCCTTGATCATAATGTAGTGACCATTGGGGTCTCTTTTATCTTTTTGAGTTTGAAATCTGTTTTATCTGATATAAGTATAGCTGTTCCTGCTTTCTTTTTGGTCCATTTGCTTGTAGGATTGTTTTCCATCCTTAACTTTGAGCCTATTTTATCTTTGTAGCTAAATGTGTTTCCTGGAGACAGCAAAAGGTTGGGTTTTGTTTCTTAATCCAGGCTGCAACTCTGTGTCTTTTTATTGAAGAGTTTAGTCCTTTACATTTAGAGTTAATATTGATATGTTAACATCTGTATTTGCCATTGTGTTTGTCTTTCCTTTGATTTTATTTATTTATTCTTTTAACTTTTTTTTTTTTTTTTGGCCTTCTTTCATTGTTATTCGTCCCTCTGAGGTTCTGGCTTTAGGACTCCTTGTAGTATTTTGGAGTGGGGGTTTAGTTGCAATGAAATTCCGGAGTTTCTGTTTGTCTGGGAAGGTCCATATTCTTTCTTCAAAGAGGAAGGAGAGCTTTGCGGGATAGAGTATTCTTGGTTGGCATCTGTTTTCTTGGAGTCTGTTGACTATGTCCCTCCACTCTCTCCTTGCCCGTGTGTTTTTTCGGAGAAGTCTGATGTCAGCCTGATTGGTTTTCCTTTGAATGTTATCTGTTTCTTCCCTCTTGCCAGCTTCATTATTTTTTCCTTGTCCTGGATTCTTGGGAGCTTTACTATTATGTGTCTTGCTGTATTTTCCTTTCGTCGTGGAAGTTTGTGTTCTTCTTGCTTCTTGTATATCAATTTTCAGCTCCTTCTTCACATTTGGAAGTTCTCTTCAATTATCTCTTTGAATATTTTTTCTGTTCCTACATCTCTCTCCTCTCCTTCTGGTATTCCTATAACTCTTATATTTCCTTTCTCATGGAGTCAGATAGTTCCCGAAGTCTTTCTCGTTCTTTTCCTTCGTACTTCTCTTTCTTTTCTGTTTTGTTCTTTTTATTCTGTGTCTTCAAGATTACTTATTCGTTCTTCCATTTCATCTATTCTGCTTTCATTGCTTTTCCCAGAATTCTTTAGTTCTTCCATTAATTCTTTGATCTCCTGCATTTCTTTTACTTCCCTCTTTAGGGACTCAATTTCTTTCTTCTGACCATTGTTTTTCCCTCTCTAGGGACTCAATTGCATTCTTCTGATCGTTGATTATTTTTCCCTTATCATTGTTTTCCTTTATGACTTCTGTCAGTTTTTTAATCACGGCAATTTTAAATTCTCTTTCTGGAAGGCTCAGAAATTCTTCCAAGTTATTGTCGTTTGCAATCTGGGGGCTGGCTTTCTTTTTGTGGTGTGCTTTTCTCTGGAGAGTTGCTAGGTTGCGTGTGTTTTCTTCTCCTCCCTACTGTCTGTTTTCTAATTTGCCGTATGCGTTGGGACACTGTGTTGTTGGGACTGGCCGGCATCTTGGGTGGCTTCTCTGTTCCCTCTGGTTCTTCCAGGAGTCATCTGTCAGTTTCAAGCAGCCTTTAATGGAGAAAGGTCCCTGTTCTAAAATGCCGATGTGGGGACACACTCCCCTGTGCGCCTGGTCTGCCCCGGCGGTGGGTTCCTGCTCCTCTGGGCTTGGACTGCAGGCCAGAGGGGTCTGGCGTGGGCGAACTTCCCCGCTCACCTCTGGCTCCTGAGGAAGCCTTCTGCAGGTAGTCTTTACTGAAGAAATGTCCCTGTTCTAAAATGGTGATGTGGGACACACTCCTGCGCGTCTGGTCTCAGGCACACTCTTCTGCGCGCCTGGTCTGCCCCGGCTGTGGTGCTCGCTCTCCCTGTGGGCTCAGACTACTTGTTCGGAAGGAGCCAGGTGTGGGCTAACTCCCCAGCTGGCCACTAGCTCCTTCAGTAGCCTGTGCTGGGGTCAAGTCGCTAGGTGGCACCAGAGATCTCTCCTAGAGCCCTTGGGGAGCTGATTTTCCACCCGTGGGACAGGGAGCAGAGCGGGGATGGTAGGGTACACCTCAACGGCTTTGGGGTGCTGTGTCTGCCTTGTGCCCACCGTCGTGGAAACCCACGCCCCTAATTTCGTGCCCGGGTCTCAGTTCCAAAGCCCTCAGTTCCAGGACGCGGCTGTAGCCAGATCAGTGGCGCGGGAATGGCGCCTTTAATCCCGCTCCCCTGCCTGGGCGCCTGTTCCTGCTCACTCAGGGAGGGCCTCCGCCGTCTCCCCGCAAGCCTAGGTCGCAGGCGCGGGGACCTGGGCAGCTGCGATCCGGTCTGGATCCGCGCCACTTTCCGCGCAAGCTTACCGGGGCGGCCGGGGCTGTGTGCTGGGCTGTCTCCTCCTGGGGGGGGGCTCTCTTAATGGCGCCTGGAGCTCACCTCCGCGGCGGATCCTGCAGGGTTCGCCTCAGCTCCCGTTCACGGGGTGTGGTGGCTGCATAGTTCCTTTCCACTCACAGTCCGCTTGCTGTGTCCGTTTTTCTTGTTGGCCGTTTTGGTTTGTTGTTTCCTCCTCTCTGCCGGTCGGAGAGTGCCGCCTCTGTGGGCGGGGGAGGGGAGCAGGGTTCTGCGCTTCCCTCCCTTTCTCGTCCTCTTTTATGGCAACTTTCTTCTTCGGCAGTTTGCTGGAGTCGTCCGTTTATCTTCCTGTCCCAGTTCTCACTGGGACCTGCCGCTTTTCCTCCCTATTAACTTTTTTAATGGGGATCTTACTCGCAGCGTCTCCTCGCCGCCATGTTGCTCCGCCCAATAAGTGAACTTT